>NC_081412.1:49264579-49864579 GCF_030272615.1 Cryptomeria japonica | reverse complement strand
TGTGTGTGTGTGTGTGTGTGTGTGTGTGTGTGTGTGTGTGTGTGTGTTGATAAGAATATACATCAATTCGATATAAAAGACACTTTCCCAAAAGATACTCCAATGGTCAAGCTACATGCTACAAGCACTGAAGCAAAACAACAATAAAAACATTAAGGTTGACCTGACCCATAATGGACATATCCACAAATTTCCATAAGAAAACGCTTTAGAAGCATAAAGAGAACAATCCAACTCAGTGTAAAGAAAATTAAAGACATGAATAATAGATCATCAAAGGGTTATCATTAGATATAAAAAATCGGAGGAAACCAAAGCTCATAAAACTGTCAAACATTGCACAATTGAATATATTTTTGGAGCACAACATCTGAAGCATGACTTCTGAGGTACCAAAATTGGAATACAACAATCTCAAGTAATTACCACCAACATACCATAAATGTGTTTTCATATTTGCAATGAGACAAAAATGTAAAGTACTACAATCTTGAGAACTATCAATTGAATATCACCATACTACATTATCATTAAAGCATATACATCTGGAGCATGAAATTGATTGCCGCATCCAACACCAAAACTCAAATGCTATAAGAAACATATTCATATACTGACACTACACAATTCGAAAGCAACAGTCTACTAAAAGGGTATACCGGCAACATACTTACAACCATTGTTGACTACCTTTCATACATACATACATGTATTCCACTGTTCTGCATTGCCACTATTCTACATACTCAACATACACTACACACTGCAATATCCAAACCGATTTGGATCACTGGGATTGCCATCAATGACAACTAATCAAGTATTTCTAACACGAAAAGCTTGTATATTTTCACACTATAATTGTATTAAATGAAGATACATTTCATGTAGCCTTGTTTTCCAACTTCTTCACTTCTCCTTTGACACATGTGCATATGCCTCACAACCCAAAACTCTAAAATGTCTTAATGAAGACTTATGACCTGACCATGCCTCCATAGGTGTTTTATCAAAAAAAAGTTAATGCAGGAGACCAATTAGGGTGAACCCACAATAGTGGGTTACACTTTTTTGCCAACTTTGACACTGCAATATTCATTTTCAAACAAAACTTCAAATTCAAACACCTATTAATTCTAAACCATAAGGAATTTGTAGATGATGTAAACTAGTGATTTGTGTAATTTTGTATGTAGATTCTAAAAATATTTTTTTGATAATTTTTGGAGTCAATTTGCTTCCATTTTTCTATCTCCCTCAAAAACTAGTTTTTAAAAAAAAACAACATTTTTAAAGAGTGAAAGTCACTCTGTATAGCATAACTTGTTTTCTATAATAGATATGAACATGATTCTTTCGAATTTTCTTTTTTCACATCCATATCTAGTGGTTTCAATTGGTTTTGTAACATTATCTTCAATATTTCATATTTTATTAAGATTTGAAGTCGAGTTAACTGTAATTTTGACATATGTCCATTTGATATTACATAACTTGTTGTATATGTAAAGAAAATTAGCAATCATTTTGAAACTAGAGGGATCTTCTTCTCTTGTGATAGATTACCTTTCCAAAGAAAATTCCTAATGATTTTCTCAATCTGAGTGATGATTGATTTAGGAGCTTTAAGCATGGATATATAATAATTTGGTATGGCAGTTAGAACAAATTTTATGAGGAGAATGTGACCTGAAAGAGAAAGTCATCAAACTTAACAAGTTGAAACTCTAGCCTTAATCCTTTCAATAATATTTTTTGAAGAGGATGCCTTGTTTGGCCCCATGAAGAAAGGTATGCCTAAATATGTGCAAGGTAGTTACAATATATTAATTTATAAATATATTAGTATATGATATTAGGGAGAGGGAGAGGGGGGAGTGGGAGAGAGATAGGGGAGAGAGAGAGGGGAAAGGGAGAGAGAGAGAGAGATTAGGGGACAGCAGGAGAGCGGGAGGGGGGGAGAGAGAGTGAGGGAGGGGGAACGGGTCATATTATGTCCTAAGGGGTCATATTATGTCCTATGACCCCTTAGGTGGCAATTTTTTGTAAGAAGTATTGGCACTGCTTTTTATATTGTAATAATGGTTCATCTTGCCACCTTATGACACACTATGACCCATCAGGACACCATATCCCATCATTATGGGTCATATGGTGTCTGAAGGGGTCATGGGATACAACATATGACCCCTTATGACACCATATTGGGTTGTTATGGGTCCTATGGTGTCCTAAGGGGTCATATTGTGTCTTATGACCCCTTAGGACACCATATGACCCCGCACAACAATAAATTATGTCGTTATGAGCCATATTGTGTCCTAAGAGGTCATATTGTGTCACATGACCCTTAAGACACCATATGACCCCTTAGGACACAATATGACCCTTTACGACACTATACGATGTTGTTATGGGTCATATGACCCCTTATGACACCATATGGTGTCGTTAGGGGTCATATGGTGTCCTAAGGGGTCATGGGATACCATATGACCCCTAAGGACAACATATGACCCCTTATAACACCATACTAGGTCGTTATGGGTCATATGGTGTCCTAAGGAGTCATATTGTGTCATGTGACCCCTTAGGACACCACATGACCCCTTATAACACCAAATCGTCTTGTTATGGGTCATATTGTGTCCTAAGGGGTCTTATTGTGTCATATAACCCCTCAAGACACCATATGACCCCTTAAGACACAATATGACCCTTTACAACACTATACGGTGTCGTTATGGATCATATGACTCCTTATGACACCATATGGTGTTGTTAGGGGTCATATGGTGTCCTAAGGGGTCATGGGATACCATATGACCCCTAAGGACAACATATGACCCCTCATGATACCATATTGGGTCGTTATGGGTCCTATGGTGTCTTAAGGGGTCATATTGTGTCCTATGACCTCTTAGGACACCATATGACACCTTACGATACCAAATTGTGTCATTATGGGTCATTTTGTGTCCTAAGGGGTCATATTGTGTCATATGACCCCTTAAGACACCATATGACCCCTTAGGACACAATATGACCCTTTACAACACTATATGGTGTCGTTATGGGTCATATTGTGTCCTACGGAGTCATATTGGGTCCTATGTCCTCTTAAGACAACATATGACCCTATGACCCCTTAAGACACCATATGACACCTTACGATACCAAATTGTGTCATTATGGGTCATTTTGTGTCCTAAGGGGTCATATTGTGTCATATGACCCCTTAGGACACAATATGACCCTTTACAACACTATATGGTGTCGTTATGGGTCATATTGTGTCCTACGGAGTCATATTGGGTCCTATGTCCTCTTAAGACAACATATGACCCCTTACAATACCAAATTGTGTCATTATGGATCATATTGTGTCCTAAGGGGTCATATTGTGTTATATGACCCCTTAAGACACCATATTACCCCTTAGGAAACAATATGACCCCTTATGACACCATATTGGGACATTATGGGTCCTAAGGGGTCATATGACCCTTCTCCCTTAATCTCTCTCCCCCTCTCCCCTAATATATCTCTCTCCCTCTCCCCTAGTCTCTCTCTCTCCCTCCCTCCCCTAATCTCTCTCTCTCTCTCTCTCTCTCTCTCTCTCTCTCTCTCTCTCTCTCCCCCTTTCCCCCCTAATCTCTCTCCCTCTCCCCTTCCCTCATCCCCCCTCCTCTCTCTCTCTCTCTCTCTCTCTCTCTCTCTCTCTCTCCTAATCTCTCTATCTACCTACCCCCTCCCCCCTCTCTCTCCTGATCTCTCTCCCCCCTCCCCTAATCTCTATCTCTCTAAAATATGAGTACTCAAATTGGATATTTGATATAATCGAATATTCGATTTCTGCCACTGCCATTAATGTGGCAACAGTCAAAATAAATGCATCAACGAGAATTATTTTTGGGACCCCAAATGTATGCATTAAAATCAGATATTCGATTTCTGTAAATAAAAAGAGCCTTGTGGGCCATTTTGTAGATTCCAACGACCTACATTCTGGTTTCTGTCGACAATCATGAGTTTTCAGACAGGTTGAGACAAATTTGTGCTTTTGAGAGATTCTTAAAGTTAAATCTTACATTGTCAATCATTTAGGAGCATCTTTGTGGAGGTAAATGGGGAGTAGTTGTTGTTAGGAACCGGAAGGACAAATGAGAGGGAGGGGTGAATCAGTTGTCAATGAATTTCAACCCAATTTTAACTTAATCAAACTTAATACTTAATACCGCTAAACTAAACTTAATGCCGGTTAACAAATTAGCAGTTTATATTAATACTGGTGAAACTTAATGCATGAAACAGAAAGAGAAACAACATCCACAACACATAACACATAGATTTTGACGTGGAAATCCTGTAAGGGGAAAAACCATGGTGGGAAACCTTACCCATAATCAGATGATACTACTACAGATAGTATGTGTATACAAATGGAGTCTGCACATGCAGAAAGACCAACCACCTAGAGCACACTGCTCAAATGGGAGTCGCAATGACTACAATAGGATGGTTAAATCCTAGAATAATGTACTGCTCAAAATAGCATCTCCAATGCTAGATTCAATATCGGTTAAGCTCTGATAAACACCTGCAAACCTTCCTTGAACCTTCAAATGATGTCTGCTTGTTTCACTCTATGATCTTCAATAATACCTCAATACCACATTACCATAATACCATGCTTCCACACTTAATCTCACAAATGAGATCTTACATTTATACAAAACCTAAGACCAAATGTGTAGATCGGCTCACTAAGAATATTACAATTAAATCAATTACAAATAAGTCTTGATGTGATGCAATATGCCAGCTCAATACATTTACAACAATATCCAATCAATAAATCATCTCTATAATGTGTCGTGCTGATCTGGAATAAATAACGTATACCAGTCCATAACCTAGACCAATATGTCGGTAACAAAAAATATGTCAACCTGATTAGACCAATAACCAAAACACCAAAACCAAGTATCCAAACAATGTCATAGACATAATCAAGTGATCTCCAGATGATAACAAGTCATCATCTATGCCGATGAACCATATAACCTGCCAATTCAACAGTAAACCAATATAACCATAGTGCCAAATCAATAATGTAGATCTCCAGGAGGATAAGTGTTGACATCAATGACAAAACCAATGTAACACATCCATAATACCAACAATCGTCGTTGGAAGTCTAAACGCAAAAGAAATCTTTCAAATCACCAAATTGAAGTGTATAGAGAAAGAGATAGAGAAGGTCATAGGAGGAGAAGACAAGGTATGTTAAATATTGCTAATGCTACTTCAAGTGAAGAGGAAATTGAATTTTAAATTGTTGAATAAGTTATTGAAAATGAAAATGTAGATTTTCAAAGTGAAAATGTTGAAAGTGATAATGAAAATGCTCAACATGATGTGAGAATGGAAAGTGAAAATTTGGGAGTTGACAATGAAGGTGTCCATAATTTTGGTGTAAATATGAATTTTTTTGACATTGGAGGTGAAAATGTAGAAAATTTTCACATAGGAGGTGAACATGTGGAAAATTTTGACATTGGAGGTGAAAATATCGAAATATTTGACATTGAAGGTGGAATTGCTCAACCAAGTGAACAATATGTAACACCTAATTACTTTAGAAATGAAGACCCTCTCATGGATGAGAGACAAATTCCAAATCCAAGACCTTCAAGAATCCGAAAATGGTTACTTGAAATTGATGAGAACATTATTGTGAATCTTGAAGGCAAGAGGTCAACAAGAACCGTTCGATTGTGGGCTACACAACTTTTTGACCAAAATTTTAGCAATAGGACATTGACCAAGCAATGCCAAATTTTTGTTCAATTGATAAAGATGATAAGTATGAGACCATTTCTAAACAAATTGAAGATTCATATGAACAAGAAGATAGAGAGAAATTCTATTATTGTTAGAAATCTATTTGATGCTCTCAATTCTATTGGAAAGAATACCAAGGAAAGAGATAAGAGAGCCGCTCAAAGAGTGATTACAACCTCCTTAGTAAGCCATCAATTGAGGAAGGCTCATCAAATGAGACAAACTTGTGTTGATTTGAACATAAACCATAAAACTTTGGATAGAGCACTTGCACGAAGACAAAGACTTGACGATCCACTTCAACATGATACATGGGCTTTTGGTGGGAGGCTTCCATGTATTGATAGAAAGTTGACTGACAATATGAAGGAGGAGATTCAAAAATTTTGGAACTCTAATTCTATAGTATCACCCAATGTAAAGGATGTTTTGAAACTAAGAATCGACAACCGAGATCGTACATCGTATCCCAAACATTTCTTGGAATCAAACCAAACAATGTTGTACAAATTTTTTTGTGAAGTACATCCAACTTTGCAAATATCACAAAGGGCCTTTGAATCTTTGAAGTCATTTTATTGTGTACCTCTTAAGATTTGTAATACTTGTTGTTGCAAGTACCGTGTGTATTTTTCAATGTACCATGAACTTTTATACCATATTCGTTCTACGATGCATACTAATGAGATGTTGCAAGAGTGTGGTGCAATGCTATTTTCGATATCATCAAGACACTTGCAAGATCTATTTTTATGCCCTAGAGATGATGGCTGCTATTTCTATAGAAATGATTGTTTGAATGAGAAGTACTCACAATGTGGTGAGTTGTCAAAGTTTGTTTATGTTTTCATGAGGGCAGCAAACACAAGTTTGGAAAGAATTATGTTGAGAAAAAAAAGATATGAGATAGTGAAATATACTTTGAAGAGTGGAGGTGAAGGTTCTAGATGTGAATTAGTCTCAAGAGAAGTGAGTGTTGCTGATTTTATTTTGGATTTTAAGGAAAATATTTTCTACAAGTATGCAAGGCACACCCATAGGTCTCAATGGTTGGATCGGTAGTTCAAGATTTGTAAGAACTCTTTCTCAATTGGCACTATTGTATCAGTGGTTGATTTTGCAGAGAACTATACATTACAACCACAAAATGAGATACATTCTCGATACTTCAATTCAATCCAGATTGCTATTTTTGTTCACATTACATATAGACATGCTCGTGATAGTACAGAAGAGGACATGAAGATAATCAGGGAGTATCAGTTTTATACGAGTGATGATAGATTACATTATTCTGAGTATGTGCAACATTCTTTCGAGATTTTTTTTGAGTTCTTGCATGAGAAAGATATTGCAATTGATCGACATCTCATATGGTCAGATAATTGTACAGGTCAATTCAAGAATGGTTGTATGTTTTATTGGTTGAGTAGAATGCATGTAGAGAGGCGTATATCTCATATTTGGTGTTTTTTTGAGGTAGGGCATGGGAAGGGGGAGCATGATGGAGCAGGTGCATGTTTGAAGAGAGCTCTAGTTAAGGAGAAATTGAGGATTTCAGGAGCAAATTTCTCTGATGCACATTCTATTGTACAACCATGACATATTTTTGTAGTTGTTGCACCACAAGGAACTGAAGAGAGATCAGAATATTGGTTGGCACGATGTGTACAAGGAAAACATAAGCTAACACAACCAATGACATATGATGATGGATTCACATATCCTACAGGTTTAGTTGTTGTTGTGGGAACTTGGTTGCGAACATACATGATTAGAAAGAATGGCATACCTACATTTGAAGACTATGAGAGACACAAAACCATTCTCATGTATTCACACCTTATTATAGCTACAAATGTTAAGTTATTGAAACATGAAGAAAAATCGAAGACAAAAGAGCTATTGACATTGACTATTGCTGATCATGAAGCACTACTGGATACTCTTAAGCAAAGAGATGACCATTCAGGAACACTTGAGTAGTAGGTCTGTAATGGTGCCTTATTTTTTTATCATGCATTTCATTTCAAACAATGATCATAAAACCTTAATGTTCAAGTTTGCTACATGTATATTAAGGATGTGTTCAAAATGCAGGTTTATTGATGAACGTTTTTTTTTGCAACATGGTTTTTGCATGCACATAGCGCGTACACTCGATATAATTAGAAGGGATGTGTTTTGCAACATGGCCTATTATCATGCATTTGATGAGCATTACAATTTTTGATAATAGACAACACTATTTGACAATTTTTGATGATATAATTATCGCAAAACCTTTATGCTCATGCAGGTCTTTTTGATGATATACAACACTATCGCATTATGATTTTTGTGTCAACATAGTGGGTTCACTCGAAATAATTTGAAGGGATGTATTTTTACGTTATATAATCCCACCTATTCATTTATTATCATGCATTTCAGTTGAAGTGATTATCATAAAGCCTTTATGTTCATGCATGCATTTTATGTGTAGACTAACAATTCTTAAAAATACAGGTTCATGCTAGATCATTCGTCATTGACTAGTTTACTCTTTATGATGGTACATATTCCTTGGAGTTATCAGTATTTAGCTACTTTTTAAGTTTTCTTTTCAAGAACTGCAAAAATTTATAGCCAAACACAACACCATATGCTCTGTGTGCATTAATGAGATTAATTTTTGTGTGTAAACACTAAGTCCCTCACTTTGTCAATATGATTAAAATTTGTAAACTTTTACGCACTATGTCAAGTGAATGTATTTCCATTTAGAAATGACAATATTTACCATCGTCTTCAACCATGCAAAGAATGCAATGAGAAATGCAGTGAGAAGGGCTTTAATCAACATGCATCTTTCTTCAAAGTTATGATTGTAGACTTTGCAGAGAAACTGGTAAGTTTCGTAATTATACAATATTGTACATCTCAAAAATGTTTCAAATTATCTATTTATAATTTGAAAAATAATTTGTATTAAGTGTTATAATTTATTTCTTGTAGCACATTCATTCTGCATAAAAAGGTTGCTTATTTTGGTCTTCATTTATATGCAGGCATTGCTCTACGTAAGCTTTTCTCTTAGGACATGAGGATGTCTGATGCAAATGAAGTGGGATGTTGTATTTGTATATGGATGTGAATTGATGTAACTTTGTTATGATGATATACGATGTCCATGAGCAAATTGGTTTAGTTATATTGATGATATACAATGTATCTGTACATGAGTACATTGGTGTAATTGTATTGATAATGATGAAAAATCATGTTTACATATTCATTCATAGATGTCACATGAAAGTGTAATGGTAATTATGTGTATACAATACAATGAAATATTGATGATCATTATGTGTCTACAGTGTAATGCTTGTTTATCTATATTTTTCATTGAATGAGTCTGACGATTTTTTCATCTACTGAGAAAATGTTGCGCTAATAAAACCGTAGGGAATCTTGAAAAATCGAGATAGGATTTTGTAGGGACCCCTCTCTTGGCCCCGTAGGTTCAAATGGATCATTCGCAGTTGCCATGGATTCTAAGTTAGGGCCCGTCAAAGTTTGACAATTTTTAGCACTTAGGGCGCCCAAGGGATGATGTCGGTAGGGTATGACCCCAAGTGTTTGACTGAGTAGGGGAGAGAAATAGGAGCATGCATAGAGTAAGAATGCCTAACTAAACATGTTGGAACTGACGGTTTGTGATCATGATGAGAAAAATGAGAAATTGGTCACCCGACAATATTTGATTCAATGAGACTGGTGATTTTTTCAACAACTGAAAAAATGTTGCCCCAATAAAACCATAGGGAATATTGAAAAACCGAGATAGGTTTTTGTAGGGACCCCTCTCGTGGCCTTGTAGGTTCAAATGGATCATTCACATGTGCCATAGATTTTGAATTAGGGCCTGTCAAAGTTTGACAATTTTTAGCACTTAGGGCCTCAAGGGACGACATTGGTAGGGTATGACCCCAAGCGTTCAACCGAGTGGGGGGGGGGGGGGGGCGGGGGAATAGGAGCATGCATAGGGTAAGAATGCCTAAATAGACATTTTTGAATTGACGGTTCATGATTACGATGAGCATAATGAGAAATTAGCCACACGACAACATTTGATTGAATGAGACTGATAGTTTTTTTGCTAACTAAAAAAATGTTGCCCTAATAAAACCATAGGGAATCTTAAAAAATCAAGATAGGCTTTTGTAGGGACCCCTCTCATGGCCTCATAGGTTCAAACAAATCATTCACAGGTGCCATATATTTTGAGTTAGGGCCCATCAAAGTTCAAGATAATTTTTAGCACTTAGGGTGCTCAAGGGATGACGTCGATAGGGTATATGACCCCAAGCGTTCGATCGAGTGGGGGAAAAAATAGGAGCATGCATAGGGTAAGAATGCCTAACTGGACATGTCCAAACCGATGGTTCGTGATCACAATGAGAAGAACAAGAAATTGGCCACGTGACAACATTTGATTGAATGAGACTGACAATTTTTTCTCCAACTGAAAAAATGTTGCCCTAATAAAACCATAGGTAATCTTGAAAACCAAGATAGGCTTTTGTAGGGACCGCTCTTGTGGCCTCATAGGTTCAAATGGACCGTTTTTAGGTGCCACTGATTCCGAGTTAGGGCCCATCAAAGTTTGACAATTTTTACCACTTAGGACGCTCAAGGGATGACATCGGTAGGGTATGACCCTGAGTGTTTGACCAAGTTGGGGGGGAAAATAGGATTATGCATAGGGTAAGAATGCCTAACTAGACATGTTGGAACTGACGGTTCGTGATGACGATGAGAAGAACAAGAAATTGGTCACACGACAACATTTGATTGAATGAGACTGACGATTTTTTTGCCAATTGAAAAAATGATGCCCTAATAAAACCGTAGGGAATCTTGAAAAACCAAGACAGTCTTTGGTAGGGACCCCTCTTGTGGCTCCGTAGGTTCAAATGGATCATTCGCAAGTGCGATAGATTTTGAGTTAGGTCCCGTCAAAGTTTGACAATTTTTAGCACTTAGGGTGCTCAAGGGACAACGTCGGTGGGGTATGACCTTGAGTGTTCGACCAAGTGGGGTGGGGAAAATAGGAGCACACATAGGGTAAGAATGCCTAATTAGACATGTTGGAACCAATGGTTCGTGATCACGATGAGCAAAATTAGAAATTGGCCACGCGACAACATTTGATTGAATGAGATTGATGATTTTTTCGCCAACTGAAAAAATGCTGCCCTAATAAAACCGTAGGGAATCTTGAAAAATTGAGATGAATCATTTCAACACATGAATCCCCCATTGACAACTTCTTACAACTTTTAAGCAATCTTGAACAATTTTGCCAATATGAGTAACCTATGGCTAGACATAACAGATATTGGTCTGGATGACCTTATTACATAAAAAATGATTATATTTCACCTTATTTACATTGAGAATCCATCAAAACACTTGTCTTCCAAATTTGACCTCATGGAGGCCTGATGAGCAAGGAGGTCATTAAATTTGGTGAAGTTGCCAAAGGCAACCAAATTTAACACTTACGATTGAGATGAAATGAATTATATATAATCTGAAGATTATACAAACAACACTTACAATGAATGAAATGAATTGTATTGTTCATTAAATAACCATTATTAACCATTTCTAATTATTGGATTGAGGATTAAAGTTTAAAATGATAACACCATGCACATATGAGCAAAAAATTATATGATCAAATATCAACTTCTATATAGATGAAAATGTCAAATGATTACAAGTGTATGTCCATACACAAATACGACATAAACGCCAAATCAAACAAAATGTATGTCTATATACGTGAATGTATATTCATATACAAAATATACCTTCCAACTAGACATGTAAGCATCCCAAAACTATCTATAACATCATAAGCTACTGATGGGTCATCAAAATCGATCCTCTTCACCGCACTGCTCGGCTCTGAAGGATCATGCACAAGAAAAAATAAACCACGATTAAGATTAGTTATATTATATAACTCACATTCAAAAAGTTAACATAAAAATGAACTATAATTGAACTATTCTTGTTTACCTCATCTCCACATTTTCTCTTTGGCTTTGGAGGACTCTTGATGTATGTCTTCGGAAGAGGAGGCATGTTTTCAATATTTTCATACACAACCTACATATGTTCACAAACATGACATTGATACAAGTTAGCATATAATTGTCACTGATAATAACGAATTATAAATACTAAGCAAAAAATAAAATAAACACATGTACCCGAGGCATCTCTTCTTCTTCTTCTTCTTCAAGTATAGTGGGTGTAGTCGACAAGGATGTGAAGCCAAGAATTTTCTGTACATATACACAAGTATGTGAAACTATCAATCTATGTCTAGACGTGTATAATCATTATAAGTTATCTAAATTGTTAGAGTTATATTGTATTAGCTAATAATTATTTATTTAATTATTATTCTATTATACTCTACTATTAAGCTAAACATAGGCATTTAATAATATTGTAGGTATTTAATAATTATTAAATACACATTATCCATTTAGGGTTTCTTTAGAGTTGCATATATTTAGGGTTGCACACCTTTAGGGTTGCTAATATCCTTTTATAAGGATTGTATTGTACTTTGTCAAAGATTGATTCCCTCTCTGAATGATAATCTTCTTCTTCAGAGCCATTATTGTGTTTTTGCCTCCAATCTTCTCTTGTGACAAGTATTTTACTAACAGGTGTTCTTGGGATCTTTGAAGTTGTATTTTCTCAACTTCTTCATGGTATTAGAGCCTACATCTGTTGCTGCTTGTTCCTAATTTTTCAAAAGATTTTTTAGAGGAGGGTTTCAAGCTTTTTCAGAGCTTTTTTATTGGATATGGGGTAACTGTTTTGTTTCTGATCATTTTGGGATCAAACAGACATCATCGTTCACCTCAAAATGCCCCAAAACCCCCCATTTCCATATAAAATTTGTCAAATTTTGACAAATTTGGGTTTTGGACATTTTTTTGGTTTTGCCTTTTTTGCACGAATTTCGAGAAATTTATCAGAAAAATCATTAAAAATTTTTTAGAGTAGTTTGGGCCAAAAAAAGATCTCACCGTTGACTTCCAAAGGGCATTTTCAGTCATTTTGATATATAATTCGACCTATTTCAGTGACAATGGCATTTGGGTCATGATTTTTTCATTGGCACGCTTTACAAGGCACAAAAATCCATACTGTTGTATCTGCAAATGTGTCAAAAAAAATTTATTTATTTTTACCCGCTTTATGCCCTAAAAGAGGGGTTTTTTTTCTTTTGGTTGTAACTTGGTCATACGGAGATGCTTTTTCGAAAACTTTATATTGTCGAAAATCTCTTTTCGAGCTCTCTTCAGATCTGGAGGTTTGATCTTCTAATTGTTTCTTTTTTGATAGCATTTTTTGTTGTCAAAGCCAAAAGTTCCTTTTTGCACTTCGAGAGACATAACTTGAGCATCCGAACTCTATTTTTTATAAACTTTATATCGTTGGAAAGCTTGTTCTGTGTGATTTCAAGTCATATGAGTTTTATTTCTAGATTCTTCTCCAAATACATTTTATTCAGTTGTTTGCTTTTCACCACTCTGGTGAATATCTTTGATGTTTCAAGTCCTAGGATCTCTTTCTTTGAGTAGGATGTCCCGTCTTTGGCTGTTCTTTTTGTATTTCCAGCCTTATGTGTCTTCGGATCTTTGTATACATCATTTTGTAAGAATTTATTTTTTTGCAAACACACTGAGATAAAGTGCCACTATGCATTGTATACTTGGGATCTTGCACATCTTGTGCCTTATTGTACATGCACTACATTATAAAGTGCCATGGGAGGGTTGATATTTTCCTTTGTTCTCCATCTACATTTGTCACTTGAATGCTCCTTCCATGAGATTAGACTCATGATGTGTGTCAAGTGAGTGTTCCTTCCATGGCAACATGTACTTTTCTTTGCACCTTCAATATTCTTGGTTCTTCATCATGCAGTTCTTGTTGGTCATTCTTTTCAGTGTACCTATCCCTCTCCCTTGTAAGCATTATGGGGGGGTTTCTCCTGTTGTTCTAATGCTTCCTTGGTTCGTTGGATTAGCTCTTCAGACTTTGGTGTTTTATGCCATCTATATCTTCGAGTTAGTTGTTTGCCTTTATTTGCCATCTGATTTGAGTAGTGTTATTTGAGGGCATTCATGCAGATTACAGTCTTCTCTACCTGAGCATCTTCTATTTCAGTGGAGGTTCTTCAGATCGACAGTTATTCTTTGACAATGTTTGTAGGTTCTTCACGCTTCAGTATTTATTTTGTTCTTCGTTTGTTCCTATCTTTTGGAACATTCTTGTTTGGAGGTTTCTTCACTCCTTCTCTTTCTTTTTCCATCTCTTTTTGGAGTAGAGTTTTTTCCCATGTGGTTTTCTCTATTTTTCTGGTTCATAGAGATTTGGTTGTGATTGGGTACCTCATCGGGCCTTGTTGTTGGGACCCATTTTTTTTGCTTTCTCATGTAGTTGTTTTTTTTGGTTCACGCATTTAGTTTTTTAGCTACTCCCTAAGTTCATCTTAAGGGGGGTGTTAGAGATATCATGTATTAGCTAATAATTATTTATTTAATTATTAGTTTATTATACTCTGCGCTTAAGCTAAACTTAGGCATTTAATAATATTGTAGGTATTTAATAATTATTCTAATTATTAAATACACATTATCCCTTTAGGGTTTTTTTAGGGTTGCACACCTTTAGGGTTGCTATTATCCTTTTATAAGGATTGTATTGTACTTTTTCAAAGATTGATTCCCTCTCTGAAAGCTAATCTTCTTCTTCAGAGCCATTATTGTGTTTTTGCCTCCAATCTTCTCTTGTGATAGGTATTTTGCTAACAGGTGTTCTTGGGATATCTGAAGTTATATTTTCTCAACTTCTTCATAAACTATTCATTCAATCATATTTTCATTCAATTACCTTTCCCTTGTCTCCAACTGCACTACTAGATCCCGAATTGCACAGCCCCGCACTCGCGCTACTTGTGCCCTACAAGAGTAAAATAAGATATACATGCAAGTTACTACATAATCTAATTAATGCCAATATAAAGGATGAGCATGTATGTACAATAAAATACAAATGACTGGGTGCAATAATATATGTACCGTAAAGCTATCAAGGCCAAATGAAATGGTCATCAAGGTTCCCTCCTAGATCTATGTCAACTCCTCCTCTGTCATTAACTATTAAATAGATCATGTAAATAAACATTAGTACTTAATATTATCTAGATTATAAATATTCATTTAAAATATAAAATGAACTATGAAAATAAAAAATCTTACCACTACATCATCAACGTATGATGAAGGTGCCTCCTCGCCTCCAACATGCGAGGACTCTTCAGGGTATCCTCCAATCCCTATCATAACATATGGTGCATCGTGCATCTCATGCACCTCATAATCTGCAGTTTATGTAGGAGGATCAACAGGTTGAAAAGCTAGACCCAAGCATAGGTGCCCACACATGACACAACTATGGGGTACACAAATGTGTGGAGTTGAGGAGGATGTGTCAGCGCCACTGGATGCACTACTACCATCAAAAGAAGGTTGAGCTGTTGCACCAGCCTAAGAAACTAAAAGGCTACTCAAAGATTGAATAATCGATATGGTCCATGACGCCGCCTCACAGATGATATCTAGATAATGCACTGGAGGTGGGGGATCAACAGGAGGAGGGGAGACATATGGGCCCTGGACTACTCTGACTGCCTTAGGTCTATTTTGGGGCATACCTAAACCCACACCCTAGAAAGGTTGGATGTCAAAGTAGTTCACATGTTTTCCTAAAACAAACTCAACATACAATTTTTTGATGAAGTAGAAGGGGACATCAAGATTGTTGTTGGGTGGATTATCAAAAATCATCCACCAATGATCCCAAATTTTTTTCATAATATCATCATTTGTGCACCATTAAATAGAAAGTTTTGTTTTTTTGGGATATATGAATTGACCAGTGCGGGGATTCATAAACAATGCAACGATATCAACTTTGGATATCTCGAGATCCTTGATCTTCTTATAGGAAAAGTCATCCCTCATAGAATCTCGCCACAAAAGAGAAACATTGCTCTCCTTAGTGATGGTTTCTATACTCTTTATGATGGACATGAGGGGATCAAACATTGGGTTCAGGCGATGGATCCTATGATAGACATCTGAAATCCCCCTCAATTGGTTCAAATTTTGTGCAATTAAATCCTGAATTGAGGAGGGGTTTGGCAAAGGAGGGTTTTGTGCAGGAGGGTTTGGTTGTTGCAGTTGTGGTTGATCAATGTTTTTACTATTATCCCCCATTTTAAACCTAATTGAATGTAAACAATTGAATTTAGTTAACAAATTTGAGCAATTTTGTATTTGATTTAAAAAAACCTAGTTTTCATGAAAAAAAATATTTTGAATGAAAAACAAACAAACTATAAAAAAATACAAAAATTTGAATGAAAGTGATAAAAAAACAATAAAAATCCTACCTTTTATTGGATTTTTTTGCAAATTTGGGTCACAAAATCGAGTATCGGGTCAAACTGGATATCGAATTTGCTTGAATTCGCGCAACCCGTGGGTAAAAAATAACCCACAAGCTGTCACAGTCCTCTTTTATTGTCTCAAAGAAATCAGATATCCGATTTTTATAGTTAAATTATTTTAAAATAATAATATATTATATAATATTATATTATATATTATGTATTATAATATTATATTATATATTATGTATTATATTATTATAATATAATATAATATAATATTATATTATATTATATATTATGTATTATATTATTATTGATGCCCTCCTAAATGGACAAGGTTAGCAAATGACAAACAACACAAAAAACCAGAAAATCGTTAGTGTTAGTCAATCAAAAACTAATCTAAAAAGGCATATCAAGAGAGATACTAAAAACATGAAAGCATATTTAACTAAGGAAGCAAATATGATGAGGCATCTCCAAATACCTCCTAACATGCTCTTAGATTCTTCTCCCTTGTTCCTCTCCTCTCCAAGTTCCAAAATAGTGTAGCTCTCAGCAGCTTTTTGCACTATGGATGCTTATGGAGGATTGAGATTGTAGTATTGTGCTCCAAATGTGAAATGAAAAGCTAATACTAAGCTATTGATGCTAAAAATGATTTATTTTATCCAAAATGACAATACATGAGTTTGCTATACTAAATGCTCTCTTAAAATGCCTATAGCTTAAATGCATACAAGTTTTCAGGATCTGGATTATGAAGAAATGGGCTCTATTTATAGGAAAAATGGAGCAATGGATGGTTGAGATTGAACAATCTCAACAAGGGTCGGGATTGAATGATTTCAAATCCATGTGAGGGGTTTCAACCCAATCCCAAGATGACAAGTGTCAATGTGATATAGGTTGAGAGGGGAGGGAATAAGCATTAAATGTTTGACATGATCTTGGAAGTTAAAGTCAAGGTTAATTGAATGAATAAACTCTTTATTCAAAGAAGAAAGCTTTTATCCAATGGATAAACTCTTGTGCAAATGTGAAATGGATGAATATGGTCAAAACAATAAATGTTTGGGGAGACAAGTTTGAAATAACCATAAATGGTTATGTAAGAGCCATAAATGGTCATGTAAGAGCCATTAGTGGTCTTGGAAGACTTTGGGGGTTAATTTGTTGAACACACAAAGCATTAAATGTTTTTCAAAGACTTTGGAGTCTTTGAGAAGTGACTCCATTTTGCTTAGGAATGTGACAATAATTAGGTCATGGATTAAGCTAATTAGGAAGGGGTTAGAAGAATCTAGAAGGGGATTAGATTTTGCAAGTGGATTTGGTGGGTGAGGAAAAATAAGATTTTATTAAAATAAAAATTCATTTATTTCAATAAATATGTTCAAGTTGCATTTGTAGAAAAATGCAAGTGGGGGGGTTTTTTAAAATGATTTAAATAAATGTTAATTTATTTAAAAGAGGAAAAAGGGGGATTTAATTAAATAAATTGATTTTATTTATTTAATTGAATGGAATTTGATTTAATGAATTAATTAAAATAAATTGAATAATTCATTTAATTAATAGAAGAATGTTTGGAGATGATTTAATTAAATATTAATTTAATTAACTAATGGCTATTGGATTTTTAATCAAATAAATAGTGAATATTTATTTAATTAAGCTGGACAGATTTGTGTGACTACATTTGCCCCTCTTTGAGACGGTGCGGTTTATCGCGTCGTTTCAAAGAAAGAAAAATAGGTGTGAAGAAATGCCCCATAAAATGTAAATTTAATGGGTGGTATTCCCCCTCGAGAGATGGGCCGAAAATTTTTGAAAAATGGGCGATCTCTCGAAAAAGAATGAAAATTGGCAGGGTATTAGAATAGAAGAAATTAGCAACAATGGTGAAAGAATGGAAGAAAAATAGAGTGAATACGGAGAAACAACAAGCCAACGAGTACCCTGAGGTCATGCAAGAGATACATAGCAGATGTAGTGTGGGGTTTGGATTGATGCTATACAATTGATCAAAATTGGTTGGATAATCTGGTGCAATTGGTTTAATTGCCCCAATCAAGTCAAAGCGTGATAGTTGATGTTAGTTGGTCGCTTGGACATGATAAAGTCTGAGTAAGTGAATCAAAGTGACCTAATGTGACTTAGACAATTGATATAATTGCCTGATGAAGTCAAGGTATATGAAGAAAAATACTCGTTGAGATGTAGACAATTGATGTAATTGTCCGATGTGATTGTGTGTGATTGGTTGATCAATTGATAGTGTGTGTGTGTGATGGATGGTTGTGGGGAATCATGGCAGCCCCGTTGAGACTAGGTCATTATGATAAATGCCTGATGTAGTCTAGGATTACCATAATCGATTACCTGTTGAGACCTAAAGATACTTGATCAGAGTATCTGTTGATAGTCTAGGCGTGTGTGAGTCGAGGTACCTGTGCAGAGAGAGTAACTTGCTTGGCTTATTGGATGACTTAGCATAGGAAACACAATCCCTCCTATTTAGAGATGGATGGTGATGAATGTGGCTTGATTGGGTTGATTGAGAAACGATGTAGGGTATGTGATGCTGATTATCGAGATGAGGAGGGTGAGGGGGGGGGGTTCGATGTTAGATAGAAGAAATGGAGAACCTATGACTCATTCCTATGGAAGAAGAGGAAAATAGAGTATGCATTATTATGACTATGTATGCATGATATGCAGCTATTATGAATGTATGGATGGGTGGAATGCAACGAAATGCAATATATACAGATGAGATGAGATGACGATCCATAGTGCTCTATTTTCATCATTGAGCTTTAAAATGTTGGAAGAGAATACAAGCATCTTGACATAATGATTCAAGATGACCTGAGTATTCCTTACATGGATTTTATATAGCAAGTTAATACAAACGACTTGATATAAGGGTCAAGTCGACCAGAGTATTGCTTGCGGCACAGACAAGGATTATCTCCATTCATGCATGACTTGGATCGTCCTCCTTGATCTTAGGTTGATCATATCCTGAGACAAGTGCATACCGTACTAAGAAATAAAAACCTTTATCCAATTTGGATGGGGAGGAACCAAAGAATGAGCATTGTACCTGCAAACAAACAGTATATACATAAAGAATAAAGAATAAGGATCCTTGGTAATGGTTCATGCTCATATGGTCGAGGTATACGCTGTAGTCAGCAAGCCATAGTGATCTATGATTGCATTTGGCATAAGATCACGTAGCTTAGTGAACTTCCCACATAGACACCATTAGTACATGCCCCAGAACTTCATCGGAAATAATGCGCAGATGATACAAAATAATGTTGAAAGATCCCGATACAAATAAACAAATGATTGTACTCACAAATCAACCAAGTATTTGATAGCTTAACATAATTTTCTTGTCAAAGAAAACGTCATTTTGTCTTTGCTTTGGTAAGAAAGGATGCATCCTTGTTTAAAGACAATTTTGAGTGTTGATATTGATTGTGTGGTTTGATTGATAAATGGTCATCATGTGAGTATTGTGTCAATGTTTGTTTTGTATTTGCTCATATGAATACGTACAAGGTGTTGTCATGTTTTTTTTTGTTTTTTTGTTTTGTTTGATTTTCAATGGTTTTTTGATGTTTTGGGATTTTGTGGAACAATTTTGAATGTTTTTGGATTTTGTGAGACATTTTTGAATGTTTTTGGATTTTGTGAGACATTTTTTATTGTTTTTGGATTTTGTGAGACAATTTTGATTGTTTTTGGATTTTGTGAGACATTTTTGAATGTTTTTGCCAATGAATCACCAGTAATGTAGAATCCACTTCCATCATCTAGTTTGTAAGGGCATTGCCCCCAAGTTGGACATGATTATGAAAAGGTGGGATGCCAGACGCATGAAGTACTATCTCTGATTACAGATCAAATAACAAGCCATGGTTTGGATGGATGGATGTGTGTATGTATGAATGTGATCACAACGAGCCTGAAAGATACTAGAGCCATTGTCTTTACGAGTGGCGCCTGTTTGCCAGGTTTTCACCATCGCACTTACCCAAGGTGCCACCGGAGTGGTTGTTCACCGTTTGGATGTATGATTTTTCTTTTCTCTTTTTTTTTTTTTTGAATGTTTTTGTATTTCTTCAGGACATTTTCTGAATGTTTTTGGTATGTTCTAGTATGCAGGGGAGCCTAATGCTCTGTACAGCTTAGGTATAAAACCGTTTGAAGTGCATGTTGTTGATTGGATCTGCAAGCGGTTCTTCTTCTGATGTAGCCAATTGATATGCCCCGGACCTGAATACAATAGTGACAACATATGGGCCCAGCCAGTTTGATTCAAACTTGCCCTGATGTTCTTTGTTTGGTTGGTTGCAAGGATTCTCTTGGAGAACAAGATCACCTACCTCAAATGTACAAGATCTAACTCAGTGATTGTAGCTTCTACTCATGTGCTGTTGATAGGCTTTGAGATGGTTGTATGCAGCTTGTCGCTTCTCATCAAGTAACTCTAAGTCCTGAAGACAGGATACTCTATAGGCTTCATCATCTATTAGATTATGCAAGGAAACCCGTAATGATGGTATCTTGACCTCAATAGGTAAGATAGCTTCTGCACCATAGACCAATAAGTAGGGAGTTGCGCCTGATATGCCCATAGTGCTGGATTCAGTTGAACATGCCAATCATGGCCAGCATCATTGACTGTCTTTTTTAGGATCCTCAATATGTTTTTATTCGATGCTTCAGCCTGACCATTGCCTTGTGGGTAATAGGGAGTGGAAAAGCGGTGTTGGATATGAAATTTCTCACAAAGTTCATGGACATCCTGATTTTTGAAAGGAAGACCGTTATCTGTGATGATGGACATGGGTACAACATACCGGCAAATGATGTAGTTGAGGATGAATGAGGCGATCTTCTTGCCGGTGACTTGGGTAAGTGCAACAGCTTCGATCCACTTTGTGAAATATTCGATGGCGGTAATAATGAATTTATGGTCGTTGGATGAAGATGGATGAATCTTACCCACAAGGTCAAGGCCCCATTGACAAAAAGGCCATGGTGT
Source organism: Cryptomeria japonica (assembly GCF_030272615.1). Lineage (NCBI taxonomy): Eukaryota > Viridiplantae > Streptophyta > Pinopsida > Cupressales > Cupressaceae > Cryptomeria > Cryptomeria japonica. The sequence continues at coordinate 49,843,127 of NC_081412.1, read as the reverse complement.
CGTGATTGGTTGCAGTTCCTGGGCTGGTGCATGTATCAAGTCGCCATGAATTTGACATTTCTTGCATTTTTTGACAAAGTAGTAAGAATCTTTTTCCATAGATGGCCAATAATATCCAGCTTGCATGAGTTTCTTGGCTAGTGACGGACCACTTGAGTGAGTCCCGCAAATTCCTTCATGTACCTCTTCCAAAGTCTTTGTTATCTCACCTTGTTCCAGACATCGAAGGAGAGTACCATCAAGACTGCGTCGGTATAGGGTTTCAGCAATAATGGTATATCGAGCAGTTTGGCGAATAAAGGTTTTTCGTTGGTTATTCGATTGGTTGGGAGGAAGGGTGTGATCGCGGAGATAGGTGTAGAACTCACCACACCATGGGGATTCAGAATTGACAAGGCGACATATCATTTCAGATTCGGGGATATCATAAGCGGGAATCCAAAGCTATTCTACCAAGAACTCGTAGCGTGTTGAATTCTGTGGAAGATCTAGGAGAGATGCGATGGTAGCCATAGCGTCAGCAGCTCGATTATGATCTCTTGGTATCTGCTCAAAAGTGATAGTAGTAAATGATGTTTTTAGATTGTCCACCATTTGCTTATATGGCATGAGTTTATCATCCTTGGTCTGATATTCATCTGTTGCTTGTCGAATGACCAGTTGGGAGTCGCCATATACTTGCAGTTCTTGTAATTTCCATTGTATGGCTAACTTGAGTCCCATGATCAAGGCCTCATATTCTGCTATGTTGTGGGTGCATGGAAATGTGAGCCTGTAAGACTTTGGGATGCTGTCACCTTGAGGTGTGATAAACAGAATGCCTGCCCCCGAGCCATGCCTAGTGTAGGAACCATCAAAGTATAGTTTCCATGGTTGTGCTGTTGTGATCATGAATATCTCTTCATCTGGAAAATTGGAAATGAGAGGATGATCGCCTATGAGGGGTGCATCGGCCAACTAATCTGCAATAACTTGACCTTTGATAGCTTTACGGTCTACATACTCGATGTCAAATTCACTTAGAATCATCACCCATTTGGCCAAGCGGCCTGTCAATGCTACTTTGCTAAGTAAATACTTGAGTGGATCAATATTTGCAATGAGTTGTACCTTGTGTGTTAATAGATAGTGCCTCAGTTTAGTAGCTGCTAGGATTACTGCTAGACAAGCTCGCTCAATAGTTGTGTAATTGAGTTCATAGCCAACCAGTGTGCGAGAGATGTAGTAAACAACACATTCTTTTCCTTCTATATTATGTTGTGCCAGTAGTACACCCAATGTTGTGCTTGTTGCTGAGATATATAGTAACAACGGTCTACTTGGATCTGGTGGCATCAGCAATGGTGGATTCATGAGATAGTCTTTAAGCGTCTGAAATGCTTGTTGGCATTTGGCATCCCACTGAAAGCGGATGTTCTTATGTAGCAGGTGTGTGAATGGGTGACATTTATTGGCCAACTGTGCAATAAATCTTCGGATGGATTGAAGTCGCCCTTGTAATGTCCTTAGCTGATTGATATTCTTTGGAGGTGGCATGTCCATGATTGTTTTTACCTTTGCTGGGTCAACCTCAATACCTTTGCTTGAGCCAATGTATCCTAGAAGCTTCCCAGAGGTTACTCCAAAGACACATTTCTTTGGGTTGAGTCGAACATGGTATTGTTCCAGTCTATCAAAGATTTTATATAAGATGTGGAGATGTCCTTCTTTGGTAAGTGATTTTGCTAGTAAGTCATCTACATAATCTTCCATCATAGTATGCATCATGTCATGAAAGATGGTGGTCATTGCTCTTTGATAGGTTGCTCCTGCATTCTTTAGACCGAAGGGCATTACATTCCAGCAATATGTGCCCCATGGACATGTGAAGGTTGTCTTATGTTGATCTTCTGGTGCGATCTTTATTTGATTGTATCCTGAAAAGTCATCCATGAGTGAAAGCATGGCATGTCCTGCTGTCAGATCCACTATGATGTCGATATTTGGTAGGGGGAAGTCATCCTTGGGACATGCCTTGTTTAGATCTCTGAAGTCGGTACAAATGCAGATGCCCCCTTTTGGCTTGCCAATAGGCACAATGTTGGAGATCCATTCTGCATAATCAATTGGTCTAATGAATCCAACATCTAGGAGTTTCTTGAGTTCTATTTTGACTAGCACTGCAATCTGGGGATGCATCTTACAAAGCTTCTGCTTGATAGGTTTAGCTCCTTCTGCGACAGTGAGGTGATGCATGACTAAATCAGGATCAAGCCCAGGCATGGTTGCATATGACCATGCGAAGTTGATCTGACGCTTCTGGAAGAACTCTAAAAACTTAGGTTGTTCCTTTGGAGTGAGAAGAGATGCCAGATGTATGATATGAGGATTTTCAGGAGTACCCACATTGTATTCTTTGGTTTCCTTGATGAGAATCGTTGAACGTTCCTGTTGTGTACTAGCAGGGAGAATGTCAAAACCTTCATCCTCAAGCACCTCGGAGAGGTTTTCACCGTTGGATACGCTCTTTCTTTTTACTTTTGTGGGATCAAACAGTGCCACAGTGTGGTTTTCATTGGAAGATCCATGTTTTATAGTTATATTTTTGCAGCTGAAAGGTTTGACATCCACCCCGAAGTACGTTGTGCTATTAAGTTCAATGGCGAATCCAGCTTTGTGATCTCCGCTTGGTAGGTTATCCCTTAATTCCAAAAGGTCAATGATGGCCTCATCATTTTGGAAGAAGTCAAGACATGGGGGATTTGGTTGGTTCCATTCGATGAGTTCAGGGTGAATAATGGGCATTACTTCATCGATTAGGTTAAGTGCATTAGATGTATCAGTGAGGGTTAAGACGTTATGGTGAAGGTCTTTAATGGTACTCTCCCTTTCAGAATCAGGCGTAGGATGAGACGTAGGGTCTGTGGAAGATGTTTCTAGTTCAGGAACCCAAGTGGTCTTTATCTGTGCTTCTCCATAAATAGGGATGTCTTTGCGTGGCGGAGGTAGTGATGCATCTTCCTCATCTGAAGTATTAAGCTATACAGAATCAAATTCCCATTCATGTGAGTCGGTCTCTAAGTCACTTTCCAGCATCCGATTGCTATACCATACTAGGATGGCTTTTGAGTTAAACACTAAAGGTGTGATTGGTTTATGTACCTTTGTAGTGATCGGTGCTACAGGAAGTTTGATGGGGATAAAAGAATCTGATACAGGGAGTATCAGAAATATTGCCTCAATGGTTTCTGCTGGAACTGCTGGTGCCATAGATACTGCTAAGGGTTCTAATACAGTTGGTGCTGCTAAAGGTGTTGCTGATGGGATTATGGATTCATTTGGTGGAATGAATGACATTGGTGATGGTTGTGTTGGGGTTGTGAGCCTCAATGGGGTAGTTGGGATGGTGCTTGAGGCTGCTTTAATGATGAAAGGTGTCCTTTTTGTAGTAGGCTGACATAATGGTTTGTTGGGTTTTCCTTTGAATCTGAGTTTAGGAAAGTTCTCTTTTTCAAAGCCTAGGCCTGTATTACCTTTGGGCTTTAATTCTGGTAGCAGAGGTTTATGTCGTCCTTGTTTGCAATACCCCAAAGCACTCTGACCATCATACCCCATTCGTTGCATCATGAGGAGACCTTTGCCATACTGATCCGTAGGAAGTTTAACTGGCGGGATATCAGTGGTGATGGGATCTTTGTAGATCCATTCCGCTAGGTCCTCATCTCGGGTTTCTTCTTCTTGACTCTTTCCAAGGATGAAAGGTGTCAAGGCACATGCTGGCATGATCAGTGGTTGCTGGAGTAACTGCTGTGGTTTACCATGTGTTCTAGGAGAAGTGGGCATTTGTCCCACACAAAAGAGTTGACTCAAGTTGTATTCCCCGGGACCTTTCTTTGCTATTTTCATCTTAAGTTTTTCTTGCTTGGGTATGGTGGTGTTTGAACTGGCAAGAGAGGCGGGACTTATATATGATGTGGAGGAAATGGCTTCTCTATTATTAGGAACAGTAATCTCTGGTTGATGGCTGATATTATGGAAAAATGCAAAGGGATTTGCATCGCCCAAGATTGTGATCTCTACACCATTATGTGGAAACTTGATACATTGATGGTAGGTAGATGGAACGGCTTGCGTGACATGTATCCAAGGTCTTCCTAACAATAGATTATATGGCAGAGGAAGGTCCAGAACCTGACAGATGATGTGCTTTACCATAGGGTCCACTCGGATTGGTAGTACCACAGCTCCTTTAGATGAACGCTCTGCATCGTCATAGGCTTTGATTGTGATCTTCTTGCGAGGATCCATAGATTCTACCGCATATCCCAATGCTGTGACCAACTGTAGTGTACAAATGTTCAAGCCTGCTCCATTATCTATCAAGACTCTCTTGATCCTGTGTTGGTTGATGAAGCCTTCAATGTGTAGCGAAGCGTTATGAGGTTGCTGGAAGGAAGAATTGTCACTTTCAGAAAAAGTGAGACAAGGTGATGACTTTAGACTTCCAACCATGGCTTGAAATTGGTCTGTATTCAAGTTTACAGGGACTGATGCCTCTTGGAGTGCTTGATCGAAGATAGTTTTATGAGATGGCGATAGGCGCAATGGCTCTAAAATGGATATAAGCGCAGGCATTTTATCTAATTGTTCCACAAGATTGTACTGTTTTGGTATGGAGGTGGTGCCTTGTGGAGCTGCCTTTATGGTAACTTTGCTGCGACGCGTAACAACATTGCAATTTGAGTTGGGATTTTTGAAGGTTATAGTTGCAATTTGTTCACTGGCATCATACAGATGATTTACAGTGTAATTATATGCAACCTGTGTATAATCAGTGGTATCAGTGCCTCGCTTGGAAGTGGAAGGACCCCTTTGATCTTGTGATGGAAGTGGATTTTTGAACATCAGATGATCATTATTGGTTGTTTTTGGGTCATGTCCTTCAATTTCAATTTCTCCTCGGTCAATAAGATCTTGGATAAGATCTTTTAATCGATGACAATTACTTGTCTTGTGTCCTCTTCCTTGATGGAATTCACAGTATTCAGTATCTCTCCACCATGTCAGTTTGACCTGAGGCTCATAGTTTGATAGTTTAGGTAGAGTGACCAAATTTTGAGAAATGTGTTGTCGCAATACTGTTTCAATGGGTTCCCCTAAGGGAGTGTATGTACGTTTCTATTTTTGCTGACGAGGTCTTGGTTCATCATGAGAGGTGATACGATCTTGATTGGAAGGAACATTTGTGTTATTCTGAGGTGGAGGATTCTGTCCTGCAAACCGAACCATAGGTTGTACACTTTGTATAGTCCTGGTATCCACAACCCCATTGTTGATGATATTCTTGTTTTTGTTCTAGAAGCTTGGTATATCGCTATTGAAGCGTGGGTGAGGACCATCCTTTGGTTCATTAAAGATTTTGATGAGTCCTTTGTTGATAAGTGCCCGCTCACATTTCAAACCCTTGGTGATCATATCATTAAAAGAATCTGTGTCTTTGACATCCAGGTGAAATTCCATTTCTTTGTTTAAGTTGGAAATAAATATTTCCACTAGTTCTCGTTCAGGTAACTGAAGAGAACATCTGCTAGACATTTGGTGCCATCGTTGCAGGAATACTGAGAAAAGTTCACCTGATTTTTGTTTGGCGTTGCACAAATCAGCCATGGTAATGTCACGTTCAATGTTATGAGAGTAATGAGCGAGGAATTTCTAGATGAGTTCCTCAAGTGTTCTAATGCCACTTGATAGTCAGGAAAACCATGATGTGGTTGTTCCTCCCAAGCTTTGGGGAAAAAGGCGCATTAGGTATGTGTCTTCATATGCTACTTCAAGACAAGCGGAATGAAATTCTCTGACATGATCACGGGGATCCCCCTTTCCTCTATATTTTTCAAATTTGGGTGTTTCAAATCCTCGTGGAAAGGGTGGCATGTAAAGATTCCTATCAAAAGGATAGGGACAAATGTCATTGAGTGAGAATTGGTTAGTCTTGACACCACTATGAAGCTGTTGGGCGAGATTCTCGACTGGTTGCCGCAACATCTCCATTTCATTTGGAGGAGGAGGTGGTGGGTTACCTCGAGGAATGTTATATCTGATGGGATCTCTACCTCTTTCCTCTTCATGGTGACTTTGTCTTTCTGATGCTTGTCTTAATTGGGCAAGATCAAAGTCAGAGGGGAGTTTTGCTCCTTCTTGAGCGAGCTTTAAGAAGTGAGCATCCGTATTGCTCCTGAGTATTTCTTCAAACAGTCTGTTAAAGAGAGGGTTATGCTAGGCCCTTTCTATTGTTGCAGGAGTAGGAGTACTTGGGTTTTTGTCATTCATTTTTCCTCCAAGTGCTTCTTGAAATTCATTGAGATTTTCCTCTTCTTCTTCTTCCATTTCTATTTCTCATTGCCTTGACTGTGATCAAGTTTGAGCCATTTTGCTTTATGAGTCTTTGTTGAAGTTGAGTGAAAATGATGATGAGATTTTGATGAAATGAAAAATTGATGGTGGGTGAATTGTGTTGTACGTAGATCTCTAGCACTTTTAAGGTGGATGTAACCGAAATTCCTTCTTTGAATTGCTTGCTTGTTTTGAGGAGTTTTTGATGTGATAAGGTGTAGAGAAATCTGAGATGTGTTACAGATTTAACTACCTAGTAATAAGAGGATTCACTCATGAACTAGTTTTAACCTGCGTAGATGTGTCTCTTAGGATGAGCTTATCCTAGATGTAGAAACAATCTAAAAAGTGATGTGATGTGTTTGATTCAAGCAATATCTAAAAAGGAATCTTGGGACAAGAACCTCTTAATGTTTTGAGAGTTGGAACGGATTGATGATGAAGTGATGATGGATGAAAATATTTTTAACTTTCAATAAAAACTTTGTGTCACAAATGGGACAAACTCTACCTCTTCTCTTTCAGGTGTTGGTGGTATTTCTCGAGTTGTGTTGTATGTGATACAGACGTTTGGGAAGAAGTTGGGGTTAATCGTACCTCCTTGGTTTTTGTGATAACTTAGAGCTCTATATTGCATAAAAGCTCTATGGTTCAATGATTCGGAATCAAATTCGTTTGTTTTGCCTTGAAGGTAGAGACGCATGTGACACAGAAAGACTCTATGTGAGACAAAGATTTGTCTATTTATATAGAAGAATTTCCTCCTTTTGATTAAAGCCTTTGAGCTTAGTGGTCTTCTTTTCAAGTTGATATTCTGATGACGCTTCTTCTTTCGCAAGATGTGAAGAATGGTCATAAAATTTTGACTCTTTTTTGTTTGGCACTTTGTTTTTGATGTGTTTGGTTGGAAGTGATTTTCTTTTGATGTTTCTTTGACAAGAAAACAAAGCAAGCACACAAACACAAGAATGTTGCCTCAAAGGCACAAATGAGTATGGGTCTAGATCAACCCAATCCTTGGACTTTTATATGACCCTTCCTTTAGATGTATTTTAAGGTGTATTTCCAAAGCCTGAAGTTGGCTCAATTTGCACTTGGTCTTTAAAACGAACACACTTCAAACACTTTTTATCCCTAAGGTCAAATGGCCCGTTGTGATAAATTTAGCCCACATCTTGATATTTCTTCGACTTTGGTACTACATACCTTATGAATCCCGTAGTGGCAGGTAAGGATGTGATATATTAAGTCTTGCACGAGCATAACAAATAGATGATCCCTATGATGGGGGAGTCACCACTTTTATCAAGCTACAAGTGACTTTTCAAAAACCTATGTTTCTACTTAAGGAAATAAGTATGGTGAGTATCTTGGGAGCAAAACCATCTATGCTCTTGCACTAAATTATATCGCAAATATCCTCAATCAATAGAATGGGTCGGCTACTACTTAAAGGTGTTTAGTCATGTTCGATGTTTTTGGACATAAGTTCATTCTGCAGTGACTCACTTAAGAGCCTTGTAACTGGTGATGGGGCCCATTTGTCCTTTCGGCCAGTTACACTGTAGGAACAACTATACCCAAGGCTACAGCTTTCGCTCTCACCTGATTTCTATAGCGGCTCGAAGGATTTACCACTCGAGGTCGTTCCCAAGAGTATCGATCCCTTGGCAGGCCTCTCTTAAAAAGATAAAATTTGAGTGTTACTAACAGTTTTCTCTTGCACCTAGGACCACGAAAGTCAAGGGAGAGGATAGTGTGTGTTAGAGGTAGGACCACTCGACTGACTTTTTGCACAAGTGTGCCAAGCATGAAAGACACTTGTTCTTTTTAATCCACCATTGCAATGTGATCTAACTATTTGGAGATGTTGCTCCAACAGTCATGGTGTTCGTTTTAACTCCAAAGGCAATGTGTTTTGTAATCTAGAATTTGGAAATCCTGGTCAACTTAATGAAAAACACATTTTTTCTTGAAGTAAATTTGTTTGCAAAAATCAAAACAAGTGGATTGTGTATTTTATGTGCACCAAAATTTGAAGTGTGGATTGTAAATTCTTTAGTTTGATACAAGGAAATCAAATTTGTTTGTTGATTTTAAGCACCAAAATGAAGATGAGTCCTAACTTGCAATGGAAGTAAATGTTTGTTTTTGTTCAGTTTTAAAGCACCAAAAGGACGAGTGATCCTGACTAGAAAGCAATGAAATTTTGTTTTTGTTTAAGTTTTTAATGCACCAAAAGAAAATTTGTGATTTTTAATGGTGAGTTTTAAACCTGCACAAATAACAAATTGTTAGTAAAATCTATGTCCAAGGGGGGCTTCCACAAGCCTAAAATCTTCACTTTTTCGGTTACAAGGTGATTTTTACGACATTTTGTTACAATAGCGCTAGTCTGTGTTTGAACAGAGGCACTATTTAACACAAAAGCGCTTAAAGAAGGGGAGAGACAGAGAGGTAAAAGCATTGAAAGATTGTCAAAAGCGCCAAAACAACGATAAAAGCACCAAAACAGTTCCAAAAGCACTGAAATATGGACAATAGCGCTATTGTAAGAACAATAGTGCTAAAAACATAAGTGTTGGTAGCGCTAGAACATGTTCAATAGCGCCAAAGTGCAACCTGTGTGACACTTTCAACATTCAGACATGTTAGTTTGCTAAAAAAAAAATGATATTTTTGGTGTTTCGATTCACATCGGGTTCACCAAATGATGCCCTCCTAAATGGACAAGGTTAGCAAATGACAAACAACACAAAAAACCAGAAAATCGTTAGTGTTAGTCAATCAAAAACTAATCTAAAAAGGCATATCAAGAGAGATACTAAAAACATGAAAGCATATTTAACTAAGGAAGCAAATATGATGAGGCATCTCCAAATACCTCCTAACATGCTCTTAGATTCTTCTCCCTTGTTCCTCTCCTCTCCAAGTTCCAAAATAGTGTAGCTCTCAGCAGCTTTTTGCACTATGGATGCTTATGGAGGATTGAGATTGTAGTATTGTGCTCCAAATGTGAAATGAAAAGCTAATACTAAGCTATTGATGCTAAAAATGATTTATTTTATCCAAAATGACAATACATGAGTTTGCTATGCTAAATGCTCTCTTAAAATGCCTATAGCTTAAATGCATACAAGTTTTCAGGATCTGGATTATGAAGAAATGGGCTCTATTTATAGGAAAAATGGAGCAATGGATGGTTGAGATTGAACAATCTCAACAAGGGTCGAGATTGAATGATTTCAAATCCATGTGAGGGGTTTCAACCCAATCCCAGGATGACAAGTGTCAATGTGAGATAGGTTGAGAGGGAAGGGAATAAGCATTAAATGCTTGACATGATCTTGGGAGTTAAAGTCAAGGTTAATTGAATGAATAAACTCTTTATTCAAAGAAGAAAGCTTTTATCCAATGGATAAACTCTTGTGCAAATGTGAAATGGATGAATATGGTCAAAACAATAAATGTTTGGGGAGACAAGTTTGAAATAACCATAAATGGTTATGTAAGAGCCATAAATGGTCATGTAAGAGCCATTAGTGGTCTTGGAAGACTTTGGGGGTTAATTTGTTGAACACACAAAGCATTAATTGATTTTCAAAGACTTTGGAGTCTTTGAGAAGTGACTCCATTTTGCTTAGGAATGTGACAATAATTAGGGCATGGATTAAGCTAATTAGGAAGGGGTTAGAAGAATCTAGAAGGGGATTAGATTTTGCAAGTGGATTTGGTGGGTGAGGAAAAATAAGATTTTATTAAAATAAAAATTCATTTATTTCAATAAATATATGCAAGTTGCATTTGTAGGAAAATGCAAGTGGGGGGGGTTTTTTAAATGATTTAAATAAATGTTAATTTATTTAAAAGAGGAAAAAGGGGGATTTAATTAAATAAATTGATTTTATTTATTTAATTGAATGGAATTTGATTTAATGAATTAATTAAAATAAATTGAATAATTCATTTAATTAATAGAAGAATGTTTGGAGATGATTTAATTAAATATTAATTTAATTAACTAATGGCTATTGGATTTTTAATCAAATAAATAGTGAATATTTATTTAATTAAGCTGGACAGATTTGTGTGACTATAATTATAATATAATATAATATAATATTATATAATAGGTATTATATAATATATAATATAATATGTATTATATAATATATAATTAACTTTTTAATTTAAATTACCTATACAAATTGGATATCTGATTTGCCAAGGTGGTTACCATGCCAAGGTGTACTGACACCCAGGCCAAACAAAAAGTCAAAACGGATTTTTTGTGTTTTTAGGCAAGTGGAAAAGGATATTTTTTTCACATTGCCACTTTTTGCCCCCCATGATCCCGCACTAAGCCCTAAAAAATGTATGATGGCAGCAAAAATTAGGATGTATGAAAAAGTGGGAACCAACATTGTGAGTTCACCCATTAACTAGGTAGCAAGCGATGACAACAACTTCAACCCAAAATTTTTGTTCTAGACCAACACCACTTAGCATACTCCTAGCCTTCTCTATAAGCATCCTATTCATTATTTATGCAACTTCATTCAGTTGTAGAGAATATGGAGTTTTCTTCTATCTATGAATGCCACAAACTTTACATAATCTATCAAAATCATTAGAGAAAAAGTCACCACCATTGTCAATCCTCAAATATCTTATTTTCTTTGTAGTTTACAACTCAAGCATTGTTTTAAATTCTTTAAATTGATTGGAAACTTCATATTTACTCTTAAGAAATTATACCCATTTTCTAGTTGGCATTATAACAGACAAGTGGAGATTGTTGGCACTTCAATAAGGATATTGAGAAGGTTGTTGATGATTATGGATACAACTAATTAAGGATGATTACTGTCTTAATATTATTATTATTTAGTCATTGATTTCAAGAAATTGATTTTCTAATTCAGTATGATATTGCCATATCTTAAGAAGTATGATTTGATGAGTATAAAGATGTCAGTAAAAGACACAGAAAGAATATGATGAATAAGGGGAGAAATAAGTTATTCAATGGGCAACTATTACTGAGTTAGACAATGATGAGATCATGATGTTTAGATTGTTTTGATATCATACATATGTTACTGATTGTAAGGTTAATACTATACTATGTTACCGAGCAAAGAACCTAGTCGGTAAACCCTAAGGTTATCGCTATCGGTTAATGAAGGTGAAATGTCTACCGAGTGAAGTTTAGTATTTATCGAGTTGCAACCGAGTAATAACAGAATGCATTAAATGATTACATGCATTATTTAATGAAGGAAGCTGATGAGCTGGCTATGATTAAATGATTGGTATGATGTGAATGAAGTTTGTTAAAGAATCTATGGCAAAGGAAAATTGGCAGGAAGATCTACAGCTCAAATTGAACCGCAATACCCTAGCACAAGTTCCAAGAAATGTATGCAAGTTCCAAGGCGGGGTAACACGTTTTCAGGTCGGCGAATACATTGAACCTGGACAAAGTTTGAAGATCTAATGGCTATGATTGATCATGGGAAATGTGATCAAGGAGATTAAGCGGTTAACAAATTGTTTATAAATAAGGAACTATTGTTAAACAATGCATGCGGGCAAGTGTATGCACAGGGATGCTACATAGTGATTACTGAGCACTGAAGCTTGAAGACCTATTTTGTATAATAGAGTATAAAGCCCAGCAGATGGACAAGATGAGTCCTATATTATATTGAGAAAATAAGAATTTGCTTTAGCATTTTAGATGTGAAGTTGCAGATAGATTTTTATTACTGTCATTCAAGTGGACTTAACAGTCTTATTTGTAAAACCCTCTAGCAAGGTGAAATTCTGATTGAGTGTTTGAAATCCTTTAATAAGGTCACTTCTAACAAGGTGAAGATCCTAACAGATCTGAGGGAAATCCCTTAACCGGGTCACATCTAGCAATGTGTTTGTAATCTTTAACAAGATTTGCTTTTAATCGAGCATACTCTAGAAGAGTATATTTCTTAGTGGGTCCGAAATCCCACAGTGGTTTTTCCCTATTTGGGTTTCCACGTTAAATCTGGTGTTATGAGTGCTATGGTGTTTATATACTTTTGAGTTTCCATGTTTATCAGTTTTGGATATATTACTGAAATATATGTTACCGAGGTTGAATCTGATGTTTTTATGGAAGATTAAGTTTGTATGATTCACCCCCCCCTCTCATCTTATTTGTTTGGCATCTGTACTTACATTAAGTATCATAACCATCAATTGGTATTAGAGATTTGGATTCCGGAAGAAAAAGTTTAAAGGTACCTGAGGCAAAGATCCAAAGATGTATAAGAGGGATGCACCAAAGCTGAACAAGTCAAGTTTCTCTACATGGCAAAAAAGGATGAAGCTGCACCTATCAGGAGTTGGAGAATATGTTGTATATTATTTAGAGAATGATTTCATCACACTGAGCACCTATCCATTGACAATGGAAGAAATAAAGGCAAAGCAAGAACATATCCAAGCAATGATTGAAATAACATCTGCATTGACCGATTCAGAGTTTAATGATCTAGAAGGTTGCAATGATGCAAAGGCTATGTGGGACAAGCTCATATCAGTGTATGGAGGAGATGAACATGTTCAAAGAGCAAAAGTGGACAGTGTAAGAGGGCAACTTGAATCTATGAGGATGAATGAAGGCGAGAACATAACCCAGTACAATACAAGACTAAAGGAGATTGTCAATCAAATCAAAGGAGCAGGTGGAACCATTGAAGAAAAGGACATAACAAGTAAGTTGTTAAGAACCCTTCTACCAGCTTATGCAATCTGAGTCTCTGCAATCAATGAATTGAGGTCTGTACCAAATATGCCTGTCTCTTTAGATGCTACTATTGGTAAGCTACATGCATTTGAGTTAAGTAACTTTGATAACAGTGGGTCATCGGTAAATAAAGTTGAATATGCATTTAGTTCTTTTCATCTTGATGAATCTAATGATTACAATGAAAGGAAGTATAAGTACTCTAAAGGAGATCATAGTGGAGCAAGTGAAAGATTTCGCAAGAACATGGAGGAAGTACACAAACTGTATGAGGAAATCAGAAAGCAAGAAGAGTTTGAAGCACTATTAGCCAGAAGGTTACCGAGAGGAAAAGGTAAATATAAAGGAAAACTACCTTTGAAATGTTTCAATTGTGATAAGATAGGACATATGGCTTCTAACTGTCTAGACAAAGATTCTACTGAAAAGAGAGATTACCGAGATGACAGATAGAAAGATAATCATTACAGAGGACACCGAGACTTCAGAAGAAGAGATAGAAAGACATGCTTAATAGCTGATGAGGAATCCAATGATGATAAATCAAATGAAACTGATACAGAGGAAGTAGTTTATGTGGCTATCAAAGATGGATCAGATGAAGAAAGGTATGAAGAAAAAGCCCTAATATCTCACATAAATACTAATGACTCTTGGATCATAGATAGTGGATGCTCACATCACATGACAGGTGATAAACAGAAGTTTGTTATGTTAGAAGAATATGATGGAGGCTATGTAAGATTTGGTAATGATGCACCATGTCCGGTAAAAAGTAAAGGATCCATAACACTTCTTGACAATGCAAAGTGCAATGATGTTTATTGGGTTGAAGGTTTGAAATACAATTTGTTGAGTGTAGCACAGCTAAACAACACAGGTTACCGAATAGAATTTCAGAAAGGAATTGTCAAAGTTCATGACAAGAATGGAAAGTTAGCTACCACCGGGACACAAACAAAAGGTAATACATTTCACCATGACTCAACTCGGAATAAGTGTCAATATGCAAAGATAGATGATACCTGGTTATGGCATAAAAGGTTTTGTCATGTAAATTTTGATAATCTGATCAAAATAAGCAAGAAGCACCGAGTAAGAGGTCTACTGAGTCTTAAAAAACCTGAGAATGATATGTGCCGAGGATGCCAGATGGGTAAAATGACAAGATCAAGCTTTACAAGTAAGTCTTACACTTCTAAGGGAATTTTAGATCTTGTGCACACCGATCTTTGTGGTTCTATGAAAGTTCAAAGTTATTATGTGATAAATATTTCATATTATTTGTGGATGATTACTCAAAGATGATGTCAGTTATATTTTTAAAAGAAAAATCAGAAGTTTTTCAAATGTTTAAATGGTACAAGGCAAGAGTTGAAAATGAAATAGGAAGACAACTGAAATGTCTTAGATCAAATAGAGGAGGAGAGTTCACATCTGATGAGTTCAACTTATTCTGCAATGATCATGGTATTAAAAGACAAGTTTCTACACCAAGAACTCCACAACAAAATGGAATTGCTGAGAGAAGAAACAAATCTATTGTGGATTGTGCCAGAACCCCGATGATTGAAAAGAAAGTACCACAAACATTTTGGAGAGAAGCAATAAGCACATCAATTTACACCCTGAACCAAGTACAACTGAAGAAAGGAACTTTGAAGACACCATATGAAATCTGGTATGACAAGAAACCTAATGTAAGTTATTTTAAAATCTTTGGAAGTGGATGCTATGTACACAAAGATGATAGAAATGGCAAGTTTGATCAGAAAAGTGAAGAAGGAACATTTCTTGGTTATTCTTCTAGAAGTAAAGCATTTAAATGTCTGATCAAATCATCTAACAAAATAGTAGAAAGTGCAAATGTGAAAATTGATGAATTTGTAGAAAGAAATGATGAAGGAAACTCCAAAGAACTAGAAGATTATGATGAATTTGCCTATGTTCAACTGACAAGTCTTACCGAGAGAACTGTTGAAGAAAATGAAGAGAATATCTAGTTACCGAGTGATGAAGAAGATCATACAGAGCCTACCGAGCCTGTATTAGCCAAGTATGTCAGAAGAGATCATGCATCAAGTCAGATTATAGGAGATAAGGATGATTCAATGATAACAAGGAACAAATTGAGATAGAACAGATGTCTGATATCTGAATTTTAACCAAGAATAGTGAAAGAGGCATTTAACAGTGAAGATTGGATAAATGCTATGACAGAAGAGATTGATCAAATCAAGAAGAATGACACATGGACACTAATCCCAAGACCGAAGGACAAAAATGTAATCAGTACAAAGTGGATTTTCAGAAACAAGTTGAATGAAAAAGGAGAGGTCATTCGAAATAAAGCTAGACTAGTTTGCAAAGGTTATGCTCAAGAAGAAGGAATTGATTATGGTGAAACTTTTGCACCTGTGGCTAGACTAGAAGGAGTAAGAACATTGTTGGAATATGCTGCTTATAAAAATTTCAAGGTATATCAAATGGATGTCAAATCTGCATTTCTGAGTGGTATATTAGAAGAAGAAGTTTTTATTGAACAACCTGAAGGATTTGTTGAAAGCAAGAATGAAGATCAAGTATGTAAATTGAACAAAGCTTTATATGGTTTGAAACAAGCACCTAGAGCATGGTATGAAAGATTGCACTCTTATTTAATCAAGATTGATTTTATAAGAACAGGTGAAAACAACAATATATACATGAAGAATGATGAAAATGGAATACTGATCTCAACCATATTTGTTGATGATATTATCTTTTGTGGAAATGACCCTTTATGCAAGAACTTTGGAAATGAAATGAGAAAAGAATTTGAGATGTCATTAATCAGTGAGATAAAGTATTTTATAGGTTTACAGATACTGCAAATGAAAAATGAGATTTTCATTACTCAATCCAAGTACATAAAGGAAATCTTGAAGAAATTTGGAATGGAGGATTCAAAACCAGTAAGTACTCCTATGACTACAAACTGTAAATTATTAAAGAATGATGAATCTGCATCTGTTGATGAGACACTTTACCGATCCATGATTGGAAAGCTACAATATGTTGTTCACAGTAAACCAAACATAGCACATGCAGTATGTATAGTTGCAAGATTCTCTGCAGATCCTAAGGAAACACACATGACAACAATCAAGAGAATTTTTAGATACTTGAAAGGCACTGAGGATTATGGCTTAGTATATCAGAAAGGAAATGACTTTTATTTAAAAGTTTATACTGATGATGATTGGGTAGGCAACATTGATGACATGAAAAGCACAAGTGGAGGAGCTTTCTTTTTAGGAGAAAGACTAGTGAGTTGGCTTAGCAAGAAACAAGGATGTGTTTCACAGTCAACAGCAGAAGTTGAATATGTTGCTGTAGCATTGAATTGTACCAAGCATGGATCAAACAACTGTTGGAAGGTATAAATGAGAAAGTTACTGAGCCAGTAACTATATTCTGTGACAATACTAGTGCCATTAACATTTCAAAGAATCTTGTTATGCACTCTAAGACAAATCACATCTCTATCAAATATCATTATCTTAGAGAAGAAGCCCAAGAGAAGAAAGTGGTGTTGGAGTATGTTAGCACAAAGGAACAAATAGCAGATATCTTCACCAAGCCACTACCAAGGGACACTTGAGTATCTCAGAAGTAAGTTAGGGGTCCTACCCCTATCTTCTACTCACTGACTGAGTTCAGTGAAGGCATCAATTCGATGACTCTACGGAATATCTTTAGGAGTTGATGCTAATTTACACACTTTAGGAGGTTTTCTAAAGGTGTGCAGGAAACAAATATAAGGAACAAGAATTGAAGACAAAATGCTCTGACTGAGACTAAGTTGATACATAACAACAGGAATTCACTTTATACAGGAAGAAATTATGTTTTAGTTCTTTACTTTTTGGCATTGTTGTCAAAGGGGGAGAAGACTGAAGAGAAAAGAAGAGAAGACTAATGTATGGGGGAGAATTCTGATGAAAAATCCATAGAAAGCAAGCAAGAAACTACTCTGTCTACCTTCACTATAGGAACAGTCACATGATGATTTCTAGTGGCTACAAGAATAGTCAACCGTCAGGACAAGAAACTAAATTCTAAAGGAAAATAATTGTTGAATACAAAAGGGTGGAATTCTTACTAAGTGGGCCTCCTTGGCAAGTCTTCCCAAAACTCAACTATGTGCCATGAACTAGAATATTATCTTATTGATCTGAAAACATCAGTTACATCATAGTATCTACTAAAAACCATTATGCAATAAAACTGAAAACTGAAAATTACAATAGTTGATGTTCACATCCCCAAGAAGGGATTTTTGAACTTATTTATAATAAAGAAACTCCTAAATAACTCTAACCACGAGCAAGTACACTCCTAGAACATTAGGAGGATGCCATTTATTACAACATAGAAAGAGGACAAAGACTTACACTCCAAATAGGAAACAATCAAGTTGTTTCAACTACAGAGGATATCTAGCATATCTATCTTTCTTAGATTTATTCTCCTACAAACATGAATACTAAAGTTTCATTATTACATTCTCCAAGCTATAGATAACCAACTATTGACTCCTTCAATACTCATCTTGTTGTGACTTTGTCTTCAACCAACTAACTAGCATGAACTCCCATGTTGTGAATCTTTGACCTTTTCCTATTCTTCATTAACTCTTGCATCACATCATTAATGCATACAAAACAAAGGTATATCTATTCCATGTCAGAATAACATTTATCTATCCACATGCAAGATTAACATGCATAAATCACATACCATGACCACTTCATCATTAATCATAATTTTAACCAAAAGGAATATATATACAAGGGTAAGTTCATGCTATTTTGTCAAGTTCATGAAAACGTAATAGGATCATTGTTTAATAGAGTTTTAGGACTTAGACAATATCTAGACCCTTGTCAAAACCTAGTTAAAGTATATAAAACATAGACAAAATTGAGCCATTATTTGAGCTCATCATTCCCCCAACCTATCTTCCTACCATTTCTCCACTAGGCACAATGTTTTACATTTTAGCTTGCAACCTGTATTCATTAGGAATAACCTAGCCCAATCCATTATTAGAAAGACTCCAGTAGAAACCTTTGTTTTTCTCTAGTCTGTCCCATCTGGATTTTTTGTTGCTTCATCAAAAATATTCTCATACTACCTGCAATTTGGGATTGGCCATAAGAGCATTGGTGGCCAAAAAATGTGAGGAAACCAAATATTCTATTTTGATCAGCCTAGATGTATGTACACTAGTGCTATTCTAACAACTGCATAATAATTCTGGAGGAAATGTGGTTCTGCTTGTTGTAATTCCTTTGTTAAACTGTTCTATCTTTGTGCCAAATATCCCATTACTGTTTGTCCTGCAACAAAACTTATATGTTCAAGCTCTTGGAATATCTCCTCTCTCAAGGCCAAGATTTGAGATTTACATTTAGGTCAGTATAAAATCTTTTGCCAATCAAAGTAGAGGCATCTTGGATTTATAGCCTCAACCCTTAAGAACAGGGGAATCCAAAATTTCTCTTCCTTATATGCTCTAAATTGTCATCCCCAATTATTTTCCAATATACAATAAAGGATTCCAATTATTGTCATTAGGAAATACATAATTATGAAGATAAAACTCACAAATCAAATGTTTAGTTGTTGTAGGAGAGGACTGATACATCGGATAAAACTCTTGAGGAGTTTCAATGGAATGATCTATCTGAAATCATTCTTGACAATTTGAAAGAGAGGTTGCGTTCTTTAAGATACATGGCATATACTTGGGGTGGTTTTATTGCATCTTACAATCTATGGTATCATGGTTACTACATTATCCACCTTATTTTGTAATGCAACAATTTCTTTATTTTTCTTCTCAATCTCTTCATCTTTCTGACTAATTATTTCCTACAACTTAAGGTTTTCTTTATTCCATTCTTTCTCTTTTTTCTAACATATTCATATATAAATCCAAATCTACAGACATCCATGAGAAATGAGTGTGTCTATGTCTTTCAACATGGGGCCTTTTCTGAACCAATTCTCCTTCTTTTTCCTTTTTTGGTTCTTGCTCAACCATTTGTTCTATTGCATCAACTAATCTAGCAAGACCACTCAAACTTATATTCTCTTGAAGTTGTTCTTCCTCCATTATTGGGTCTTGATATTTTGGAGATAAATTTCTCATTTCCTCATTTTCTGCCACCCATTCTTCTCTTTCTTTTGCACTAGGGGTAGAGTGCTCAGACCTTGATGAGTCAATTTGAATATTTATTCTAGGCTCACTATGTCTAATTTTCCTAGGTTTCCCTCTGAGTTCGTGGCTTATTCTTTGTAGTGTCTTCTTAACTATTTTGGAGGGCTTGGCATGTTTAGGTCTCTTGACAGATGTACCAACCTAAGTAGTGGTAGCAAGCAACTTTCCCTCTTCATTTTTCCTTTTTCTAAGGCTCGGGCCTTCCTTTTCTATTTTTTGTTTCCGTTTCCCTTCCCTTGTTGCTTCATTTTTCTTTGTCTTACCTTTCTCCTTTTGGACAACAACCCTAGTCCTTTATGGAGTTTCAGTTTGAATATTGGCGTTGGGGTCTACTAAAAATTTACTTACATCACTAGATGAAGGTTTTTCTATAGGAGAGTTTGTAGCAAAGGCAACCCTAGATGTTGAAGCTCCCGGGGTTGATTTAACAGTTTCCTTTGTTGCCCTACCCCTTGATTTTGAAGATTGACCCATACTTATAGCATTTTTTACCTTAAATTTCTTTATTACTAGGAATTCATCCCAAGATCATCTGGGAGACATCTTGTAAAGATCTTTCTACAAGCAATTTAATCAAAGAATGATGAGAGATAGAGTTTGACCTACCTTTTTGAGTTTCAGCTGCCATGACTGAGAGTAACTTGTACAAAACATTTGGCACATTTATCCTTCTATCATGTCTCATGTGACTTAGTAGTTTGAAATGATAATGTATTTATTGATGGAGAAGGTACTCCCATAAAAGATGAAAGTGTTTATTATGCATGTCATGATATGATTAGGAAGAAGGTGGGATATTAAGTCCACCTTCTTCGGCTAGAAGAATTCCAGATTGTGAAGTTGCCTTGAATTGCTGCAGGAAATCCTATTTAGTAGATGGTTTATGATAAAACTTCAAGTGGTGACCATTGACCAAAAATTTGAATCGCAGAGGGTCAATAGTTATGAGTTGGACAAGTCCATTAGGAAATACATTTGCAATTTGATATGGGCCTAACCATCTTGTCTGCAGTTTGCCCATGTTATCTTTATATCTGGAATCATAAAGGAGTTCCCAATCGCTCGTTTGGAACTGCTTTTCCTTGATATATTTATCATACCATTTGATACTTTGATTTTGTAGCATTTCTGTGTAATGTAAAGCTAATTTTTTTATTTCATCCAAATCATTTAACTACATGATCCTTTCTTTCTGTGTGGTAGATATGTCCATTCCAAGTTCAAGTTTTGTCCTCAATGTTTTATGTTCAAATTTATTTGGCATCATTGTTGTTTTGATATATAACATCTCAAAAGGAGTAAATCTTGTTGTTGTTTTTAATGATGTTCTATATGTCCATACTGCTTCAGGTAGTCTGGCTGCCCAATCTTTTCTATGCAGAGCCATTGTTTTAGTGAGAATAGATTCAATTTCTCTATTTGTGATTTATGCCTATCCATTAGCTTGTGGATGGTAAGGTGTAGATTTCCTATGCCTGATATTATATTCATTTACCAATTTTGTGACAAGATTGGAGGTAAATTGAGCCCCTTGATCTGTTACTATTTCTGTGGGAACTCCATATTGTGTGAAAATTTCTTCATAAAGAAATTATGCTACTTTTTTATCCCTTGCATGCTTCATGGCCTTAACTTCAACCCATTTTGTCACATAATTTGTACAAACCAAGATGTAAGACTTTCCATTCGATGGAGGGTTAATAGGTCCTACAAAGTCAAGTCCCCATTTGTCAAAGGGTGTTACCACCACTTGTGGATATAATGGCATTTCATTTGATCTTGTTGCTTTTCCCATTCTTTGACATCTATCACATTTTCTAGTGTATTTGGTTGCATCATTGTGTAGGGTAGGTTAATAGTATCATGTATTGAGTATCTTAATGGTTGTCCTTCTAGCTGCAAAATATCCTCCACAGGGCTCATCATGACATACATGTAGGATGTCATAAGTTTCATCCTCCTGGACACACCTTCTCATTACTTGGTCTGGTCTAGTATAGAATAGACACCTTGCTACCCAGGAGAAATTAAATCTCTTTTCGACAAGCAATCTCTTTTCTTTTGGTGAGAAATGAGGAGAAATCCTATTAGCAACTAGATAGTTAGGTATGTCAGCATACCAAGGTGTATAGACATCAATAGAAAACAAATGTTCATTTGGAAATGAGTAATCAATGACTTGTGGATCTTCATTTGTTGTTAATCTTGATAGAAAATCTACTACCACATTGGCTTTTCCTAGCTTATCAATAATGGTAATATCAAATTCTTGCATCAACAATATCCATCTTGCTAATCTTCCTGAAATTGAGGGTTTATTCATGAGGTATTTAATAGCTGCATGATCTGTATGAACAAATATTTGGTAGCTAGTTATGTAGTGTCTGAACTTATTAAGTGCATATATGACTGCTAACATCTCTTTTTATGTGACAATGTAGTTAAATTTAGGTCCTTGCAATTTTTTATTGATAAAGTAAATAGTAGTTTCTACATTGGCTTCTTTTTGCCCCAAAACAACACCTATAGCATAATCTAATGCATTAGTATGTATATGAAAGGGGAGTGCCAAATTAGGTCCTTTAAGAACAACTACTTGGGTCAGTGCCATTTTTAATACAGAGAAGGCTTTCTCACATTGTGGTGTCCATTAGAACTCAACATCTTTTGTTAATAAATTATACAATGGTCCTGCCATTGTGCTGGAATTCATTATAAACCTATTGTAATACCCTACATGTCCCAAAAAACTTCTAACATGTTTTTGTTTAATAGGAGTAGAGAGATTGAGAATTACCTCTATTTTAGTAGGGTCAACTTGGATACTAGCTTGTGAAATGTAATGGCCACACACAATTCCTTCTTGCATCATTATAAAATATTTTTCATTGTTCAAGGATATATTGTGACCCTCACATCGTTGCAAAACATTTTTTGAGTGGCTTAATGCTTCCTCATATATACCCCCATAAGTAGTAAAGTCATCCATGTAGATCTGTTAGGATTAGTGACAATTCCAAAGATACTGAGAGGGGGGGGGGGGGTGAATCAGTATCTAACTGGTTGGTAGAATATTTGACCTTATTAAGTATTTTGCATTCCAAAACAGTGTACCAGTAAATAAGAATTAATGCAGTAAATAGGAATAATAAAGACAACCTAGAAACCACACCATAACACAAGTTTTTTAACGAGGAAACCATGTGTGGGAAAAACCTCGGTGGGATTTGTGACCCACAATATTCACTCACTCGCCAATGAATGGATATTACTTACAATGTGGTGCCTGTACATGCAAGAAGGCCAGCTGCCTAGAGCTCATTGCTCAATTTACAAAATGGAAGTCTCACTGACTTACAAAATGGATTATGAGAATCCAATATGATGTACTACTACAATTCAGCATCTGCTATGCTAGGTTCAGTACCGGTTTAAGCTCATACTATAACCATAACCTTATACAAAATCTGCCTTAATATTTGCTTATCACTTCTACCATATCCATCATATCCATCATCTATATCAAAATGATTTACAAGATCTCATACATATATGAGTCTATTACAATATGCCATGTCGGCTTTACAAAAGATATTTACAATTAAATACAATAAATAAAAGTTTGTTCTTGTCGGCTGGAGTGTCGATATACATTGTTGTCACTGCCAGTGCCGGTGCCTGCTGGTGGTTGTGCCTGTCGGTGGTTGTGCCTGTCGATGCCACAAGGCTGCCTAAAGGTTTCCACAAGGTTGCCATCAATGACAACACCTTCAATTCTCATTAGAGTGTGCAATGCCAACAATCTCCCCCTTTGGCATTGATGGCAACACTTGTGACAAAAATCCAAAAATTGTCCCAAAAAGTGAAGTCAAAAATTTTACAAAAAATGTGTGCTCCCCCTGAGCAAATGATCTCCTCTGATTAGCCATTTTTCTCTATCCACTACTCCCCATTTGACATCAATGACAAAGGTTGTCAAAAATTATCAAATGAGTGTAGAATTCACCTTGAAGTTTGTAACCGGTTGGTTACAATCTGGAATATGTCAGCTAAAACCAAGTTTAAACTATGTATAGATCTGTTGTTGTCCTTCATGGTTGCCTCAGTTCTCTGGATTGTACCAGTGAGATGATGAATATGCTCCTCCGGTGACTTTTTCCCTTGAATCAATGCCTTAGAGATCTCTTTCTCAGAGAGATAAGGTTGTCTAATTTAGGACTGAGTTTGTACTTAAGCTCTCTGGCATTTGCCTTGATCCTTGCTTTTTCTTTCTCTAGCTTCTCCAATTTTTCCTTAAATCCTGTTATCTCTTTCTCTATAATTTATATAGGTTTAGATAAACCAATGATATTATCAACTATATCATCTATCTCCTTCTGAACTTTGCTTATTTCCTTATCAATATCCTGAGTCAACAGTTGTGTTTTGCAAGTATTCCTGTGCAGTTCCTTATACTCCAAAATTGTTGTATTAAGTGTCGATAAAAGTGTATTAATGTGTTCCATGCACTTGTTTACTGTTTCCTCAAAGAATTTTTCTTTTTACTTTTCCATTTTCTCTTTGAATGTTTCCTCATTTATTTGATCAACTGTCAGAATATTTTCAGCAATATATTTAGACAATGTGTCTAACTGACTTAAAGAATCCTTTACATTATCTTTATTGCATTTTGGTGCAATCATCTTAAGAATAGGAATGGTATCATCAATTTCCTTGTAGGCCAATGCATTATAATTGTGGCATAAAAATTAGGATTCATCAAAAGATAAGTAGATCAAATCAAAACATTAAACATGATAGCTCAATCAAAGAAATACTCATTGCAATGAACCTAATCACAATGCACATTCAATAGAGGTATGGAAACAAAGCATTCAAAAGAAAACATTAAGCAAACCAGATCTAAGATTGAATACTCCTTCCATGCGGCTCCATTGTTGTTCTTTCCTCTTCAATAGTTTTGTGGATCTCACCTACAAGTGCCCTCACAATTGAAAGCAAAAAGCTCAAGAGTACTAGAACTAAGATTTGATAGTTTGACAGCAATTCGGATTTCAAGAAGTAATTGAAGGGGTTCGAAGAAGTAATTGAAGATTCGAAGGGTTATTAGAAGAAAAATTATCCAATTTATAGAGAAATTGGAGAAGTGACAAGATTGGCATGATGCAATTCAAATGGAAATTGCAAATCAATATGTTAATTATGACAAATTATGCAAATTATGCACTTTCCATGCACAATTTTGATTGATTGATTATGACACATTTCATGTCAAAATTGATTGATTAATCAATTATGACAATTTCATGACAAATTGAAATGCCACTCCCATAGAATTAGGAGATGAATTAGGAGGGAAAAAGAATTAGAAATTTGAAAATTAGGAAATTGAAATTGATGACAAATTAGGAAATTGGAATTAGAAATTGATGAAAAATAGGATTTAGTGAATTAGTGAATTAATTAATAATTTTTTCATTTATTAATCAATTCACAAAGAAGAATAATTAGCCAATTAAATAAAGATTTAATTGTAATGAGAAAACTTAGGATAAATAAGTAATTTATTTAATCCTAAAGGAAGAAATGGCGAATTAGGTTAAATGATTGAATCATAAAACCCTAGAAGACGAATTAGAAATGCGAAAATGACAATTAGGTCTTGATTGAAGATAATTAATGTCATGATTTGATTTTGATAAATGACCAATGCGACAAAATGATTTGATTGATAGACGCGCCAATTGACATGATTTGATCCAAATTGACACAATTGAGACAGATAATGATTGATAGTGAAATGATCGCAAAATGACAAGATTGACAAGAGGACGAGGATCGATGATAAAATAGATTGCAAGATGACAAGATTGATAACGACCACGATCAATGACAAATTGATCGCAAGATGACAAGATTGAACATGACAACGATCGATGACAAATCGATCGTTAAAATGACAAGATTGAAGGATTGATGATAAATCGACAAGATTGATAAGAGGACAAAACCCTAATCAGGATTAACGATGTCCAAAATGATAAGATTGATGATAAGATTGATAAGATTGATAGGGGGACAAAACCCTAATTAGGATTGACGATGTCCAAAATGATGACAAATGAATACGCATATTGATGTGACAGAGTAAAATCGATCAAAATCATGACTGGATAATGTTGTCGACAAGACCAAATTCGAGGACGAGATGATTGAGGAATGTAGAAGAATGACTCAATGTTCGCAAATGATAAAGACCAAGTGCGTGACATAGGAGAAATGTTAATGCGACGCAAAAACCTAAAATGAGGCAATGCGCAAATGTTAAAGTATGACCTCGCAAGCGTTGACCATTTTTAGGTGTCTACAATAATCAGTTATTTTCTTTATTGAATCCAGAAGTACCTCTGTCACATTAGTAGGTCTCAATTCACTTATTGAAGTGTCTAACGTCTGACCAACTACCTTTACAATTTCAGTGCTTCCAGTGGGAGTAACCAACTTTCTTGTATCGACCTCTGGTGGATCAGTCTGAGTTTGCATTTCTACTAGCAATGGTTTTGGTTTCTCAGTGATTACTGGTTGCACTACCTCAATGTGTACCTGTGTATTTGTCGGTTTCTCTGTATTATCAACTGTCGGTATCTCTGTCACTATTTCTATAGGTTTCTCAGTGCTTGCATCAATATTACCAGCAACCATTTTACTTCCCAAGGGTTCCACTGAATGCTCTATTTGTTGTGCTTTCCCTGTTTGTGTTTTAACCTCAATATTTTCTACCGGTTGCTCAATGTTTCTAGTGTTAGCAAAATCATTTTTCACCTCAGTGCTATCCTTATCCACTACAATGTTTACTTCCTGAGTATCAATATTCATGGTGTATAAAATTTTTGACTCAGGGTTAGTGTCCTCATGTGGTGTGTCAACATTTTTAGTAGCCGGTATGTCATCAGTCTGTACCGATGGAGTAACCAAAGGTGGTGGTAGGTTCTCAGTTACTTTTATGTTTGGTATTCCACCTACTTTACCTTTCCCATTGTCTTTGTCCTTTTGATATACTTTGAAAGTTTTTTTTGGTTTGTTTAACTCTTCTTGTTTTTCCTTCTCAACAAAAAAGATATCCCATTTATCTGTTTCTTCTACAATTTCATCGACTCTACCAGCCATTAGGCTCACATGCTCATGTCAACTTAAAAAAACTGTTATGTTAGCTTCACTAATTAGTTCATCAATTTCCTCTACAGAGTTAACTGGATGTACAGCTAGGAGTTTTTCAACCTTAAGTTTCTGATCAAGCTCCATAACTACAATCCTCTTTGCATCTAACCTCCTGTACAATTCATTTGGCAAATCATCTACAACTTCTATTAACACTTTCTTTTATATGTCAAGATGTAGAATTATTCTATTCTCATTACTTTCCTTTTCTGCATTAGTGAATGTATTATACAGTTTGCTAACATTTGATAGATTGTCGTCATCAGTGATTTCACTCAATAAGTTATCTAAAGGTGGTATAACTTGTTTTTGTTTCTTCTTTGGTGTCAACTTCTTTGTCGGTGGTCTCACTACCTATTGCTTCTTTCTAGTTTTCTTGGGTGAAGGAGAGGGTACTGATGAGGGTTTTCTCTTCCTATAAACTCTCTTGAATTCTGCAAGAATTTCACTCTTAGATGATGTACCAACCGGTGAGATATGTGCCTCCAATTGTAATCCTTCTAGGTCACTTTCCTTTATTCTGGTTATGTTCATTATGTTTTCTTTTATTTCCTTAACTTGCTTTGTTGCACTCCTTATGTATTTTTCTCTTTTCTTTCTTTGTTTCATTGTCTGTACACCAATGTCTATTGTTTCTGCATTTCCAAAACCCTTTTCTTTTGGTTCTCTAGGTTCCTCTAACAGGGCTTTAGCATAAGTTTCAATAATATTTGTATCTGCCTCATACCCCATTTCAGTTACCCATACAATTCTAGGAAGAATTGTTTCCATCTAGATTTCATCCTTTTTTATCACAAAACATATTTCTTTGTTGTACTTATCCACTACACTCTGTGATAGTCTCTCCCTGGTTTTCATTTTTGCTTGGAAGGTTTTGAAGTACTCAGTGATATTGTTTTCCTTATCAGTGCCCATGCCAGTGAAGATTTATAGCAATTGTTTGCCTACTGGTATATCATATCCAAAATCTTTCTTTCCAATACTGGGAACTTCTTTTATGAAATATAACATAAGAGATACAAAAAGTTCCTTTCTTATCACATTTTATCTTTTTTAGATTATCTATTTGTTCATCTTTTAGCCACTCACATACATCTATTTTTGCATCATTATGGACCATATCATAAGCACTCTTAATGCAGAGACTGGAAACTGAATTGAGTCGGTTTGCATGTGTGGTCTTGTAGCCTAAGATCATGCTTATGAATTTGACATTTACATCCTTGACATCATTTACTCTCAGGGATCTACTATCATATGTTGCTACTGTTATGGTCATGATTGTGTTATTAGGTACCTTCTTAGTCTTATCTGGCCTACTACTGGTGGAGGGTAAACTTGTCACTGTCCTAATTGCTTCCTTGGTAATTTTGCAAACTGAATCTAGCCAAAGAAATTCCCCATGAACCCTGCTAAGGACAATTCTTACTACCTCCATAGGAAATTCAGGGATGTCCAAGATTTCCACAAAACCTAAGGTCTCAATTACCTTGTGCTCGGGTTTTACATTTCTATTTTCATAACAGATAATAGTTTTAAACATTTTAAATACTTCCTCAGAACCTAATTCCTCAATATTGCAGTGAATGTAAATTCTAGGGTCTTCAACATAAGCAACACCTTTTGAAATTTTTGAAAAAGCACCTATGGAATCATCTTGTTTCGCTATCTCGGGAATAATCTTAAAAATGGCCCTAGGGCATTTCACAACTTCCACAATAGTAGGGTTTGCAATAAATTTCGGAGTAGAGGAGGAAGCCATTGAAAAATACCTTAAGTTGCCTGATAATGGTTTGAGTGCTTGAAAGAAATCGCTTCACTCCTTCGCCTTGGATGTCAGATTTTGTGCTCTCTGAAAGTTTGAATGCTTGGTGAATTGAAAAAGAGGAAAAAATAATGATTTATAATGTCTTTTCTTCCAACAACCGCATTAAATGCTTGTCGATTAAGTGAAACTTAACACATCTGCCAGCAGAGAAGAAATCCATCTTCTCACCATCAACCAAGGGTAAAATTGCATGATATTCAACTTGTTGCAATACCCCCAAAGGGTTACTTTTTAGTTGGATGCAAAATCTCTTGCTGGTGGAGTAATACTCTGTTCTACTAGTGAAGGAATAATCTCATCAACATTCTGATCTCTCTTTCTAATCCATTGTTTTGAAAATTCTTACTTGACCTCATCTACCTTCTCTTTGCCTTTCAAACTGGGTCCTTTATTATTTGTTGATGAAGTCTTGCTTCTACAAAAATTTTCAATATGTCCAATCTTGTTACAAGCATAGCAAGTCACATTGTTCTTCTGAATAGCCTTTTCATATCCTATGCTGGTTATTGTTCTGCATTGATTAGATAAGTGCCCAAATCTTCCACAAACATAAAATCTCATATTAATTCTACAGTTTTCTGAATTGTGACCAATTTTGTTGCATTTGGAACATTGACCAGTGGGTGCATTAATGTTCTGATTGTTTCTAGATCTGCACTGATTTTCTCTATGACCATACTTGTTACAAATAAAGCATTTCCCATTCAATTTGTAAGCATTAGGTTGTCTTACCGGTTTATTGTGATCGTGATTGTTTGCAATACCAAAACTTTCACCAACTTCAAATCCAAGTCCATTAGTATCTCCATTAGGTTTCTAACTTTTCAGCATATTATCAAGTTCTTCTGAACTTTTATTGAATTTCTCTTTATGTTGATTTGCAGTAGCCAACTCATTTTCCAGAATTCCCTTTTGTCTCATAAGTTCAATTTTATCATGTTGCATGTGAATCAGATCTGTCTTCAACATATCATTTTCATGACTAAGTCTTAGATTTTCATTTCCAGCATCATTGAGTCTCTTAGTCAGGTCATCTTCATTATTTTTCCTGTCTTCAATGTCTTTGCAAAATCTCATAGTCATGTCCTGCATTTCATTCCTCATAGTACTATTTTCTTGCCTCAATTGTTCACAAGATCATTAAGAGTTTCCTTTTCATCATCATCACTCTGCATCTTTTCATGAAGTTCTTTTATTTTATTTCTAGCAATAGTAAGATTTTCTTGAAGTCCTTGAATGAATTCCTGTGCAAACCTCAGATCATCTTCAAGTTTGATATTCTTCAACTTCTCTGCATCATAGTCCACAAGAGCTCCTTCTAATTGCTTTCTTAAGTTCTCCATCTGTACCGGTGTCAGAATCTTCCTCAAGTTGTTAGGCTTTTGAAAATAGAGGACTAAGCTCTGATACCAATTGTTAGGATTAGTGACAGTCCCAAAGATACTGAGAGGGGGGGGGGGTGAATCCACATCTAACCGATTGGCAAAATATTTGACCTTATTAAGTATTTTGCATTCCAAAATAGTGTACTGATAAATAAGAATTAATGCAGTAAATAGGAAAAATAAAGACAACATAGAAAACACACCATAACATAAGGTTTTTAAAGAGGAAACCCAGTGTGGGAAAAAACTCAGTGGGATTTGTGACCCACAATATTCACTCACTGACCAATGAATGGATATTACTTACAATGTGGTGCCTGCACATACAGGAAGGCCAATTGCCTAGAGCTCACTGCTCAATTTATAAAATGGAAGTCTCACTGACTTACAAAATGGATTATGAGAATACAATATGATGTACTGCTACAATTCAACATCTGCTATGCCAGGTTCAGTACCGGTTTAAGCTCATACTGTAACCATAACCTTATACAAAATCTGCCTTAATATTTGTTTATCACTTCTACCATATCCATCATATCCATCCTCTATATCAAAATGATTTACAAGATCTCAAACATATATAAGTCTATTATAATATGCCATGTCAACTTTACAAAAGGTATTTACAATTAAATACAATAAACAAAAGTTTGTTCCTGTCGGCTGGAGTGTCGGTATACATTGTTGTCGTTGTCGGTGAAGTGTCTGCCGATGTCGGTGCCTACTGGTGGTTTACAAGATGAATGCCACAAGGTTGCCTAAAGGTTTCCACAAGGTTGCCATCAATGACAACACCTTCAATTCTCATTAGAGTGTGCAATGCCAACAAGATCTCCATGCAATCATGTGATATATCTAAGAATATGCTTAAGGCTACTCTTTGAAAAGTAGCTGGAGCGTTACATAATCCAAATGGGAGTACAGAGTAGGCATAGGTTCCCCATGGGTAGACAAAGGTTATTTTTTCTTGGTCCTCAAGTGCAATGCTTATCTGGTTATATCCATTGAATCCATCTAAGAATCAGAAGTACTTCTTACCTACTAAAGAATCCAGCACTTGGTCAATAAAAGGAAGTGGAAAATGATCCTGCCTAGTTACATTATTAAGTTCTCTATAATCTATAGAGACCCTCCATTTTCCATTCTTTTGGGGCACTATAACTAGAGGGGATACCCATTAACTATCAGATATTGGGTATATAAATCTTACATCTAATAATTTTTGAAGCTCTTCTTTTACTATCTCCCTTAATGTAAGATTGATTATCCTCTGTGGTTGTTGTAGACGTATAGATCTGACCACTTTCTTAAATAAATATTTAATATTTATTTTAACCCCATCCCTCCTATTAATTAAATCCTATTTAATTAATTTCTTCATTTTCATCTATTTGATTAAGTGAATTACTCAATTTATTTAATTAAATTCACCTAAACCTTTTCTAGCCTTTAATTAAACAAATCACTTTATTTAATTAATTCCCCTTTCTTCCTTATAATTAAATTTACATTTAATTAAATCCCTCCACTTGTATTTATGCAAGTTTCATCTATTTTTGTTGAAATAAAACATTTTATTTTAATTAAAATTCTTTTTCTCCCACTTGCCCTCTCCTACATTGCCCACTTGTCCCCTAATCATTTTTCTAGAACCCATCTAATCCAAATCAATTAGCTTTAATCCCTCTAATCATGTCATTTCCCTAAATTTGAGGAGGTCACTTCTCAAATTTGGAAGAAAGTCTTCTAAATGCATTAAAGGCTTTGTTCCTTCAACAAGTTAACTTGTTGAGTTCCCCCAAATTTGGAAGGACTCTTATAAATTTGTCCCCAAACTCTTCCAAACCATTAATGGTTAATTCAATCTCCCCTCATGGTTAGAGACTTCTCTCTAACTTAACCCTCATCTAACCCAAGGATCTCATCAAGCACTCATGGATTTGACCCTAGTTATCATATTAACCCTTGCACAAGAGTTTACCCCTTGGGTAAAATCTTTATCTAATGGATGACCTTAACCTAACCATAACCTTACCTCCTAAGGTAACCTTCATGTATACTCTGGCATTTAATGCCTCTTGCATCTCCTCTCAAGCCACCTCTTGTTGAAAATTGTCACCATTTCATTGGTGAAACTTTTAAACATGGATTGAGTAACTTTCAATCCTAGCCATTGTTAAGGTTATTCAATCTTAACCCTGCATTGCCCTATTTTACCTATAAATAGAGCTTTCATTCCTCATTCTCCATATCCAAGTTTCATGCATCTATATTATAGTCTAAATTGTATTAAGCATTTTAGTCTCTCTTTGTTAGAATATCATCACAACATTTAGAAGCATTTTCATATCAATAGTATATCAATGCTAGTATATCATGTTAGGATAATTTAGCAATATCTTTATCATATCACTATCTTAATCTTAGCTTAATTATCATAGCTTTTAACATATCATATAGATCTTAGAATGCATTAATGCATATAGATCACAATATAACTCGTTCTTGGAGTTGTCATTCCTAAGTCATTTGCTCAACGATCATAGAGCAAAACATTGATTTTAGGGATCCTATGAGATAGGGAACAATGGGACACCCCTTGGGAAGTTAAACTAATTTAAATTAGTTTATACTTGCACTAAGAGTCTCATTTGTATATAGGTTATTTGATCTCAATTTATTTGTTTTGATCACCATATTTTCTCGCATACATCTTTGGTGCCCATTGTGGGGCTCGTCCCCAAAAATAACATCATTTTTTTGTGTAGGTTAAAGATTGCAATCACGTCAAAACACTCTTTTAGCCCATTGAGGACTTTCTGTAGTGCATCTGTGGTCAAATTTAGCATCCATCGCACTATTTAGTGCCTAGAAACCATTCCTTAGCGCATTTGACTTTCCTTGTAGTGCATATTCTTCTTTGTTTTTTCTGCGCATAGGAGTATTTGTTTAGCGCATTTAGACTATAGTGTAGTGCATAGACTCTATCTTTTAATGCTTCTGCACCATGTTTTAGCGCATCTGATCCATAATTTAGTGCATAGCACTAACAAAGGCAAATTTTTTGTATCTGAGTCAGAAATTTAGGCTTGTGAAGCCCACCATCAAGATCTATTTTTTTTGACTAACTGTGTGCAGGTTTTAACATTTTTCAATGCAGGAACATGAAGAATTAGTTTAGTTTTTCTTTACTTCCTTTTAAAAAGTTAGTAAAAAGAACTCATATTTTCCTTTTATTGCAAAAAATTAAAATGAATCTCACATTTTTCTTTTGGATGCCTAAAATGAACTTCATGTTTTCTTTTGGTGCCTAAAATAAAACTCATCTTTCTTTCTTGCATCGATAAAAAGAATGAGAAATTCAAATCTTTCCTTTTATGCAAGATAGGATCATCTTTCTTTGGACTTTAAAAAGAACAAAACAAACTTTCTGATTTTTGCACAAAGTTAAAATTGAACATCATATTCTTTGGTGCTTATTAAAACAAACTTCACCTTTGTTTTGGAAGCTTAAAAAGAACCTCACATTTCCATTTCAAAAGCCTTCAAAATTAAGATCGTTGTTGTTTACATTGGCGATTCATTTTGTTGACAAGGGTTTACTTTAAAAAATTCAAAGTTTTACTACCTTCACACATTGCTATCTTGGGTGAAAAATAACTAATGTCTTTTTGGAGCAACATCTCCAAGATAGATTTTTAGAAAACAACTACAATATTGGATAAAAAGAAAGTATGTATTCTGTGTCTCGAAAGTGGTAGGCATATGCTCTCCCCTTAATTGGGTGACGAAAAAAACCAAACCACTCTTTTATGCTTTCTTTTACTTTCAAGCAATTAAATCCTTTAGAGGGTCCGCCTTCCCGAAGCCTCGAAAGGGCTAGTGAGAAGGGTACAACCCAAGTGGGAAATGACTTTATCACCAAGTATTCCAACTCACTATAATCAAATGTGGAGGCTGATGAAAATCCCCTCCAATGGTTTTTCTCAGCGATTAGTCTTCCCCCAGTATCTTTAAGATACGTAAAGCCTTCGCTCTAAAGGTTGGGAAGCCTCCCGAGGGAATTTATCACTGAAGACCAAATGAAAGCCTGATTACGAACCTTAGCATTATAAACTTTGAGCCGATTCAGTTGCCAAACATTGGCAATATCATAGTGCAAGGGTAGAGAAGAATTTGCCCCCAAGATTACTAACCATATATCTCCCAAGATAACTACCCAATTGTGAAGCAATTCACGTTGGGTTAATTTATGGAAAGAGGCAAAAAATTAGGCACCCTCTAGGGGGTGAAAAGGATGTTTGAGCTAACAGAGTATCGAGACTAGTGGGTTATGTTATTGGTGATGACCTTTGAATAAAGAGTCTGCTTGATATATCTTCTTTGTAATCCAAACCAGTGAAAACATCGGGGATTTGAAAACATCCTCACAAGAACATACACTATTTGTTAGCATAGGCAAATTTCTATTTTGATTGTCTACTGTGTTTTCAAGTCATTTTTCAGAAAATCATCCATCAAGCAAAAAAAATATTTCTCAAAATTTCAACAAAATCATCAAAATGGAGGAATTAGGACAGTTAGCGCATAGGAGCATCAGCCTAGCGCATCTCAAGCATAAGATAATGTGTTCAAACAAAAAATTACCGCTTTCACGACTCAAATTAGTGCATGATCAGTATAACATTGGTAAAAATTAGATAGTGTTTGCAAACATCATTTTAGTGCATCAGCCTAGCACATCTCAACCATAAGATAGTGCATACATATCAAATATTAGCGCTTCTAAAGGACATACTAGTGCATAACATGTTCAACTTTTGTGTTATCAAACAGTAATAAATAGCGCATTTGAGGGACAACATAACACATTTCGAAACTTTTGTAGTGCTTTGGGGTCGTCTTTTAGTGCATCAGGGTTCATCTTTAGCGCATGATCAAAACTGGCAAGAAATAGAGAGCAATCCAAGAACCTTTTGAAAATTTTATCAACGATTTTGGATACCCTTTTAGGTATTTTGACAAATCCAACACATACAAGAAAAATTTGTAGCAAACAAAGAAGGATCATAAGTGAGAAATTTTTAAATCCAACTAAGCACCCTTGGAAGGGGATATCAAATCTTGAACCATCTTAAGATTAGATTTCATCCAACAAAATTAAGGAGTATTAAATATAGTGATCAAAGGCTCCACCATCCAAGGAATCTTATCAAAACAATACCCAGTTAGGTTCTCAAGTTGCCAAATTAAATTTCTATATCGTGAAACTTGACTCATATCATTTGGCACACTTTCTTATGGGGGAAAATCGAACTAAACCTCTACTTGACAAGTAAGCTTGAGTATCCAAAACAAAGTACCCAGATCAACCATCAACATCAGCATTGATCATTTTGTATGACCACTCTCCATATTTTGAAAAGAAGAAGTCTTCATCAAAAGACTAAATTGAAGAAGAGACA
Source organism: Cryptomeria japonica (assembly GCF_030272615.1). Lineage (NCBI taxonomy): Eukaryota > Viridiplantae > Streptophyta > Pinopsida > Cupressales > Cupressaceae > Cryptomeria > Cryptomeria japonica. Next base: position 49,807,798 of record NC_081412.1, on the reverse strand, counting down.
ACCTAGTTCTAAGGCACTTATCAAGAAGAGTAAAGTTCTCTATATCAATCACCAAATTTTTAAATCACATCATGAATTCTTGCATCATATGTGGTTGTATCTCCATGAAAAAACCAACAAATTTGACAAAGAACCTTTGAGAAGTAGGGTTTAAATTCAAAAGGAAGACTTCAATCAATGCCTTAACAGTGGAGGAAGGATCAATCCCACCTTATTTCCAAAATTTCTTATCACCTGCAACAAATCTCGACCTAAACCACAAACCCCACCAAGAACCCCAATCCTTTTGATGAATATGCAAATGTAGGGGAAACAAAGATCACCAAAGAGCTTCTCCAACAATGTCACGATAGTTCCTCTTTCCAAAAACTCATGGAAAAGTTTATAGAATCAGATAAGCAAAAGTACTTCCTCATGCTAACTAGTAAAGGAGTCAGGATCCCTGCAAATTTTGACATAGACAATTTAAGGAATATTGTTGAGAGAAACTCATGAACAAGGGCAAGGACCTATACTTAAAATACGCAAAATCAAGAGCATTTGAGAGAGGAAGACACACATGATCAAGACAATACACGCAACCAAGAAAATACCCGTGATCATGACAACCTTAGTGAACAAGGGGATGTTCCTCACTGAAGGTCCAGAGAAGGAAATATGGCCCTATCTCTTCTTACATAACAACTCCAAACTCTCCAACAACAAATGCAAGTTATGCAACAAGGGTTTACAATGAGGTATTCTTTGGAGGATATTTATCCTTACCCTTTTGACATGAGGCTAAACATGATACCTTTCCCATCAAATTCAAATATACCAAAGTATGATAAATAAAATGGTAAAAGTGATCCCCGTGATCACGTCTGGGAATTTTGTACTATGAATCTGGAGTTTTCTCACAATGATACATACATGATGAGGCTATTACCAAGAAGTGTGGGAGGGAAAACAATGGAGTGGTTGTCAAAACTCACACCTCCCATCAAATCATTTGATGAGTTGGTAAACAAATTCATTACACAATACTCCTACAACACCCAACATGAAATCACCATGCTTGACATTTGTAACACAAAGAAAAAGAACAATGAAACATTTGTGGTCTTCTTGCAATGATGGAGACATGTGGTCTCAAGGTACCCCCATGACATACCTGAAAAAGAAAAGATGGAGATCTTCATAGACAACTTAAATAGTGAAATGAGTTATCGTCTCAAATTGTAATGTCTTCTTACTTTTGCAAAGTTAATCGAAAATGGCATCCAAGTAGAGGAAGCCTCCATCAAGAAAGGGACCTTGAAGTTCTTCAAGGGATGTGTTAGTTCGTCAAATAATAACACCTACAAAAACCAAAACAATAACAACTCAGACAAGTCCAAGTTTTAGACTAAAAACATTGTTAATGATGGTGTGGTAGACAACGTTAAAACAAAACTACCAATGTTAAACCTATCTGGCATTACTCCATCAACAAATCCTCAAAACAACAAACAAAGAACCAAAAATCCAAGAATAAACAATCAAGGCAATATCAACCAAGGGAATAACAATAACGCTAATCCAAAACCAACACCATATCGATGAAAGTTCGCACCTTTGGCACAAACCCTTGAATCTTCATTTCGAGAGCTATTGGCAAATAAGGTCATTACATTACCAAATGTAAGAGATTTTGACCCTCAAATCAAACCACCATGGTGGTGTGTGTGTGAAATTTTGGGAACTTGCAAGGGCACAAACACTTCAATAAACCATTATTTGCATGGGTTAGTTAATCAAAAACAACAAAATGAAATCCATTGCAAATCAACTTATTGCCTCCTAGAAAGTGCGAGTGTGGATTGCTCTCAGATTGCTAAGCTATCCAGTGACTAGACTACACTCAAACGGAGGATTTTTTAAATGCATGCAACTAGGCGAATGCATGATTAATTAATAAATAAAAATGAGATTATCAAGCTAAATGATCAAATCTCTAATGAAGCTAAGCTAGATTATATGCAAGAAATTGAATCTAGATAAGAGAAATGAATCTAAGATAATGAACTAGAATTCTAAATGATTCTAAGATTAAATGAAATCTGACTGAAAACTAAGTTGATTGATGAATTAAATATGTAAAGCTTCTTCAAAATTTCCTCGATAAACTACAACACAATATTAGCATAATAACGATGTAAAATTCTCGGATGCTGATTGAAGAATGAGAGCCTGAATTTATAAGAAAATCAAGAGGGAGACCAAAGGTCAGGATTGATCTTTAATGAACAGCCGAGATTGATTCGAAGGAAGCACAATCCAGGTGAAATGATTTGATTGGATAATTTAATTCCATTTTGGAGAGATAAGATTGAGTTCAAATTAGCAACTCAGATTCTTTCCATTTTTCTTGAGTTCAGTCGATTTGTTTCCTTGTTTGAATTTTTGTGCCCATAATTTCCAATTTATTTTTCAAATTAATTCCTCTTTCTTGATTTGTTTCCTTTTTTTTGAAGATTTATGGCAATTTTTATTTATTTATTAAATATGCAAAATATATTTAATTAAATAAATGAGATATTTGATTTTTAAAATATTTTCTATTTTGAATTTTGAATTTGATCAATTAATTAAATGAGAATTAATTAATTGTAATTGCCATGTTGTATTTTTATACCTTAGGAATTAATTAATCAAGCTCTCATGATTGATTTAAATTGATTATTTGATTTAGGACCTTGATGAATTTTATTGAATTTAAGCACATTAGTCAAGATTAGGGGCCCATGGTTTTGGATGACCATTTTTAGGGTATTACATTTGCCCCTCTTTGAATTGATGTGCGAGCAGTGCATTGATTCAAATAACAATTCATGTCTAGGAAATATCAATTCTGAAGTTGATTGATCACGAACCCGATGAAGAGAGAGGTATTCAGTTTGTTTTGAAGCGATGAAACTAAACAGACTGATTGAAAGCGATACTGATCCCGAACTTGATTGAACTAGGACCGATGAAGAGCAAAGATACCAAACTTGAACTTGATGGATCAAGAAGTGGATCTTATTTATCTAGAACTTGATTGAACTAGACACAGTGAGCGAAGATAAAACCAATCTTGAACTTGATGGATCAAGACACGATGAGTGAAGATAAACTATTCATCTTGATTTGATGTGATGAAACTAAACACCTACTTAGATTGAGCGTGTGATCAAAGATACTCTTTAAACCCTTGATTGAGTTTAAACGAATAGTCAGCTTGATGAAAAGCGATGAAACTGATTACCGTTAAGAGATTGATTAAGATGAAGACAATATCAGCTTGATTTGATGTGATGAAACTGATATGTCCCTAGAGATTGATTTGATTCAGCTGATCAAGAAATCTTAACTTGATATGAAGCTGAGATGCCCCTAGCGATAAGGTCTTGTTTGATGTTCGGTAAAGATTAGTTTCTCGATTTGTAATGAAGATTTTGAAAGAAATTCTCGACTTTGAGGATGTGATCACTGATGATGATGATGTAATGAGTATGCCTCCTTAGGAGCAAAATCGAAAGATTGGTAGGTTGCAAAGTGATTTTAAGTAATTTGATAAAAAGATTAAGCGATTAATGATTTGAGCGCAAAGAATGATTCAAAGGGACATTTGAAGATTTAGCATTGATTGATGAGAAATTAAGCGCAAATTGAAGAAAAGAATGAGCATTTGATGAAAGCACTAAGTGGCCACAATTGTGCAAAATTGACTAGGAAGATGATCTCAGATTTCGATTTCGATCCCGAAAATGGAATCAAGATGGTCAAATTAACCAAGGGTGCAGTTTTACGCCAATTAGAGCAAGTTGAAAATTAGGGTTCTGACTATATAAGACCTGGAGGGGTCATTTTCAAGTCATTTTCACATCCTCGATTTGAAATTTTGAAAACCTTTTAGGGACGCGCTAGTAGCATCATAGCATGAGGCTCTACATTAGTCGAACAGGGCAGCATATTATGTGGCACCATATAGTGTGGTTATTCTTGTTGCTCAACAGGTGATCCCCTACTCGCAGTATATGGCTAGATCGGAGGGAGTTTGAGCACCTAGGGTCGATGATGGTGGTGCTCAACAAACACCTCCTCCTCCACCAGGCGATGAGGGAGAGGGTCATAATTAGTTTTTGGACATGGCTCTTTATTTTGTTGTATACCCTAGTTTTGTAGCCATTGACGATTCTTGCTCTAATTTGACATATTTTTGAGATCATTGTACCTCGACGACATTGAGATGATATATATATGAGCTCTTGATTATTGATCTTATTGCACTTGTGTTTGTTGATTTGATTTCATGAGATGTTCTATTATGCTTTATGCTATATGATGCTCTACATGCATGCATTTCTTTTCTAGTATGGATGTATGCTATGATGATGATTATGAATTTTGTTGTTCCTTTTCATATGCAAATAAATGATCTAATGGATGAATATGATAATGCAAAATGTGAATGCTATGCATGTGTTTTTTTGTTTTTTTCTTCACTTTAAAAAAAAATAAATTAATGCAATTATATGAATGCAAATGATTATGATGTGGATGTATGAACCTATTATGACATGTATACAGCTAACATCTTATGTAGGAATGATGATAACATAGTTGCTCGATCGTTGTGATGAGAATGATCCAGTTGACCAGTTAGCCGTGAAGAGAAGGTTGATTTAAATTCAAGCTCTAGGTGAAGAAGACCAAAATCATCGTTAGTATGCCAGATTCACCATGCAATGCATGAAACTTAACATAAATGCAAAATATGCAACTAGGACCTGGTCACTAAATTTTGAATCACTTTTTTATCATCATTGAGCGTTAAATATAGGAAATAGACATAAGCATCAAGGCACACAAAGCTAGGATGACCTAAATGTCCTATCCTCTTTGATATAGCAGTCAAACATAAGCACCAAGGCAAAAGGAGGCCAAGATGACCTGAATGCTTATTGCATGCAAACACAACAGACACTTAAAATAGACAAGGAAATAGTTTCGACCTTAATGAAGCATGCATATAAACAGAGTCAAGGTATGTGAGGCCATTTCACCTTAATGTGAAGTCTCTTATCACAGACACCCAATTTATAAGACATTTTTAGATCATCGAAATCACATCCACAAGCAGAAAACAAAGAAAGGTATAATGTTGATCGATTACAAGCCATGAGGGTTCTAAGGAGAACCAAGGTGGGTCACAAAACTTACTAAAGTTTATGCACAAACAAAAGAAAAGTGAGAAATTAGGGAATACCAAAGTTATGTTGATAGATGGAGCACTTGTGAGTACAAGAGGTGCCTGTTTACCAGGTTGTCACCTTCTTGGCAGAGACCTTTTTTTCTTTTTATTTGTTTGTTTGTTTTTTTTAGGACTTTTATCTGTACAGAGTAGCCAGAGCTTAAGAATGATTTAGATGTATAATTTCTTCAAATGGATGGTGTTGATGGGCTCTTGGAGCTATTCTCCTTCTAATGTAGAGAGCTGATAGGCCCCTGAGCCAAATTTTGTCGTAACAATGTAGGGACCCAGCCAGTTGGGTTCAAACTTCCCTTTTTATTCCTGGTCTTGCTGATTCTTTGGATTTTCTCTTAGCACAAGTTCACCAACCTGAAATTTTCTATAACAAACCTTTTTTTATATCCTCTAGACATTCTTTGTTGATAAGCTCTTAAGTGATTGAATGCCACTTGTCGATGTTCATCAAGCAACTCGAGTTCGTGCAACCTGGATACTCTTCGGTCTTCATCGGTGATTAGATTTTGCAAGGAAATTCAGAGATGGGATTTCCACTTCTATAGGAATGACTATTTCAGCCCCATATACTAAAGCAAAAGGAGTAGCACCAGTAGGAGTTCCAATGCTTGTTCGATAAGCCTACAGTGCAGGATTGATATGTAGATGCCAATCCTTTCCAGATTTGTTCACTGTACGATGCAAGATTCTTAACAGCATTTTATTGGATGCTTTAGCCTGTCCATTACCTTAAGGGTAATATACAAAGAACCAGTATTGTTTGATCTTGAATTTTTCACATAGCTCAGTTATGTCCATATTTTTGAACTATCCCCCATTATCAGTGATGATTGAAGAGGGAATCCCATACCGACAGATTATATGATTCAAAATGAATATGGATACTTGTTTCCGAGTTGCTTTGATGAGAAGAACTGCTTCGACCCACTTTGTGAAGTACTGAGTAGCAATAATGATGAATTAATGTCCATTTGAAGACGCTTGATAAATCTGAACAACCAAATCAAAAGCCCATTGTTGAAATGGTTAATGTGTTAGAAAGGGAATGAGTTCCCTTACCGGGGCATGTATGAAATTACCATGTAATTGGCATTTTGGACACGTCTTAACATATTTCAAAGCATCCTTTTCCATATCAGGCTAGTAATAGTCAGCCCTTAGCAATTTACATGCTAATGTTAAGCCATTCAAATGAGATCCACAAATACCATCATGGACTTCAGACAGTTCTTGTTGAGACTCTTCTGATTCTAAACACATAAGAAAGGAACCATCTGACCCTTGCCTATACAGATCGTTAGCAATGGTGACATAATGGGAGGCATTACGGATTAGGTTATGTTTTTCATTACAGGTGAAATTTTCTTGGATAGCTTGGTCTCAAAGAAAGGAATAGATATGGCTATATCAGGATGAGTCTTGTCCAATTTGGGAGTCAAGGGAGTCATATGCAGGGTAGAAAATCTCTTCCACCATAAATTCATAGCAGAATTCTAGCTCTTGTAGCTGTGGAATGGATGCCAATGTTGCCATAGATCTACTGCTCTATTTGCTGACCTTGGAATTTTCTCAAATGAGATGAACACAAAGTATTTCTTGAAGTCATCCACCATTATTTTATAAGGCACCATCTTTTCATCTCTGGTCTGACATAGGTCATTAATTCGATTGATCACCAACTGAGAGTCACCATATATGTGCATTTATGTGACATTCCATTCAAGTGCTAGCTTAATCCCATTTACCAAGGCTTCATATTCAACAATGTTATTTGTATAAGGAAAGAGTAACTTGTACGCCTTTGGTATGGAGTATTTCTAAGGAGTAATGAAAATAATTCCAACTACGGACCCCTGATGGGTGAAAGATCCGTCAAAGAACATCTTCCAGGATTTCTAAGTGAGATGCAAAATCAATTCGTTTGGATATTCAATGTTCAAGGGGTGATCATCTTATAGAGGAGCATCTGCAAGTTGATCCGCTATGGCCTGCCATTTGATAGCTTTCCTTTCCATGTATTCAATATCAAATTCTATCAACACCATGACCCATTTAGCCATTCTACCGATGAGGGTAGCCTTACTGAAAAGATATTTTAGTGGATCAATCTTAGCTACTAAATTTATGGAGTGAGCTAACATGTAGTGTCTTAGTAATGTGATGAAAATACCACTGCTAAGAAAGCTTTCTCAATTACTGGATTATTTTTCTCATATAATGCCAGTGTTCGACTAATGTAGTATATAGCTCTTTCCTTATTGTTTTCATCCTACTAAGCAAGGAGTGCCCCCAACAATGTCTCAGTATCTGAAATGTACATAATTAATGGTTTGCCTTGAATAGGCAACATTAGAATAGGCAGATTGGAATGATATTCTTTGATTTGTTGAAGATGTTGCTCACATTCCTCATCCTAGTTATATGTTACTCCTTTCCTTAATGCTTTGGTGAAAGGTTGAGCTTTGTCTTCTAGCTGAGATATAAAGTGTCTAATTGATTGTAGACATCCTTGCAATGTCCTCATTTGATTGATGTTCCTGGGTAGAGGCATTTCCATTATGGCTTGGACCTTCTCAGGATCAACCTCAATTCCTTTCTTTGAAATGATGTAACCAAGCAATTTCCCTGATTTCACTCCAAATGCACATGTTTAAGGATTTAGCTGGAGCTTGAATCTTTTCATTCTATCCAGTATCAGGCCCAATTGTTGGATATGCGTGGATCTCTTCATGGTCTTAACTAGGGTTCCATCAACATAATCATCCATGTTATTGTGCATCATATCGTGGAAGACAGTGGTTACTGCTCTTTGGTAAGTTTCTCCTGCATTCTTTAGTCCAAATGGCATGAAGTTCCAGCAGAAGGTTCCCCATGCACATGTGAAGGATGTCTTTTTTTGATCCTCAGGAGCTATCTTGATCTAATTATAACCAGAGAATCCATCTATTAATGAGTACATCTTATATCCAGCAGTCATGTCCACTATCATATCAATGTTAGGCAATGGAAAATCATCTTTTAGACATGCTTTCTTGAGATCCATGAAGTCTATGCAAACCCTAATAGATTTGTCTACCTTGAATACAGCTACTATGTTTGATATCCATTCTGCATAGTCTATAGATATGTTGAATCCTGCTTTGAGCAACTTTTTGAGTTCAGCTTTGACTAGCAATGCCACATAAGCATGCATCTTACAAAGTTTTTGCTTGACTGGTTTAACCCCTGGTGCAATAGAGAGATGATGCATGATGAGATCAGGATCTAAGCCTGACATATCAGAGTATGTCCATGCAAAGTTGATCTTCTTCTCTAAAAAGAGGTTGCTGAAATGTTTTAACTCTTTCGCTGACAGTGATTGAGCCAAGTGGATGATATGTGGTGTCTCTTGACTTCCAACATTCACAAGTTGAGCTGGTTCAATCAATATTGAAGACCTTTCTTGGAAGTGACTTGGCAGCATATCAAGTATCTCAACCTCAGGTGCCTCAGAGAGGTTTTCACCCTTAGGTATATCCTTTATTTTTACTTTTCCTTGTTTTGACATCGCCACAGTGTGGTTCTTGTCATCATAACTTTTATTTTTCTTTTTACTTCTATGACTGAGATACTTGATGTCTGTTTCAGTCATGTTCTCACTATAGTTACTGATGAAAGAGCCTATTGGTTCAACTGCATTCAGATAACAGGCTAGGGTATGGTCGTCGAAGAAGACTAGTAGGTTCATGGGTTTGCTTTGGAGCGTAAGGTTAATCAATTCAGGGTGGACAAGCATTATAGATCTGATAGGTTCAAGGAAGTTAATAGCAATGTCATCATTGCTTTCGACTGCTAAGTTGAAGCCTAGAAGATTGCATTGATTTAGAGCATTTAGCCTAGGAAGAGTAGTAACAAGGCTATCAAAATCCACATCAGTGTTATGAAGACCCAACCTGAACGACGTACCACCAGAAACGTCTACCACCTGAGATTGGACTACAAGTTAAGGTATACCAACTTTGTCAGACAATGGTTCAATAATTAGCACATAGACATAGTTTGTTTCAAAGTCATAGGAGGAAGCATACGATTCTTCATCAGTTGATTCAACATTAGAAATTTGATTTGTATAGGTATGAATAACATCAATGTAAACATCTTTATTTCTATAGGTTCCTTCTGGATCTGGTTCTCCAATTTCTTGTAGCTGACATACTTGCTCAGAGGGTTTTTTGTCTGCGTGTCCATTCAAGTTCCTCGGGACTCATGACAGGTCCTGCTTGACTGGCTTCTAACTCGTCAGTCATGTTTCTATATCTGACTTGTCTAGATCCATGAGAATATATATTTTGGGAGCGATTTTCTTATGCTAGTGCTTGTCTCAATTCACACTCATAGACCTCTTGTCTTTGTAACCTGACCTCTTCTAATTCTTGTTGTAGTCTTCTATGTGTTGTTGCTTCTGCTACATCTATAGGCTCAGTGAACTCTTTAGGATTCTCTTCTGTAGAAGCATCTGATAATGGTTGAGGTCCCCATTCATACTCATTTGAATATGTTACTAAGTCAGTCTCTGGCATCAATCTAGTATATGTGACAGGAATATTCAGAGATGCAAACATCTCTCTGACTCTCTCCACCTGTTCTCTCATTTCCTCTGGGACTTCAACTGATGGTCCTCTCATTATTTGTACTCTGGGAAACTAATTAGGAGTTGTTTCTTCTCTTCTGACAACCACTTCTTCTTGTTCTGTGTTAGAATCATAGTATTCTTCAACATATTCTTCATTAGATGGTTTTGGCAGTGGATCTAGATACCAATTATAGTCACTTGGGCTTTCTGAAGTTCCTTCTAGGACCATTTCTCTAAATGAGATTGGAACCTCATATGGTGCAAATATCTCCTTGACCCTCCGTACTTGTTCACTGATTGGAACCTCTTTTGGTGTTGCCAGTGTAGGTGTATTGTGAACTTGTTGGTGAGATTCTTCTTCTGTTTTAATTTTAAGCTCTTCTTGGGTTGTCTCATATTCCTCCTAGGTCTGTAGTCTGTTGGACTGCTCTTGATCCTTGTGATTACAGTTTGACGGGACCTCCAAACTTCTCTTGTTCAAACCACTAGTCTATCTACCTGATACCCTAGTCCATTTTTATCATTTACTGCTTTTGTCTTCAGGTGAATAGGTTCAGCGATCCCTTGTTGTCACCTGCCAAGAGGACCTACTCCTGAGTATCCCATGCCAAGGAGTATGTAATAACCTCATCCATACAATTTAGAAGAAGCTTCATAATATTGGGCTTCTGAATTTTTATTATCTTCTCTGTAGAGCCAATCTGGAACAACTGCTTCTTCCATTTCATCTGCTAGTGATGTTGAGGACTATATGAATGCCCCATTGTAGATGATATTTGCTTGTGCAGTTTGTGGTCTCATTGACTTTGATGGTCTAACCATTTCTTTAGGTGATGGAGGAAGAGCCGTTAGTGTAAGAACAAGTTCTATTTGATATCCTTCCATGCCATCTCTAGTGATTTTAAGTTTTTGTTCCATTTCTTTCAAGAGAATCTCTAAGGTTTCTCTATTATTTGGCACCAAATTATCAATTCTTTTACTTAATGTGTTACAAGTATAGCTAGGATCGGCAAGGAAACTCACTTTCACTCCATTGTAGGGGAACTTCAAACATTGATGGTATGTGGAAGGTACTACTTGCATATCATGTATCCAGGGTCTTCCTAGCAATATGTTGTAAGATAGCAGAATATCTAGCACTTGACAAAGAACATCTCTATCGATAGGTCCCACTCTGATCGATAAGAGCACTAAGCCTTTTGAAGTTCTTTCCTTTTCATCATAAGCTTTTATTGTGATTTTCTTCCTCGGATGAATGACATTTTCTGAGAGACCCAGTTGCATGAGTAAATCAAAGGTACAAATATTCAAGCCAACGCCTCCATCTATAAGGACACATTTGATGCGGTGTTTGTGAATCATTACTTCAATGTGGAGGGGTTGATTATATGGATGACTCAGCAAGTTATCATCTTCCTCAGAGAAAGACAGGTAATGAGGTGAAGTTAAGTGACCCACCATGGATTGAAATTAGTTTAGGTCTAGGTATTTTGGAACATTGGTATCGAGCAGCGCTTTGTCTAGAATCTCCCTATGCGCAGGAGAGGTTTTCAATAGTTCTAATATGGATATCTAAGTAGTTGTTCGTTGAATTCTCTCTAAGATGCTATATCCAAAGGAATTCGATGAGACCGACTGTCATGATGAAGATGGTTTGGTCATGTTAGTATCCAGTTGCTTTGAAGATGTTTGTCTATTTGATGACACGGGTTGATTGGTAGAAGAAGATGCAACTCCTTTGAAGGTCACGTTACCTTGATCTCAGGTTAGGACATTGGCAGATTTTGATTTGTCATGATTGTCTTTGATTATGATCACATTATAACATTCTGGTCCATTTGGTTAGATCATGTGAATGACATTATTGTTATTAAAATAAGTGTAGTTGATTTTAGCTCCTTCCTTAGATTTCGAGGAGTCTCCTTGCTCATAGGTGGGCAAGGGGTCTTTGAACGCTTTGTGATCTGAGTTCATTGTGTGATTGCCAATAACTATTTTACCACCATCAATTAAATCTTGGATCTCATGGTTTAACTTCATGCAGTTGTTGGTAGCACGTCCTTTGTTCCTGTGGTATTCACAATATTCATTTTCTCTCCACCATTTTTGTTTCACCTCTGGATCGTAGGGTTTTGAGTTGTCCGGTAAAGTGAGTAAATTATTGGCCAATAATGTTTTCAATGCTGATTCATATGGCTCTCCTAAAGGAGTTAACTCATGTTTTGGTTTTGGAGCCCAAGGTTTGTTTTTCATAAAATTGCTCCATTTGCTCGAGGTGCGTTCTGTTGCATTCTCAGAAGCCTTAAGCGCTTGTGTTCCAGTAGTCAAGTTGAATGTTGCTTGTTTTTGCTTTGGTTTGATATTAAATACTACTCTATCATTAACGATATTTTTGTTGTTGTCTTTGTCGTACTTCCAATATTTATTCTTGGAGCTAGATCCATGCAATGTTTCCTTATAGAGTGAAACCTCCCCCTTCTTGATCAACACATCTTCTATTTTTATAATGCCTTCTACCATCTTGTTGAAAGAAGGGTGTGCTTGCATTCAGATGCTGTAATTCAACTCAGGTATTAAAGTGCTGATGAAAATCTCCATTTTCTCTGATTTTGGGATTGGTCTTGGATAGCTAGAGAAAATTATCCTCCATCGCTAAAGGAATGTAAGGAATGGTTCTCCTATTTTCTATTTTGCATTGCATACGTTGAGCATGGTACTGGGTTATAAATGTTGTAAGCATATTGTTGTAAAAATAGTTTAACCAACTCCTCAAACATTTTTATTCCTATTGGCAACTTTGAGAACCATTCCATGGTCTGTCCTCCCAGACTCCTTGGAAAAAGGCACATGAGGTAAGTTTGTTCATGCATGAATTCCATGCATAGGGCACAAAATTCTCTAACATGGTGTTGGGGATCTGAGTTTCCATCGTATTTGTCAAATTTTGGTATCTCGGTCCTAGATGGAAATAGAGGCATGCAGATATTTTTCTCGAAAGGGAAGGGGCAAATTGAATCCAGACAGTATGGTGAGGAAACCTTGTCCTTGTTTTTCATTTCTTGAATTTCACATTGTAGGGATTGCATTTGTTTAGCCATTAGTGTTATTGGTGTTTCCTCTTCTTTCATAACGATACTCTCTACATTAAAACCAGGAGGAAGTTTTGCTCCTTGTCTTGCTAGCTCTAGGAAGTGCTCTTCTTTTTCTCTTTCTAGAATAACCTTCATTATTATCCTAAAGCCTCTGTCATTCATGCAATTAGCGACATCCATTTCCTTGATCTCAAAATCACTAGATAAACTACCATTGTCATTTTTTGTGGTTGCTTACGTTATCAGAGTTTGTATCAAATCGATAGTCAGTTGTATCTCTATTGAAGACCGACATTGTGTTGTGTAGTGGTTTGTCAAAGACTAGAGAATCTTCAAATAAATTGTTGATGTAAGATTTTGTGTGAGACCTGGTTCTAACAGGCATGGGCAACTTGATGTGACTGATGTAGGAGGTGATGCAGAAGTAAAGATCAAATCGGAGCTAATTTGTTCAACTTGATATTCAGATAAAGAGATGAGGTCAAAATCTAATTTCGAGAAAGATCTATCTCGTTTAAGATGTGACCTAAGATGTTCAAGAAGATCGAGGTTTGATTTGATGATTGATTGATAAAATAGCTAGGATGTGACCGACAAATCGCACAACACTACCACAAGGGTGTGTTATAAAGAAGTGTTTTTCTTGAGATCCAAGTTTTCTTAGTTTAATTCTATGTTCGCTATTGAAGAATGAAGATCAATGAGCTTAACAAAGACTAAGATTAGATAGACAAATTTTTGACACAAAAGTGGACAAGGTAGTTATCTCAATAGAATTCTTGTCCTACGAAGGGCGAATCGACTTCTTGCTCTCTCTTAGGGGTTGTAGGTTCAGGTTGAGCCTTGTCGTAAGTGATAGAAACTTTTGGAAATAGAGCGGGATTGATCTTCCCTCCTTTGTTTAAGCGATAGTTGAATGCAGATTTTTGAGCAAAAGCCCTACTTCTCAGGGGTTCTTCATCAAATTCATTAGATTTCCCTTGAAGGTATAACCACATATGTCTCAAAAACACCCTATGTGACAAGAAGAGATGATGGTTGAGGTATAAAAACTTTCTCCTCCTATAGATTTGCCTAGGATTAGGACGCTTCTTTTTTAGTTTAGCCTCTGGATTGAGGCTTCTTCTTCTCAACACTTGAGGATTAGACATTCAAGATATTGACGCTCGATCAGACACAGATACTGACTATGGTAGACAAGAGGATGTTCGAACAACGAGGTCAACAGAGGTTTTCTCTAGCATACTAATTACTTTTAGGACTTAAGGACAAATTTTTGTACGACATAGTATGAGACCAAAACAAGTAACTTTCAGGGTTAGACGATGGAGACATAGTGTCACATGAGCTTCTACTCTGACTCATATGAGGACCTTTCTGATTAGAAAGACAATTTGGCAATAGTGATGTTTGTTTGTACGAATTTAAATTTGACCAGAATGACAAAACGTTGACTTGTTGTTGGCTCGTATGACCTAGGACTAACCCAGGACGAGTTTTGACAAAGTTTTGATCACTGATTTGGTTTTTCAGTTTGTCTTTCAGTTTTAGTTTAACGTTTCCGATTGTCTTGAAGTTTTGTTTCAATTATTTTGAGGGATGAAAAGCACAACAAATAGTAGGTGTAAAATGATAACAAGCACAACATGCTAAACCCTATGGAAGTTGGCTGAGGAAGAAAACCTTTGTCTACAACCTAGGTAGACCCCAATAGCTATTGCAATATGGAGGCCAAGGATCATGCAACGGATCAATGAAGCTGTATTAACCGATTCAAGTGCTAATGGAGGCATGATATGAGTAACCTTAGGGGGAAAACCATCTATCCCCTTGCACAAAGATTATCCTCCTTTCGGAGGTGAGTCAGGTAGCTTCTAACCTAAATTTTGTAGTAAGGGTTCCATTCGGAAGGACCATCTGACTGTCACACAACCATGATTTAGATTATAAAACCCAACAAGATGTTGAAACCATGTAGTCACACACGTGTGATTTAGACCATGAGGCCCTACAAGATGCTCAACATCAGACACTCCTCATAAATGAAGCAGTGCCATTGATTATTCCATCTCTTGGGACTTTCACCCCTGAAGCATTTTATTATAGTGAGTTAGATTCCTGGCTTTGGCCGAACTCACTTGGGTCGTTCCCTCTCATCAAACCTTAGGGGCTTCTCGGGAGGTAGGCCCTCTAAAGGTATCAACAAATCTCAAACTCTAATAGAAATAAAATTCTCAAGGTCTTAATTTTTTATTGTCCGAATCGACAAGAGCATACTCTCCTACTCTAGATTTTTCCCAAAAACACGTAAAACAAAGTTCTTTCCCTTATAGAAATTGAAGTGTTCCTAAAAAGGTTAAGAAGATAGAATTTTTTTTTGTATCTCCTGAGGCAACCTGCAAAACAAAGATATTAGTAGTTCAAGTTTATAATCTTTGGCAAGCTTATGTTTAATAGTTGAATTATTTGCCAAGCAAACCTGTAAACATTAGAAGCCCCAAATTAGTTTCAAAAATAACATAAAAAATCATCAAAAGAAAATTCTAGCATGCAAACTGTAAATTAAGATAATCCAACAAGAATTTCCATTCTTTATGACTATCCTAGTTATGATAGTTTTGATAGTATTGCACTCTTTCATTCAAAACTTTCCAACCAGATAAAATTAGGCAAATCACTCTGGTGAAAATGTATAAACCTTGGTTTGAAACAAAATATCAAACATTTGCTTAGATAAAACGGTTCACTAAAAAATTATGCCCTCTGAATAGAGACCATTTTTGACTGTAATAGAAGAACAAACAAAATGATAGTACTTCACTCTGTCTTTCATAACTTTCAAACTATACAAAATTAGGAAAATATCTCTAGTGACAATACATAATACTTGGTTTTAAACAACATATCCAAATTTTTTTTAGATCGAACAGTTCAATAAAAATGTATTCCCTCTGAGTAGAGACTATTTTTGACTGTCACAGAAGAACAAGCAAAATGATAGTACTGCACTCTATCATTCATAACTTTCAAACCAAAGACAATTAGGAAAATCTCTTCGGTTAAAATACAAAAAACTTGGTTTGAAATGAAATATCCAAAATTTGTTTAGATCCAGCAGTTTAATAAAATGTTATGCCCTCCAAACAGGGACCATTTTTTACTGTCACAAAAGACCAAACAAAAAGAAAGATTTTTATTTGCAAATTTAACACATGTTTATTAGTTATAAAAACCAAACATCAAATCTGTTCAATCAAAATTAGAAATATTGTAGTCATGGGTTCAAGCCCTAGGGTGGGTGCCAGAAATATGTGTGTGAAATTTTGGGAACCTACAAGGGCACAAACACTTCAATAAACCATTATTTGCATGGGTTAGTTAATCAAAAAGAACAAAATGAAATCCATTGCAAGTCAACTTATTGCCTCCTAGAAAGTGCGAGTGTGGACTTCTCTCAGATTGCTAAGCTATCCAGTGACTAGACTACACTCAAACGAAGTATTTTTAAATGCATGCAACTAGGCGAATGCAAGATTAATAATTAAATGCAAGATTGAATGCAACATTAATTGATTAAGCGAAATGAGATTATCAAGCTAAATGACAAAGCTCTAAATGAAGCTAAGCTAGATTATATGCAAGAAATTGAATCTAGATAAGAGAAATGACTCTAAGCTAATGAACTAGAAGTCTAAATGATTTTAAGATTAAATGAAAGCTCTATAAAAACTAAGTTGATTGATGAATTAAATATGTAAATCTTCTTCAAAATTTTCTCGATAAACTACAACACAATATTAGCATAATAATGATGTAAAATTATCGGATGCTGATTGAAGAATGAGAGACTAAATTTATAGGAAAATCAAGAGGGAGACCAAAGGTTAGGATTGATCTTTAATCAATGATCGAGATCGATTCGAAGGAAGAACAATCTAGGTGAAATGATTTGATTGGGCAATTTACTTGCATTTTGGAGAGATAAGATTGAGTTCAAATTAACAACCCAAATTCTTTCCATTTTTCTTGAGTTCAGTCGATTTGTTTCCTTTTTTGAATTTTTGTGCTTATAATTTCCAATTTGTTTTTCAAATTAATTCCTCTTTCTTGATTTGTTTCCTTTTTTTTGAAGATTTATGGCAATTTTTATTTATTTATTAAATATGCAAAAGATATTTAATTAAATAAATGAGATATTTGATTTTAAAAATATTTTCTATTTTGAATTTTGAATCTGATCAATTAATTAAATGAATTTAATTAATTGTAATTGCCATGTTGCATTTTTATACCTTAGGAATTAATTAATCAAGCTCTCATGGTTGATTTAAATTGATTATTTGATTCAGGACCTTGATGAATTTTATTGAATTTAAGCACATTAGTCGAGATTAGGGGCCCATGGTTTTGGATGACCATTTTTAGGGTATTATAGGTGGAACGATACATACTATTGTGATTATCATAGAAACAAAGGGCATCGCACAAATGATTTCCTAAGATTGAAGAACTTGGTTCAATATCTAATCGATAATGGTGACATAATGATAGATGGTCATAAAACCAATGATGATCATGAAGCCTTCAAAAATCCTCTTCCTAATTATGATAAGGGAGGAGCATCAACCTCGAACAACAACAAAGGAGCTCGTATCAAATCACATATACGAAAACACCAGCAATCACATATTGGCATATGACAATCAAATAAATGTCATAAAGATCAAAGATAAACAAGAACATGCGTCGATAAATGTGAGAACAAGTGCTCAGAAATATGTCTTGAAGGGGAACACATCAACAGTAACAACTCTCCCCAAGACTCAATAAAACCTGGTCGACCAACTATGGAGAACACCCGCTCAGATATCAATACTTGAGTTGCTCAAACTCTCACCAAATCACAAAGATATTTTGAAGCAAGCTCTTGTCGAAACAACTGTTCTAAAAGATCTGGATGTCAATCTATTCCAAGCCATGGTGGCCCATATGATGGTGTCACATAACATATCCTTTTCTGAACATGATGATGTCTCTTTGAGTCATCCACATAACACCCCACTCCATATCGAAGTCCTAGTCTACGAACATCGGGTGAAAAGAGTACTCATAGATGGAGGAGCCGGTCTCAATATATGTACCCTAAATATTATCCGTGGATTGGGATTCTCTAAACAAGCTATTGATCACAAAAAGAAGATCACCATTAAAGCCTATGATGAAGAAGAAAGGTCATTTGAAGGAACAATGGTACCACCCATTCAGGTAGGGCCTGTGTAGAGAGACACATTATGCCAACTCTTGGACATAGACTTGACATACAACATACTATTGGGTCGTCCATGGATCCATGAAATGCAAGCGATACCCTGCACGTACCATCAATGTCTCAAGTTCTCCTACAATGGACAAGAAATTTCAATATCTGTAGATACTAACCCTTTTTAGTACTACAATGCTATGGGGGCAACTCAAGATAGCCTAGCTCCATACAACAGGGAGGCCCAAGCTTCCTCATCATCCCATGATCAAGAAAAACTCAAATCATTGTCTATAAACTTTGAGAAAAAGATGAAAATAAAGGACTAAGGCATGGGGGAGTACTCTTCTGAACCCCTGTGTCTATCTAAGTTACCAACTTCACCAAGGTCTCATGGACAACCTTCCACATCAAGACATCAGTCAACACAATCCATCAAGAAGTTTTATGGTAAATTTATACAAATAGGCACACTAGAAGAAGATTCAGAAGACAAAGACATCCTCACTTGGCTATACAAAGATGAGGAAGAAATCGGATCTGCTGCCCTAGAAGTGGCCGTTCCAACATAATAGTATGGCAATGGATTCAGAATCATGCAACACATGGGATACAAAGGAAAAGGTCATATTGGCAAGCATCAAGAAGGCATCATAGAACCCATACAACCCCATTCAAAATTTGCAAAAGACAAAACATGACTTGGGTATGGCTAGCATGTTCAACCTATGTAAAACTGAGATCACCATCAAAAACATCAATGGAAAGAAAAGATAAAACATAACGAAGACTCATGGAAAGAAGCACTACATCAAGCAACTGCAAAGACAAGAAAAGACCAATAGCATGAAGAAAAAGATAAGCGACAAGAAGAACTTGCTATCCATAGGGAGGAAGCTTCTTATAAAAAAATACATCATGTACAAGAACCTGATCAAGATGAGTCCAGGCCACGACCTGACGAAATTGATACTCAAAGAAATTAAATGGTGTATGAACAAATTTAAAGAGTACAAGAAAGCACCAATCTCGAATCAGAACAAGCTACCAAACTTGTGTCAATTATCAGTGATATTTTCTCACCAGACAACGTACCTGTCAGATTTAGTGGAGCCACCTCAGATAGGGATTCTGAAATAGATTCCAATAAGTATGAGTGGGACACCTATTCTAATATTACTGAGGATATTGAGGTGGATACAATCCACACATACACACCCATTCCTTATGAGGAACAAGGTTCGAGCTCTAGATCGTTTGACTTCAGACAACAACATATCTATGAGGCTAGTGAGAATGAACAACTTCCATATGAAAGAGGCAATTTTGAAGAGAGTATCATCGAAAACCTTGAGACTGTTATAGACCTTATCCTGGTTGCAGATGACTATGATAATATCTCTATCATGACCCTCACAGTAGCTGATCTTGACCTACCAAATGATTCCCTACCGCTCATATCTCCTGACCTCATAGAGTGGGAAGATCCTGAACATGATATACCCATATTCCAAAATGATGAGGCCATTTTTCAATACCTCTGCTTTGTTAACCCAAAAACTTGATCCACCAATGAACCACATAACGATATCTACAATCAGGGGAGTGCCAAGTCTCTCAGTCACAAAAAGAACAAAATTGAAAATCGATCTAATGGTGAAAACTATTTAATGGTAGTATTAGATCACAAAAAGGTAAAAACAAATGACACATCTAATGGTGAAAACCTCTCTAAAGCACTTGAGGATGGGAGACTTGACACTCTTCCTGAACATTACTAGGAGAGGTCACCAATCTTGATTGAACCAACTCAATCAATAAACATCGACACTGAAGCAACAACCAAAATCATACATCTAGCAGAATCACTCACATAAAAGGAGAAACTAGACTTTGTCCAGTTCTTCAAGGAGAAGAAAATCAATTTTGCTTGGCCTTATGCAGACATGCCAAGGGTAGATCTAAATCTTATCATGCATCACTTGTCCATTGCTCCTAGAGCTAAACTTGTAAAAGAAAAATTAAGAAAGATGAACCTGCATGTGGCTATCTTGGTAAAAACAGAGCTAAAAAAGATACTAGATTTAGGATTCATCTGAACCATTGATTATGCGGAATGGATTTCTAAAATTGTGCCAGTGTCTAAACTAGACAAAAGCATCAAAATCTGTATAGACTTCAAAGATCTCAACAAAGCTCGTCCAAAGGATGACTTTCCTTTGCCAGGCATCAACACCATTGTTGATCTAACAACGAGACATACTATGTTATCCCTCATGGATGGCTTTTCTGGCTATAACCAAATCAAGATAGCTCTTGAAGATCAAGATAAAATTGCATTCACATGTTCATGGGGTACATACTACTAGAACGTCATGCCTTTTAGCTTGAAAAATGTTGGGGCAACTTATCAGAGGGCCATGCCAACAATATTCCATGGCATGATGCACACTTTTATGGAAGATTATGTGGATGATTTGCTAGCCAATTCATTCACAAGAACATAACACCTAGACATCTTGGATAAAATCTTTCAAAGACATGAACAATTCAATGTCAGATTGAAACCTAAGAAGTGTGTCTTCAGGGTAACATCTGGCAAACTTTTAGGATACATAGTATCAGAAAAGGGCATCAAGGTGGATCTAGCAAAGGTTCAAGCTATCATGGAAATGCCACCTCCTAAAAATATCAGCCAATTGAGATCTCTATAGGGACGAATACAATCTATCTGATGATTCATTGCTCAGTTAGCAGATAAATGTCTTCCATTCAACCATCTGCTTCATAAGAATGTAATTTCAAATGGGAAAACAAATGTGTAGAATCAATCCACCAGCTCAAACAATATCCAATGAATCCACCAATTTTGGTACCACCAATAGCAAGAAAGCCACTCATTCTCTATATATCAACAATACAAGTGTCACTGGGGGCACTACTGGAACAAGAAGATCTAGCCAAAAAGGAAAGAGCTATCTATGACATTAGCAAGACTTTGAATGGATATGAACTCAACTATACATTCATTGAAAAGGCTTGTTTGGTAGTGGTGTTTGCCTCTCAAAAGTTTTGCCACTACATGCTAGCCCATACAATCAAGCTAGTAGCAAAGATTGACATACTAAAATATCTACTTAGCAAAGCCGCTCTCACATAGAGGTTAGCTAAATGGGTTATGATCCTAAGTGAGTTCAATATTCAATACACGGGATGATGAGCCATCAAAGGACAAGCAATTGCAGATCAACTAGCAAAAGCACCTTTACCAGACAAAAATCCACTACAAGTGGAATTTGCATATATATATGTGCTCACTATCACACCCAAGCAATGGACCCTATACTTTTATGGATCCTATAGCCAACATGGATCAGGTGATGACATCTTGTTCATCACTCCAAAGGAAAACACACTTCCAAGATCCCATAGATTGATGTTCTCCTACACCAATAATATTGCCAAGTATGAAGCCCTAGTGATTGGTATCAAAATAGTGGTGGAATGGAGAATCACATAATTGAAAGTCTATGGAGATTCTCAATTAGACATCAATTAGGTCAACAATGATTATCAAACAAAGGATGAAAAGTTGATGCCCTACAAACGCATGGTGGACGATTTCAAGAAGTATTTTGTGAACATCACCTTCGAGAAGATTCCAAGGTTGGATAACAGAGATGCCAATGCAATGGCCACTATCGCCTCCCTCCTACAACTTCCAAATAAACAAAATCATTATGAATTCCTGGTCGAGCAATTATTTTCCCCAGCCTATGACAATTTAGAATCCCAAGTTATCTATTCCCTGGCCAGTTCTTATTCCCCTCTATACGAGAAAATCCATGACTATCTCAAAGACAATACCCTCCCACCTGACTTATCTCGCAACCAAAAAAGAAGCTTTATCTAAAAAGTAGCTCACTACACTTTAACCACTAACACACTTTATCGCCGAGTTCTTGATGGTACTCTTCTTCGATGCCTCAATCGTAACGAATCTGACTCCGCCTTACATGAGCTTCACAAAGGTATTTATGGTACGCATTCAAGTGGTCCTACTTTTGCTAAGAAACTCCTAAGTATGGGATATTACTAGCCAACAATGGAGAGAGAGTCCTATCAGTTTTCTAGGAAATATCCTCAGTGCCAAATTCATGGCAACCTCATACATGCACCAGCGCAAGAGTTGCAACCATTCACCACATCATGGCCTTTCTGTCAACGGGGACTTGATCTAGTGGGAAAAATCCATCCTTCTTCGTGAAAAGGCACAAGTTCATCATCACGGACACTAAGTACTTCACCCAATGGATTGAAGCAGTTCAATTGACTATAGTGATTGGCAAACAAATTGCTTCCTTCATCTTGAATTTCCTCATCTGTCGATACAACATCCCTAGCTCCATTATCATAGATAATGGAAGACCTTTTAAAAATCAGATGTCCAAGAACTTTGTGAGTGATTCCATATCAAAGATCACTTTTCAACACCTTATTATCCGCAAAGGAATGGTCAAGCAGAGGCCTCAAACAAAACAATTCTAAAAGTCCTCAAGAAAACCATGAATGATGCTGGCAAAGATTGGCATGTGAAACTCAATCCTGCAGTTTGGGCCTATAGAAAAAGTATCCACACACCTACATGAGCTACACCATATTCATTGGTGTATGGATCAGAAGCTATTCTACCTATTGAGGTAGAGATTTTGTCACTCCAGGTATCCTTGAAAGGCCTCATTCCAGATGAGGAATATCGAGTCAACAAGTTACAAGAGCTAGAGTTGCTTGATGAACATTGCCAACATGCCTTCAATCATATCAAAGCATATCAACAAAGAATGTGCAGAAGCTATAATCATAAGGTCATCCCAAGGGCTTTCAAAATTATTAGTTTGGTTCTAAAAGAAAATCCCAAAAATCAGAAAACTCGAGGAGAAAAGGGAAAATTTGAACCTAATTGGTTGGGACCATTTGTTATCATATCAACCTATGGATTAGGAGCATATCAGTTGTCAAATTCAGAAGGGGACATGCTCGACAAACCAACCAACAACATCCATCTTAAGAAGTTATACACTTGAATCGTCCAATGCACAGATCAAGCAAAAAAGCTAAAAAGATAGAAAAAAAAGTATAAAAAGTCATCACTATGGCAAAAACCTAGCAAACAAGCACCTTGTGACACATAACAAATAAAAAAATCAGAAAAATATAAAAAAAAATGAAAAATAAATCAAAAGTGCAATAAAAACAAGTGGTGAAAACTTGGCAACAAGCTCTATTTGTGAGAGAATATCTCCTCTATCTATCGGTACTCACATCATATCTTTAATCCATCTGATCTAAGCCCATAGCCATCGTAGAACACTTATACATACAATATTATCCCAGACATACTTAGCATAGTCACTGTCCTTGATTATCTAAACAGTTATCCATATCATATCCCACCATGACTTGGTGATCAATGTATATATCCACATCGACAAGTGTCCATAGCTAGGGGCAAAATTCATCTCACTTTAGCATTCAATCAATAAACAAGGATCGTAGCATACTAAGGAAACCAATGTCAAAACTACTCATCGAACTAGAAAACAAGATCATTGTCCAAACTACAACTGCAACACACACACGATGGATGATATATTATGTATTATGATTTGTTTACACTTGGCATGAAGTTTTGACTGTTTGTATCTTGATTTCTGAACCATTAGATTTCTTGAGCTACTCAAGGATGCATTGCGCTAGAGAGGCAACAAAGGAATATAATATTTTCTTTGGTTTTCTGTTTGTGAGGCGATCATTCATATGGTACAAATTTGTATTGTTGGCATTCTACACTCTTATGAGAATAGTTGATGTTGTCATTGATGGCAACCAACTGACAATCATCTGGAAACCAACTGGCAGATATCGGCACCGACAATAGACTTCTACATACACTGACAAGCACTTCACCGACATCGACAATAATGCATACTGGCACTCAAGCCGACATGGAATAAACTTTTATTTATTGTTTTGAATTGTAATTATCTTTTGTAAAAGTCAACATGGTACATTGTAATAGACTCATATATGTATGAGATCTTTTAGGTCATTTTGAATGGAGATAGATGTGATGTACAAGGCAATTTTGTATAAGGTGATATAGTTGATAGCGAAGGTTTTGGTTATTGGTTGAGCTTAAATCGGTACTGAACCTGGCATGAGAGATGTTGTTTTGAAGCAGGTCATTGTATTGGATTTTGATAATCCATTTTGTAGTTAGTGTGACTCTTTATTGAGCAGTGTGCTCTAGGATGTTGGCCTCCCTACATGTGCAGGCCCCTCATTGTAAGTAGTATTTATTCATTGGCCAGTGAGTAAATATTGTAGGTCACAAATCCCACCGAGGTTTTTCCCACACTGGGTTTCCTCATTAAATATCTTGTGTTATGGTGTGTTCTCTATGTTGTCTCTATTATTCTTATTTGCTGCATTAATTATTATTTACCGATACACTGTTTTAGAATGCAACATTTTAAATAAGTATAAATATTTTATTAACCGATTAAACACTTATTCACTCCCCCTCTCAGTTTCTTTGGGACTATCATTGATTCTAACAATTGGTATCAGAGCTTGGTCCTCTATTTTCAAAAGCCTAACAACTTGAGGAAGATTCTGACACCGGTACAAATGGAGAACTTAAGAAAACAGTTGGAAGGAGCTCTTGAAGATTTTGATGCAGAGAAATTGAAGAATATCAAACTTCAAGATGATCTAAGGATTGCATAGGAATTCATTACAAGACTTCAGGATAACTTTTCTATAGCACAAAATAAAAGAAAAGAACTTCATGAGAAGATGCAAAAAGATGATGATGAAAAACAAACTCTTAGAGATAGTGCAAACAAGTTGAGAGAAGAAAACAATAATATGAAGAATGAAATGCAAGATATGACTATGAGGTTATGTAAAGATATTGAAGACAGGAATAAGAATGAAGAAGACTTGACTAGGAGACTCAATGATGCTGTAAATGAAAATCTGAGACTTAGTCATGAAAATGATATGCTGAAGACAGATCTGATTTACATGCAACATGATAAAACTGAGCTTATGAGACAAGTTGGAATTCTGGAAAATGAGTTGGCTACTGCAAATAAAGACAAAGACAAATTCAAGAAAAGTTCAGAGGAGCTTGATGACATGCTGAAAAAGTCGGAAACCTAATGGAGATACTAATGGACTTGGATTTGAAGTTGGAGAAAGTTCTGGTATTGCAAACAATGAAGATCAGAAGAAACTGGTAAGACAACCTAATTCTTACAAATTTAATGAAAAGTGTTTCAAGTGCAACAAATATGGTCATAGAGCAAATCAGGGTAGATTTAGATATAATCAGAACACAAACTCACCCACCGGTCAATGTTCCAAATGCAAAAAAGTTAGTCATAATTCATAAAATTACAGAATGAATGTGAAATATTATGTTTATGGAAGATTTGGACATTTATCTAATCAATGCAGATCTCAAACCGATCAAGGATATGGAAAGGCTATTCAGAGGAATAATGTGACTTGTTATGCTTGTAACAAGATTGGACATATTGCTAAATTTTGTAGAAGCAAGAATGCACCGACAAATAATATGAGATCTAGCTTGAAGAGAAAAGAGAAGGTAGAAGAAGTACAACAAGAATTTTCTAAAAAGTGGATTAAGAAAAGAGATCAAAGAACTGATGAAACTATATCTTCATCAGTAGAACAGAGTAATCCTCCACCGACATGAGATTCTTCATCTAATTGAGGAATAATCCCTGGGGGGTATGGCAGCGAATTGAAAAATATGCATTCTACCCTCGGTTAATGGTGAGAAGATACATCTCTTCTTTACCGGCAGGTGTATTAAATTTTCACTTAACCGATGAGCATTTAATGATGTTTTGAAGAACTTTTTGGCTATAAAGCACCAAGAAAACCCTCATTTCAAACTCACCGAGCATTCAAACTTTCAGTGAGCGCGAAATCGAGCAAAGGCATTCAAGGCGAATCTGGGAAGTATTTTTCAAGCATTCGGATAAGAGGTATTTTTCAAAATGGTTGCTTCATCTTCTGTTCCTGAATTTATTCCGAACCCTACCATTGTGGAGAATGTGAAATGCCCTAGGCCCATTTTCAAGATAATTCCTCAGATTGCAAAGCAAGACGACTCTGTAGGAGCTTTTTCAAAAATACCTAAGGGAGTAGCATTTGCAGAAGACCCTACGATTTATATACATTGCAATATAGAAGATCTAGGATCCGAGGAGTTAATGAAAATGTTTAATAAGGTCATTTGTGATGAACATGGAATTGTTAAACCCAAACACAAGATTGTGGAGACTTTAGGTTTTGTGGAGATATTGAATATCCCTCAATTTCCAAAGGAAGTGGTAAGGATTGTATTGAGTAGAGCACATGGATAATTCTTATGGTTGGATTATGTTTGTAAGATAACCCGACAAGCAATTAGGGCAGTTATTGGTTTACCCTCAACTGGTAGTAGACCTGATAAGACAAAGAAGATTCCCAACAAAATGGTAACAAGCCTAACCAAAGCAACATCTGACAATAGATCACTTAGAGTAAATGACATTAAGGACATCAATGTGAGATATGCAAGTATGGTTCTTGGATACAAAGCCACACATGCTAACAAACTCAATTTTGTTTCTAGTCTTTGTATTTACAATGCACATGAAATGATAAACAACAATGCTAAGATAGATGTGTGTGAATGGTTAAAAGATGAGCTTATTGACAACCTGAAAAAGATTAAGGGAGACAAGAAGGGCACTTTCTGCTTTGGAAACCTTCTGGTATGTTTAATGCTATATTTCACCAAAGAGATCCCCGGTATAGGACCCAAAGACTTTGGTTATGATATACCGGTAGGAAAAAAACTACAGGAAGCTTTTACCAGCATGGGAATTACTAGATACAACAACATAACTGATTACTTTAAATCTTTCCAATCTAATATGAGAGCTAGGGTAAGGATTCCTCAAAGCACAGTTGAAAAATATGACAAGGAAATCTTCTTTGTCATTAAAAGAGATGAAACCTGGATGGAAGCCATAGGCCCTAGAACTATTTGGGTTACTGAAATGGGTTATGAGGATGATCTACATGTTTTGGAAACATATGCAAAAGCACTGCTTGATGCACCAAGAGAGACATCTGAAGAATTATTTGGAAATGCAGAAACCATAGAGAATAAAGAAAATGACTAAGAGAAGAGAAAAATACATTAGGGATGCATCCAAGAAAGTAAAGGAAATCAAAGAAAATATCATGAACCTTAGGGATGCATCCAAGAAAGTAAAGGAAATCAAAGAAAATATCATGAACCTTAGTGGCATATCAGCTAGTGAGCTTGAAGGACTTCAACTAGAAGCACATATTTCACCGGTTGACACATCTTCTGACAATGATAGTAGTAAGGCAACTGAGTTCAAAAGAGTGGAAAGGAAGAGAAAACCCTCACCAGTACCCTCTCATTCTCCAAAGAAAACAAGAACATTAAGGAAGAAACAACAGGCGGTTAGGGAACCCAAGAAGAAGCTTAATCCAAAGAGAAAACAGACACCAACAAATCCCACATTGAATGACTTACTGAATGAAATAACAGAGGAAGGTAATTTATCTAATGTTAACAAATGGTATACTTCAAATGATACTGACAGAAACACTATTGAAGAAAGCATTATTGAGACATTTATAAGAAAGTTTTGATTTAAGTTGTTGAGGAACTACCAAATAATCTCTACATGAGATTAGAAGCTAAATGGCTATCAGTGATGGAATTAGACAAGAAATTGAAGGTTGAAGCACTCTTGGTTGTTCACTCGGTTAACTCCAAAGAAGAAATTGATGAACTTATTTCTGAGGCTAATCGATCAGTATTTGCTAGTGGGCATTATTAAGTAAGCCTGATGGTTGGAAGAGTGAAGGAAATTGCAGATGAGACCTCAGATAAATGGGATATATTCTTTGTGGAGAAAGAAAAACAAGAGGAAATGAACAGACCTAAAAAGGCATTCAAAGTGTATCAAAAAGACAAGGACAAGGGTAAAAGAAAAATTGGTGGAGTTCCAAACACTAAGATTACTGACAATCTTCCACCACCACCTTTAGATACTACACCGATATGCTCAGAAGATCCACCAGTTATTAACACTGGAGGTATTACACATGATGATACTAATCCTAAATCAAAGATACTTTTTACAATGAATGTGGATACTCAAGAGGTAAACATTGTTGTGGATAAAGATAATTCAGAGGTTAAAGTAGATATTGTTGATAATGAAAAGATTGCAGAGGAACCGACACAAACAATTGACTCTCAGGAAGTTGAGATCCCAACCCAAACAGAGCAACCGTCAAAGACTGAAAAACCTACTGAAGATAAAGGTACTTGCATAGGGCCACCAGATAAAGAGATACCGGCAGTTGAAATTTCAGAGAAACAGATTGAGGCAGAGGTACACACTGAAGCAAAGAAACTGGAAATCACCACGACATTGAAAAAGTCTTAGAAACCTTTGCAAGTTGAGATGCAAACCTAGACTGATCCACCAGAGGAAAATGCAAACAAAATGGATACACCTGATGGAAGCAAAGAGGTAATAAAGATAACTGGTCAGACATTCGGTACATCTACAGGTGAATTCAGACCTACCAATGTTACAAAGGTACTTTTGGATTCAATCAAGAAGATAACGGATTACAATGCATTGGCCTACAAGGCAATTGACAACACTTTACCTATCCTTAAGTTGATAGCACCAAATTGTAATATAGATCATATTAAGGATTCTTTAGGTAAATTGGACACATTGTCAAAATTTATTGCTGATAATGTAATAACTATTGACAAGGGGAATGAGGACACAATTAAGGAGAGAGTTGAAAAAGAGAAAAACAAATTCTTTGAAGACACTATAAAGAAGTGTACAAAACACTTAAATACATTATTACCGGTACTTAACTCTACAATTTTGGAATACAAGGAGCTATATAGGGAAACATGCAAACCTCACCTTTTGACAGAGGACATAGAAAAGGAGATCAGTAAAACACAGAAAGAAATTGATGACATAGTTAATAATATAATTGGTTCATCCGGACATATATGAGTTATTGAGCAGGAAATCGCAGGTTTTGAAGACAAATTACATAAACATGAGAAAGAGAAGGCAAGGATAAGGTCAAATGCCTAGAAACTTAAAGATAAACTTGGTCCTAAGTTGGACAATCTTATCTCTTAGAGAAATGAAATCTCTAAGGCATTAGTTCAAGGAGAGCGATCATCGGAAAAACACATGCATTATCTCACCGGTACGATCCAACAGACTGAGGCAACTTTGAATGATAACAAAAGGTTTATGCAGAGTCTAATTTTAGTTTTGGCAGATACTTTTCAAATTGTAACCAACCGGTTACAGACTTTGAGGTGAGATTTTTGCACTCGTTTGATTATTTGTGACAAACCTTTGTCACTGATGTCAAAGGGGGAGTAGTGGAGGAGAAAAATGCTTATAAAAAGGAGATCACTTGCTCAGGGAGAGCACATCTTTTTGGAATCTTTTTGGACTTCAGTTTTGGATTTTTCTCATGAGTGTTGCCATCAATGCCAAAGGGGGAGATTGTTGGCATTCTACACTCTTATGAGAATAGTTGATGTTGTCATTGATGGCAACCAATTGGAAATCATCTAGAAACCAACTGGCAGATACTGTCACTGGCAATAGACTTCTACATACACTGATAGGCATTTCACCAACATCGGCAATAATGCATACTGACACTCAGGCCGACATGGAATAAAATTTTATATATTGTTTTGAATTGTAATTATCTTTTGTAAAAGCCGACATGGTACATTGTAATAGACTCATATATGTATGAGATCTTTTAGGTTATTTTGAATGGAGATAGATGTGAAGTATAAGGCAATTTTGTATAAGGTGCTATAGTTGACAGCGAAGGTTTTGGTTATTGACTGAGCTTAAACCAGTACTGAACCTGGCATGAGAGATGTTGTTTTGAAGTAGTACATTGTATTGGATTTTGTAAATCTATTTTGTAGTCAGTGTGACTCTTTATTGAGCAGTGTGCTCTAGGTTGTTGGCCTCCCTGCACGTGTAGGTCCCTCATTGTAAGTAGTATTTATTCATTGGCCAGTGAGTAAATATTGTGGGTCACAAATCTCACCAAGGTTTTTCCCACATCGGGTTTCCTCGTTAAATATCTTGTGTTATGGTGTGTTCCCTATGTTGTCTCTGTTATTCTTATTTGCTACAATAATTCTTATTTACCGGTACACTATTTTGGAATGCAAAGTTTTAAATAAGTATAAATATTTTGTTAACCAGTTAGACACTAATTCACCCCCCCCCCTCTCATTGTCTTTGGGAATTTCATTGATTCTAACAATCTCAAGACATGATTGGAAACATATCATTGAAGACATTTTCTATTTTACACATAAAAATGGTTAACTCGTGTCTATTTTATGCAAGAAACACTCAGATCATCTTGGTTCAATTATACCTCGATGCTTGTGTCATCTTGCAATATCAAAAATCATGTAAGTTATACTTAGGTCATCATGGTTTAATTATGCCATGATGCTTGTATTAACTTTCAACATATCAAAAGCTCAATGATGACAAAAAGAGCACAAACAAAGTGACTCACATGAATGACAACATTCGACAAGATTGCAATGATCATTTAGTGGCATTTCATACAATTAAGTTGCATTCATACATTTAATTGCATTTTCAAGATACATCTCGTCATCATCATCTAGTCACATTCATCATTGCATCCCTCACATGCATGCATATCTATCACATCATCATGGAATATTTCTTCACTTTCATATCTTCATCATTCATCCAACTCTCATCTATCATGTATTATACAAGATGTATCTTTCCTGAAACCAGACATTTTGATCAAGTCTTATAGAAGATATATCATTCCCGAAACCAGACATTTTGATCATCTTTGTCTTATACAGGAGGTGTCATTCCTGAAACCAGACTTGATCCCAACCTTATCAATTCTATCAATCCATTTCATCTGATCCATTCTATCATGTCTTATACCAGATATCTCTTTCCTGGAACCAGACGTTTTGATCAAGTCTTATACAAGATATATCGTTCTTGAAACCATACGTTTTGATCATCTTTGTCTTATACAGGAGGCGTCATTCTTGAAACTAGACTTAATCTCAAACTGATCAATCTTATCAATCCAATCAATCTAATCAATCTTATCAAAACCCATGCAGGTCATCAACTATCCACTCTTCTATCTTTCAAATAGCTTTCTTCTTCTTTCGAGAGATCATTCATGCCTTTAGTGCACAAACGATCTCCCGAGGTGACATTATCATATTGAATCTCCACATCAATTTCATATTAGTTTCATATCGACACCAGCTTCATATCGAGACATTTCATATCAAATCAATTCTTCATATTTGATGGATCATATCAAATCTCAATCTTAATTTCATATCAATCTCATATCAACTTTTCATATCAAATTAGTTCTTCGAGCGAAAGTATAGTGTTTGTGTGGCGCCTACATGGAGGACGGGTGGTGAGGTATACTCCCCTGAGTCCTACTCGACCCTACATATACTTGCCGACTACACTTAGCCCCCCATTTCCACAGTCTGAAATAGTTGGAGTGGGAGGGGGGCTAAGAAGTCTTTCAACCGAGCAAGGTAGAGCCAAAAGCCTTTTTTTCTTTTTAATTTTTTTTTTTAATTGTTTTAATAATTTATATGTATACATTTTTTATTTTTTAATTGTTTTAATAATAATATACGTATATATATTGTTTTAATTTTTTTAAATTAAGGTTGGAAGGATTTCAAAAGCATCTTTCAACAATAGTAAATACAAACAATGATTTTAAATGGCTCAATCAATGTATCCTCAAATAGAAAATACAACCAAAAAAACATATTTGATCTATAACTCCCTGACAGCTCACAGATCCTCAAGTACAATGCTTCATTTTGGAGTCAACCAAATCGTGTAAGCCTCATACTCCATGAAACTAAAAGATCTCCTAAACAAACCACCATTTCAAACCAACAAAGTACTTAAGGTTCTTGAAATAATTCCATTAGGATTAAGGCACAATTGACTATACAAATCTTTATGTACATATGTTATGTATCTCCAAAACATAGAGTACCAAAGAATATCATATTTAATAAAGGTAAGTTTGATAAGATCATATTTAAGACACCTGGATAATGTAAAGGTTTTGGAAAACCTTACACAAAATTGGGAAGTAAATTGGACTATAGATCAACCCATCACCTTAAGATTGATCAACAAAAAGAGACTGAGCCAAATTCTTGAGGACTTATTATTGATGTAGAATCTAGGATTCAATAATAAAGATGGGAACTTACTTACCATTAATTGAGTTTGCATATGGTAACACTAACCATAAACACACTTCTCATTTCTTCATTGGAGGTTCGTAAGTAAGTATTGTATGCTTGACAAATAGGCTTGGACATGATAGTTGTGGATCCAAATGAACTAGAAAAGATGAAAGACCAAACTTAGATCGATTAACAATTGGTAAATGTAGTGGATTTTTAGAAAATTTATAAATGACAAAAATATATAAATCAAAATAGTCATGTATCGGAGAGAGTGTTTCTAATAAATTAGCCACTGACAAGCTTGATTAATTTTTGTCTTCTAAACTTGCATCTCACTTTGTGGAACCTTTTGAGATCCTAGAACCCTTTGGTGCAATAACTACTATATAGTGAACTTCATCATTTTAACTTCTAATTATAACGTTATTTAAGTCTTGGCTCCATATATCCCCTACTTCTCTCAAGTTCTACCCCCAAATCATGATTCTAAATGTTGGTTTCCTCCCATTAATCATCATTTTGATTAAAATTCTTAAAACGTTTTAATAGCTTCATTGACATTTCCTAAATGTTTTTGGTCCTTTGATCTTTGGTTCAATGCTTTTGTGTGAGTTTGATTTTGTTTGTTATATTACCATGGTTTTGGGAGTAGGCTAGTGGGTTGATTGGATAACTATAAGGTAATGGGCTAGAAAATGGGATTTTTTTTTCACAAATATCCTAAAGGGGAGAATTTTCTATAGTTGGGGTAAAGATTTGAAGCACTTATAGATAGAATATTAACATGGTGTAAAAATGTGAAATGTAAAAATTTATATCTACTTTTAAAATGTGTTTTTTTGTTCTAATACTTAAATGATAATAGGTATTTAGGTAAAAGAAATAAAAATGTGATGTTTTTTAAAATTACATCAAAGGGAAACACGTGCATGTGGTCGCCACATAAAAAATAGTAAACAAAAGTATTCTTCAAAATTATTGTGTAGATATGATGTAGGAGCATCTCAATGTAGCTTATCACATTTCACCACATAACATCACTTTGCATTCTGATAGTGAATTAAAGTTTAACAATAACTCATATGAATTAAATCCAAAGATCAAAAGTTTTGTATCAAATTGCGAAAACTTAAACTAGATTAACTAGATTACATTGTACACTAATGAATGCTTATAAAAGCAAAATGAAAACCCTAGATAAAGGAAAAGAAGACCTAATTAATGATTTATTAATAAATTAGGTGATTGTCTATTTTACTCCAACATTATATACCTATTACGAAATTTTATATTTGAAGTACAATTATGCTAGAATGATTATTATTATTGATATTTGGCGTAACTTTCTAGTTTAATAAAATGATCATAATCATTATCTATAATGGTGTAGTCGCATATGCATATTATGATTTTTATGTTTAATAAGTTCATGTGTATGTTCATGTAATTTTTTTTGCAATGTAATCTTTAAGTTTCAATGTCTATAGGTTGCAGTTCATTTGATTCGTTTTGTTAAAATGTTTAACTTGCATATTTGGACAATGTTTCATCTTGTTTGTGGCATACATTGTATATGAACTCGTTTTTAATTCAATTTCATGTATACATGCAGAAGGTCTAAGACTCCTGAGAATTCAGAGACTACTCGTACTCGGACTATTTTAAGAATGTAGTCCTCTCTAGCACAGTTACAACAAACTTTAAATACCACTCTTGTGTTGGCCAATAGGGATAAAATAGAATGTATTAGAGATGAGTTGATGCGTATGATTGAGCTTTCTCAATCATACAACCCATATGATGACCCTTACATTGAGCATTTTTATAGGAATTTATCTCACACTGTCTATGGCACGGTTAAATGGAAAACAATAGATAGAGATGTTTATGCAATGAATGTCAAATCCATGTTCTTGTTTTACATGGAAATGGTTGTAGTTAGAGGATATCGGGTCACTAGATGTGAGGATCCTATTGTCGCACCATTCATATATCCTAGATGGTTGGCGACACATCATAGGTGGCCGCAGAAGGATGAGCTGCCACATTATTTCTGCAAACAATTATATGCAGAATTTCATCTAGGATATGAATTGATTACACAGACTTTCCATGACATGTTGGGCAGGGCAGGGGCCGATTTGCAGACAGATTTAGATACCATGATACATTGCCCCCTAGTAAGAGGGCAATGGTGGGTTAGAAACTTTCGGTTTTTCTGAAAGGTTTGGATTTGGTCACAGATGGTGCTGGTGATATGGTAGTTGAGGAGGCACGCGTTGGCATGTATTCTAGCATTGTCAACATTGCTACTTAGTTTGATGAGATGACTTCTGATCACGTGGGAAGATATGTGTTGCGTTCTCGTAGTGCCCCTATTGTTGATGAGATGGACTCAACAGATGAAAGAGGGTATCTTCATTACCCAGTCCAAGTATATCAAAGAGGTATTGAAGACCTTTGGCATGGAGGAGAGCAAACCGGTTGGAACCGCTGATGGTGACCGACTGCAAACTAACAAAGGAGGATGATATAATGTTGGTAAATGAGAAGGAGTACCGATCAATGATCGGTAAGTTGCACTATGTGGTGCACAACAAACCAGATATTGCTCATGCAGTGGGCATAGTGGCCCGTTTTTAGAAGAGTCCAAGAGAATCCCATTTGGTTGCGGTAAAGAGGATTCTTAAATACCTTCAAGGGATAGTTGATTATGGATTGTGGTATCCACACAATGGTGACTTTGATCTCAATGTGTTTACCGATGCAGATTGGGCAGGTAATGTGGACGACCGGAAGAGCATAACCAGTGGAGCGTTCTTCCTTGGTGGAAGACTAGTTTCGTGGACGAGCAAGAAGCAAAGCTGTATTTCCCAGTCTACAGTTGAAGCAGAGTATGTGGCAACATTTATGAACTGCACTCAGGCAATTTGGATGAAGCATGTACTGAATGGCTTCAAAGTGACTATATCTGAACCGGTGAGTATTTTCTGTGATAATACTAGTGCAATAAATATTTCCAAAAATCCAGTATTGCATGCTAGAACCCAGCATATTGAACTCAAGTATAATTTCTTGAGAGAAAAGGTTCAAAATAAAGAGGTTGTAATAGAACATGTTTCTAGTAAGGAGCAGCTAGCAGACATATTCACTAAGCCCTTACCGAAGACTACATTTGCCTATTTGAAAGGTGAATTAGGGGTTCTACCCCTTCATGAAGTAAATTAAAATTATGTGCTCCACATCAGTCAAGTACTACCATGTCAGATCTTACAGGATTGATGTTCTAAAGGATGCTACTCCATAAGGGGAGCAGAATAGTGGAGACCGGAAGCTTGTGCCTCCACTTTGGCATTGTTGTCAAAGGGGGAGAAGATAACTAATAATGAAGATATATGGGGGAGAGGATATATGTTTGAAGGACAATATGCAAGTGTGAGAAGTGATTGTGCAAAGCGCACACTGACCAGTCTAGGTGGTGGTGGTGATATTTTTAAGTTGAATCGATATATGGCAACCGGTATATGTCATTGATCATGGTGCAGATACTGTGCAATGATACACTGAGTATTGCCATCAATGCCAAAGGGGGAGATTGTTGGCATATGATGAAGCGGTGACAATGTATGTTGTCATTGATGTCAATAAGTGCTCAAGAAGGTTAACCAGTATGAAGATTGGAAGCGGTTATGGTCAACCGGGATGGAGTGGACCAGTGTTGAGGTTCACTAAGTGTGACTACCGGTTGGTAGTCTCTGTTAGCTCTAGGGTTTCTGGTGTGGCTTGTGCAGTGCAACCAATGATGTTTTGTGACCAGTTAGTTAAGGAATAAGGATAAGGATCGAGATGCCATGTCAGTTGTGTGCACATGAAGAATTTCTTTGTGGTTCTTGCACATGAAGATTGAATGCATTAAATGCCTACCTTGGGAATGAACGTTTTTCTTAGCGTTGTGTCAGGAGCACATGATAGGTTATTGATTTCCAGATGCAGTGAAGATTGGACGTTGTAGAATGTCTTGAGATTTATCTTAGATCGTTTCATTCTATGTAATATGTTTTGACGGTCAAGATTGGACTAATTGTAAACCTAAAATATTTACGGTTTAGGGTTTATGCTACCGACCTAATTGTTGTCTATAAGATCAATGAGTTTTGTTATTGTAGTTGTGGTAAAAGTTGTGTTTGTGCTGCATGTTGGAGGTTTGATACTTTCCAAACCAGAGTGAGGAATCTACAGAGTGTGATTGCAGTAGAGAGGAACTGAAAAAGATCTACCATAACAAGAAGTGTTGTTATCAGATTGGAGCGTTTTACCTGTTGTCTTCTAACCATTTCAACATAAGGTAAATCCCTTGACCAGGTAGCTTTAACAGGCTTTGTTGTAAATCCTCTAACCAGGTGGCTCAAGTTCATTGAGTTATTTAAATCCTCTAGCGAGGTAACTCTCAATAGGGTTTCAACCTTTAACAAGGTATATATCCATCCCTTAACCGGGTGATTTCTAACAGGATCGGTTCCTAATAGAACATTTATCGTAAAGTCTTTAACCAGACTAGGCTCCTAGTAGAGCGGACTTCAAAAGAGTTCACAAACAAGCTTGTGGGTATTCATCCCCACCGTGGTTTTTCCCATTTGGGTTTCCACATGAAAAATCTGTGTGTTATGGATTGTGAGTTTTTCATGTGATGATTGTGTGATTCTGAATAAGTTAGATATGCATGCAGTGTTAAATGGTTGTGGTATTATTGATACAACTCATGCATGATTATATCGGTGAAGTAGTCATCAAGATTCGAGATCTGTTGAATGTTGTCTGAAGTATTTTTGTTTAACCTGTTTAGTTGTCTGAAGTATTTCTGTTTAACTGGTATTGCTATGGTTAAGTACAGTGGTGAAGACAACCGGTTAGCTGCATTTTAATATGACAAAGTGTTGAAGCAACTTTAAAATATGGAAGGATAGGATGAAGATATATATCAAGAGTTTGGGTGCTCAACACTGGAACTATGTTGAGAATGCCTATGTAATCCCCTCTGGCATTCTAACCGATGATCAGAAAAAAAGGGATACAAGAAAATGGGCAAGTCATGGAAGCCCTTATCAGCAGCTTGTCTGATGTAGAGTTCATTGATGTACAAGATAAGGACAATCTGAAAGAAGTATGGGACAAACTGGAATCCATTTATGGCGTTGATGAACATGTCAAGTAGGCTAAGGAAGAAAGCCTTAGAGGAAAGTTTGAAGATATGAGGATGGTTGAAGGAGAGACCATTCAACAATATGGCATAATAATCAAGACAGTGGTTGGAGAGATCAAGAGCACTGGTGGAACAATTGATGATGCAACTGTTGTCAGTAAAGTTCTGAGATCACTTTTACTGATCTATGCAATCAGGGTTGCCGCTATTCAGGAGCTAAGGTCTATTGACAAAACCAAGGTATCTTTAGACTCTATTATTGCAAAGTTGACTACATATGAATTGAATGGCTATGATGGTAGTGTTGAGAAGAACGAGTCAGCCTTTAGAGCATCTGCTTCCTCCATACTAACCAGGAAAGGAAAGGAGGTCAGTACAAGTTATGAATCCAGGCCAAGCAGAGATATGGACGATGAAGAGATTCTGATGGAGTTTGAAGCTCTTCTTGCCAAGAGACTTCCAAAAGGCACCGGAAAATACAGAGGTAAGATTCCTCTGAAGTGTTTTTTCTGCAATAAGATAGGACATATAGATGTTAACTATCCTAATAATGACAATAAGGATAAACCAGAGAGTTTTAGGAAGTATAAAGGAGTAGGTAGGAGACATTGTCTTGTTGCAGTGGATGAAGGTGTTACCGATGAGGAATCTGAGGATGAAGAGAATGAGGACATAGTGTTTGTGGCTATCAAGGAAGAGTTGTCTGACCAAAAAGCCCTTGTCTCACATATTGACAACTCTAACGATTGGATCATTGATAGCGGGTGTTCTCACCACATGACGGTGACCGGAGAAAGTTTTTGTCTCTTGAAGGATATGATGGTGGTATTGTCCAATTTGGCAACGATGCATCTTGCATGGTGAAAGGAAAAGGATCCATCTCACTAAATGGAAAGAGCAGTGCGGATGATGTCTACTGGGTGGAAGGCCTTAAGCATACTCTTTTGAGTGTTTCTCAACTAAACGACAAAGAACTCATACAAAAATTCAAAGGTGGAGTCTGTAGAATAATTGGAAAGAGTGGTGAACTTATTGCCATTGATAAGCAGACCGAAGGAAACCTATTTTAGCTGAATGCCAAGATTAGTTAGTGTCTGATGGTGAAATTTGATGATAGTTGGATATGGCGTAGGAGACTTTGTCATATGAATTTTGGCAATATTGTAAAGGCTAATAAGATCAAGGCAGTAAGAGGATTGCCTTTGCTAAACAAACTGGAGAATGCCTTGTGCAGAGAATATCAACTTGGGAAGATGTCTTCCTCGACATTCAAAGGTAAGTCTTTCTCAACAGATAACTTACTTGATCTAGTGCACACCGATCTGTGTGGTCCAATGAAAACTAGAAGCATTTCGGGAGATCGATACTTCATGATTCTTACCAATGATTACTCAAGAATGATGTGGGTCACATTCTTGAAAGACAAATATGAGGCATTTAGAAAGTTCAAAGCCTTTAGAGCATTAGTGGAGAAGGAGAGCGATAGAAGGATAAAATTCATAAGGACCGATCAGGGAGGTGAATTCCCTTATGATGAATTCAATAAGTACTGCAAGGAGAACAAGATTAAGAGACAATTATTTGCACCAAGGACACCACAGTAGAATGACATAGCAGAGAGAAACAACAGGACTGTGGTTGAAGTGGCCAGAACTATGTTGATCCAAGGAAATGTCGCTCACACATTTTGAAGAGAAGTGGTGAGCATTGTAGTCTACACCATGAACTGGGTACTCATTAAAAAAGGTAAAAACAAAACCTCTTATGAGTACTAGAAGAGGAGAACTCCCAATGTGAGTTATTTCAAAGTGTTTGGGAGTAAATGCTATATCAGGAGAGGTGAGCACCTGAGTAAGTTTGATGCTAAGTGTGATGAAAGAATATTCTTGGGATATTCCACTAAAAGCAAAGCTCTCAAGTGCTACAACAACAAGACTTAGAAGATTGTTGAGAGTATCAATGTCAGGGTTGATGAATCCCTTGAGAAGGCTGAGGAAACCGACAGCATGCAAATGTAAGATGAACCGGGTTTATCCTTCTAGGAACCGTTTAAGAAAGAAACAAGAGACAAACACTACAAAGACCTCAATGTTTCTGCACCAATAGAAGCTTCTATGGGTGTAGAAGAAGATGAAGCAGAAAAAGAAGAGGAAAAGCAAGTTGAACCAGCTACGGTCATTCCTAGGTATGTAAGATTACATCATGATCCGAAGCAAATCATAGGAGACAAAGATGCAGGAATACTTACAAGGAGAAAGGTGAAAGAAAATTCTTGCATGATTTCATAATTTTAGCATAACACCACTAGAGAGGCTTACTGATGAAGACTAGATAAAGGCAATGGAGGAGGAGTTGGACCAGATAAAGAAGAATGCAACACGGTCCTTGGTACCCAGACTGGAACACAAGAATGTCATTGGTACCAAATGGGTCTTCAGGAATAAGCTAAATGAAGAAGGCACAATGGTAAGGAACAAGGCAAGACTTGTATGCAAGGGATATGCTCAGGAAGAAGGAGAAGACTATGGAGAAACCTTTGCCCCAGTGGCTAGACTGGAAGGTGTCTAAATGCTACTTGCATTTGCAGCATTCAAGGGATTTAAGGTATACCAAATGGATGCGAAGTTTGCCTTCTTGAATGGAATCCTAGAGGAAGAAGTGTATATTGAGCAACCAGATGGGTTTGCTTTGTCAGAAGATAGTGACATGGTGTATAGATTACACAAGGCCCTGTATGGATTGAAACAAACACCAAGGACATGGTACGAATGGTTACACTCATCTTGTGAAGATAGGATTTCAGAGAACAAGTGAGGATAACAACATATACCTAAAATCTAAAGGTGATCAAATTATCATATGTGAAGTATTCGTAGATGATATAATCTTCGGTGGAGATGATGATATGAGTCATGCATTTGCAGATGAGATGAAAAAGAATTTTGAGATGTCTCTGATTGGAGAGATAAAGTTTTTCATTGGTTTACAGATTCAATAGATGAAAGAGGGTATCTTCATTACCCATTCAAAGTATATCAAAGAGGTTTTGAAGACCTTTGGCATGGAGGAGAGCAAACCAGTTGGAATGCCGATGGTGACTGGCTGCAAACTAACAAAGGAGGATGATACAGCGTTGGTGAATGAGAAGGAGTACGGGTCAATGATCGGTAGGTTGCACTATGTGGTGCACAACAGACCGGATATTGCTCATGTAGTGGGCATAGTGACCTGTTTTTAGAAGAGTCCAAGAGAATCCCACTTGGTTGTGGTAAAGAGGATTCTTAGATACCTAAAAAGAACAGTTGATTATGGATTGTGGTATCCATACAATGACGACTTTGATCTCAAAGTGTTTACCGATGCAGATTGGGCAGGTAATGTGGACGACTGGAAGAGCACAACCGGTGGAGCGTTCTTCCTTGGAGGAAGACTAGTCTCGTGGACGAGCAAGAAGCAAAGCTATATTTCCCAGTCTACAGCTGAAGCGAAGTATGTGGCAGCATTTATGAGCTGCACTCAGGCAATTTGGATGAAGCATGTACTGAATGGCTTCAAAGTGACTATATCTAAACCGGTGAGTATTTTCTGTGATAATACTAGTGCAATAAATATTTCCAAAAATCCAATATTGCATGCTAGCACCAAGCATATTGAGCTCAAGTTCAATTTCTTGAGAGAAAAGGTTCAAAATAAAGAGGTTGTATTAGAACATGTTTCCAGTAACGAGCAGCTAGCAGACATATTCACTAAGCCCTTACTAAAGACTACATTTACCTATTTGAGAAGTGAATTAGGGGTTCTGCCCCTTCATGAAGTAAATTAAAGTTGTGTGCTCCACATCAGTCAAGTACTACCGTGTCAGATCTTATAGGATTGATGTGTTGAAGGATGCTACTCCATAGGGGGAGCAACATCATGGAGATCGGAAGCTTGTGCCTCCACTTTGGCATTACTGTCAAAGGGGGAGAAGATATCTGATGATGAAGATATATGGGGGAGAAGATATGTGTTTGAAGGACAATATGCAAGTGTGAGAAGTGATTGTGCAAAGTGCACACTGACCAGTCCAGGTGGTGGTGGTGATCTTTTTAAGTTGAACCGGTATATGTTATTGAGCATGGTGCAGATATTGAGCAATGATACACTGAGTATTGCCATCAATGCTAAATGGGGAGATTGTTGGCATATGATGAAGCAGTGACAATGTATGTTGTCATTGATGTCAATAAGTGCTCAAGCAGGTGAACCGGTATGCACCTATATGAAGATTGAAAGAGGTTATGGTCAACCGGGATGGAGTGGACCGATGTTGAGGTTCACTAAGTGTGACTACTGGTGGTAGTCTCTGTTCAGCTCTAGGGTTTTCGGTGTTGCTTGTGCGGTGCAATCGATGATGTTTTGTGACCAGTCAGCTAAGGAATAAGGATAAGGATCGAGATGCCATGTTAGTTGTGTGCACGTGAAGGATGTCTTTGTGGTTCTTGCGCGTGAAGATTGAATGGATTAAATGCCTACCTCGAGAATGATCATTTTTCTTAGCGGTGTGTGAAGAGCGCGTGATGGGTTATTGATTTCTAGATGCGATGAAGACTAGACGATGTAGAATGTCTTGAGATTTGTCTTAGATCGTTTCATTCTACGTAATGTGTTTTGATGGCCAGGATTGGACCGCTTGTAATTGTAAACCTAAAATATTTAGGGTTTAGGGTTTATGCTACCGACCTAATTGTTGTCTATAAGGTCGATGAGTTTTGTTATTGTAGTTGTTGGCAAAAGTTGTATTTGTGTCCGCATGTTGGAGATTTGATACTTGCCAAACCAGAGTGAGGAATCTGCAGAGTGTGATTGCAGAAGAAAGGAACTGAAATGAATCTGCCTTAGCAAGAAGTGATGTTATCAGATCGGAGTGTTTTACCTATTGTCTTCTAACCATTTCAATAGAAGGTAAATCCCTTGATTGGGTAGTTTTAACAAGATTTGTTGTAAATCTTCTAACCAGGTGGCTCATGTTCATTGAGTTATTTAAATCTTCTAGTGAGGTAACTCTTAACAGGGTTTCAACCTTTAACAGGGTATATAGCCATCCCTTAACCGGGTGATTCCTAACAGGATCAGTTCCTAACAGAACCTTTACTGTAAAGTCTTTAACCGGACTAGGCTCCTGATAGAGCGGACTTCAAAAGAGTTCACAAACAAGCTTGTGGGTATTCATCCCCACTGTGGTTTTTCCCATTTGGGTTTCCACGTGAAAAATCTGTGTTATGGGTTGTGAGTTTTTCATGTGATGATTGTGTGATTCTGATTAAGTTAGATATGCATGCAGTGTTAAATGGTTGTGGTATTATTGATACAACTCATGCATGATTATATCGGTGAAGTAGTCATCAAGATTTGAGATCTGTTGAATGTTGTCTGAAGTATTTTTGTTTAACCTGTTTAGTTGTCTGAAGTATTTCTGTTTAACTGACATTGCTATGGTTAAGTACAATGGTGAAGACAACCGGTTAGCTGTGTTTTAATATGATAAAGTGTTGAAGCAATTTTTGTGTGTACTGATTCACTCCCTCCCCTCTCATTACCGATTAGGACCTTAGTAGTTCATCATTATTCATCAGGGTTATGGATCATTTTAGTAGGTTGTGAAAATATTATTAACAATATTACATGTTGTGTTTGTTGTAACACCTTTAATGGTGATGACCACAAGTAGTATGGGATGCTTGCTTTTCTTCACAACTAATACTGAACTAAGAGCTAAGTTTGATATTAATCTAGAGTTTAACATTATTGAAGACTACATCCTAGGACTATACCTGACTTTTCTTATGAGGATGTCTTAAGGGGATGTTTGAAGAGGATGTCTTAAGGGGATGTCAATGAAATGCCAAAGAAAAATCAATTTATGTATTTTCTAATCAAGTAATATAAATAATCACTAATAAATAGGAATAATGCAATTATGACTAGTGCCTTGTTCTTAATCAAGAAAAAATCTTGAGTTTAAAACTACAAAAAATATGTACATAATTTCTTAATCAAGCAATATAAATAATTACTAATAATTTAATTCAAGTAATGTAAATAATCACTAATAATCTAATGTAACAAAGAAAGGAATTTACATGTGTGTGAACTCATGAAAAATCAAATAACAATGTATATATAATTTAGCATACTAAGTTCATAAAGTGATGGCCAAAGAGGATGTCTTAAGGGGATGTATAACATAGAAGAATAAATTTAAAAGCTTTTCAACCAAGCATGCATATGTAACAATTTATATAATTTAGCGTACTTAGCATAAGGGGATCTAAAGTTAGGACCTATTAGGATGTCTTAAGGGGTTGTCCAAAGACGATGTCTTAAGGGGATGTCCAAAGTGCATGCCTGAAGGGGGATGTATAACATGTAAAAGCATGTATGTATGTAATTGAATAATACATAAAATCATAAATATAAAAGCATTTCAACCTTGAGCATGCATAACAATATATGAAAACCATTGTTTACCATGTCAAAAAAAAAAACTAGATATGATCCAATATTAAAAAATCATCTCTAAGCTTTAATATGGTTCAAAAATATAAA
Source organism: Cryptomeria japonica (assembly GCF_030272615.1). NCBI lineage: Eukaryota > Viridiplantae > Streptophyta > Pinopsida > Cupressales > Cupressaceae > Cryptomeria > Cryptomeria japonica. Next base: position 49,763,307 of record NC_081412.1, on the reverse strand, counting down.
GTCCTAGTTCAAATTAAACATGAGTTCAAACTCTAGTTCAAATATAAAAGTATGAGCTACAAAAACAAGTTAGATAGCCTAAGTTAGCTCCTAATACATATAGTTTGGATCCTCTCTATCTTTTATTATCTCCAAAAAAAATTCATGTTCTTCAAAAGGTAACCTCCACTTTTGGTTGCCACGTCCTTTTTTTGGCAATGTCTCAAATTGCAGCTTTGTCACTATAACCAAGTGACTGTAATGTAGAACTGTTTTTCCAAGCATTTATTCAATAAATTGAACACCGTTTTTGTCTATCTTAGTTTGTTGATAATGGGTGCCTTCTATAACAACTAAACCAGTTGGATATGACTCTCCATCACCGTCTATAGTTACTTCTGACAATTTGAATTTCGTTTTTGTGCATCTTACTAGATAATAATCTACACCTTCCACATTGCCAGGATCTGCAACAACAACAAAAATATCACCTGCATGTATGTACATCCAAATGACACCATATAAATTTAAAACAAAATTAAGATGAAGATAAAATTTGAACATGTCACTAATGAACTAAATTAAAACTAAATAAAAGAACATGTATGCACACACGCACCTGTAACGACTAAATTAGAAACACGTTCATAATTAGTTGAATTATAGGATCATGAATATCTGTCATTTTCATCATCTTCATATCCCATTGTGAGACATATCCATTTGCAATATTCTCGCATTGACTCATTGGATTGTCTTCAACACAGTCAGCACAAAAGCATGATTTTACTCTTACTTGAAGCAATGGAGGCTTGTGGTGTCTTGTAGTCATCACTTGATGTAAACTTCTAATATCAACAATTGTTTGACAATTGCAAGGATTAGATCGATCAATACTTGTTACAAATATGAAATGAAATTTGCACATTTTAAGATCAACAACTTAAGGATAAAAGTGAAATGTAGAGCTGATGATTTTTTTTAAGAATTCTTGAGAGCAAAAATATTTTACCTTTCACTTTCCAAAAATAGTGTTTGTTGTATGGCGTGTCCCGACTAGCAAAAAGACTTTGACACCATTCAACAATTTTGTTTGAATTCTCTATGCTATTACCTACATAAAAGAACTTAGAGATGTTGTTATGTGCACTTATTTTTAAATGAAATTATATTAAGAAATAGATACAAACAAATTGAAAACAAAAATAACAGTACCTGCAAGTTCATGTTGGTGAAGTGCACACTTCACACATGCTCCTGCTCCATCGTGCTCTCCTTTTTCATGTCCACTTTCAAAGAAGTTCCACATAAACTTAACATTGTGTCTAGCATGTTGCATGGATAGCCAATTAAAGGCTTGCAAATTTAAATTGTCCTACTCCATAAAGTTGTATGTCATGTACATGTACAATTGAACATATAAAATAAAATTTATCAAATTGAAATCAAATACACATTTACATATAGATAAAAATGAATTAAAACTTATGTACTCACATGCACAACCATCTGACCAAATACAATGTTGTGAAACATTTATCCCAGGATTTGCAAGATCTTCAAAAAACATTGCAAAACAATGAGCTACGTAGCTCCTATCATGAACCTTATCACCGCTGATATAGAAATGAAGCTCCTTGATGATAATGTGTTCATTTGGATCAGTACAGTTTTCTACCCCATCCACATCGAATTGTGCGTGTCTATAGGTCACTTGCACAAATATTGCAACTTGATCATAATGATAATATTGAGCTTGAATTTGCGATTGAGGGGCAAATGTATAGTTCTTGGAGAAATCTACAATTAAAAGAATACAACAAGGTGGAAAACAATTTTTGGAATCACGAAATTATTTAGCTTGCCATCGTGCACCATGACAATGTTGGATATGTGGATAAATCATAATACAAAATTTGTTCATAAATTCAAGGTAGGGCAATTCACTCTCCTTCAATGCAATTGTTTTGGATTCATCGCCTGTCTTAGTTTGATATGTCTCATATTGAAATCTCTTCCACAAAACTGGCATTAAAATTTTAATGGAAATTTTTGCAAATCTCCACAATCAATGCATGTACTTTTTATACATTGTACATTGAAGTCATCTAAATCTTTTGATTTATCACATAAAATTCATTTCACAAATTGTGTCGTACTTCCAGGGATGACCATATCTGGATTAAGTATTGCCATAGCTTTTTTATATGACTCTTAAGTATAGATGAAACTCAACATGATTTCGACAACAAGTTTCATGTACCTTATTTATGCGTACAAAGCAAGGGCCCAACCTCTCAAACATTCTTTGGCATATTTTCACATATGAAAATTCTTCCTTGAATGCTTCCAATAGTTCACTTTGTGTTGTATCTACAAAATGTTTAGGATGTGAAATCTTCATGCCGATCTCTTCATCTTTCATCTATATAGTGTCCCTTCTATTGGAAGAAACACGAGAATGGTTGGTCCAATATTCAATGACCAATCTTCTTAGATCTTCAAAAATTGTCTTTTCGAGGAAGTCAACAAATATTTACCCAATTCATTTCAATGTTTTCATCTAATATATTTCTCCTCCTAATATATCTTTGAACACTTTTTCTAGATATATGCAATAATTCAAAAATTGTTGTAACTTGTCTTTTATGTGATAACCTCTTACTAAAAATCGTAGTCATCAATGCTCTACGTGCAGCATTTGAATCAACTCCTCGACTTGTGGTATCAATAAGGTTCAATGCATCTTGCAAATTTTCAACTATTCTTTATTTTACATGACCTCCTGAGCTTTTCCTATTATTGACACCCAACAACTCCAAAACAACAGTCATTTCTCTTTTCCTGAATAACTTTACAAATAATTGTGCTCTCCCGACTATAGATTTTTTTTCAAAATATTCCTCCCAAATGTTTTTGCAATGTAATTTAATTGTGCTCAGGTACCATGTGTTCAGATGAAATTTGATTGAAAAAAGAATCCTCATTCATCTCCATCAAATTTCTCATGACAAAAGAAAAATTTGTGCCTTGACTAGTACCAATTTCTTTCGCTACTTCAGTTGCATCATCTTCAACATCAACAGGTTGCTTTTGATTATGTTTTGTATGACCTTTCACTGAATCATCCCTTATACGATCATATTTTTTTCTCTATTTCTTTTATTCCCCATTACACAAAGTATTCAAATTTGCTTTCCTAAAATCGCAAGTGAATACTCCTTAAGAAAAAAATCAACTCCTTTGGAAAAATTCATATCCTTGATAAAAAATCACCTCCTTCCTTGAAAAAAATCAACTTACTTGAAAAAAATTTGAAAATTTCATGAATTGTTTTTTGTTTTTTGTTTAAAAATAAATAAAAAATCACCTCATTAATATATGAGGGAAAGGGTGGGGAAGCAAGCGGTTGCTTCCCCACGCGACCGATCGCGGAGGGTCCTGCCGCTTGGTGGACTCGGTCGAGTCCTACTTGACTGAGGCTGCCTATGTGGCATCCCACATGGCAGCGTACTCAACAAAACCCCCACAATTTGCAGAACTTTCAAGTTCTGCTAAGAATTAGACCATCAATTTAAAAAAAAAAAACTAAAAATACCCTTTTCGAGAGCTCAAAGTGAAGAATGCTAACATGTAATTTTTATAGAATTTCAATTGGAATTATAATATAAAAATTACAAAATACTGCAAGTAGGTATATTAACATTCAAGAAGACTCTGATTCGGAAAAATTAAAAAAATAGTAAATCATATCAAAAAAATTTAAAAATTATATATAACACTAGAAGAGAAAGTCCTCTTCAAGAATATATAATTTTTTTGGGGAATGCTATAGTTTTGATCGGGGAAATTTGCTAGGAGACGAAAATTGTCGATTTTAGGAAACTTTGAATTTAAATTGTTATAACGGCGAAAATATACATCGAAATCATATTTATTTATTTTTCTGCAGTGGTTATGGATGTCATCTAAAACATATTTCAGAATCAGAGGAAAATAAGATTATTTACATATAGTTTTGTGGTGGGAGGTGAAACCCCTGATTTGCAGTATTTTTCAATAATTGAAAAATTGACTTTAATAATTAAAAAAACATATCAATTCTCATTCCAATTTCTTTTTTAAATAATAGGCATAAACTTCATCCAATTTTACATATTTTATCAATTTACATCATCTTCAAATACCAAATAGAAATATCACTTTTATGCCATTGAAGTTGAACTGTTTTGTTGTTGTTAGCCTTATCCTTTATAAAAGTAAGACACAAGTTTGTACTTTTACCCCTTCATATCTGGGGCTTCATATTGACAAGGGGCATTATCATATCAAATCTCCATATCAGTTTCATATCAACTTCATGTCAACCAGTCAATTCCATATAAGCATATCATATCAAAATGCTACCAGACTCATATCAACTTCATATAGACCAATCAATTCCATATCAACATATCATATCAAAACGCTATCAGTCTCATATCAATTCCATATCAGCGTATCATATCGAAATGCTATCAGCTTCATATCGATAGAATCATATCAACGTATCATATCAAAATAATTTTTATCCAGGGAATCATATCGACGACTTTGGCAACATCACCATATCAAAAAAATTTGGTAGCATATCCAATGATTTTCTTTGAATCAACATGTGCACACACGTCACTTCAAAGAGGGGCAAAATGTAGACGTATAAATTTGACCACTTTCTTAAATAAATATTTAATATTTATTTTAACTCCATCCCTCCTATTAATTAAATCCTATTTAATTAATTTTTTCATTTTCATCTTTTTGATTAAGTGAATTACTCAATTTATTTAATTAAAATCATCTAAACCTTTTCTAGCCTTTAATTAAATAAATCACTTTATTTAATTAATTCCCCTTTCTTCCTTTTAATTAAATCCCCCGACTTGTATTTATGCAAGTTGCATCTATTTTAGTTCAAATAAAACATTTTATTTTAATTAAAATTATTTTTCTCCTACTTGCCCTCTCCTACATTGCCCACTTGCCTCCTAATCATTCTTCTTGAACCCATCTAATCCTAATCAATTAGCTTTAATCCCTCTAATCATGTCATTTCCCTAAATTTGAGGATGTTACTTCTCAAATTTGGAAGAAAATCTTCTAAATGCATTAAAGGCTTTATTTCTTCAACAAGCTAACTTGTTGAGTTCCCCAAAATTTGGAAGGACTCTTACAAATTTGTCCCCAAAGTCTTCCAAAGCATTAATGGTTAATTCAATCTCCCCTCATGGTTAGAGACTTTCTCTCTAACTTAACCCTCATCTAACCCAAGGGTCTCATCAAGCACTCATGGCTTTGACCCTAGTTATCCTATTAACCCTTGCACAAGAGTTTACCCCTTAGGTAAAAGCTCTATCCAATGGATGACCCTAACCTTAACTCCTAAGGTAACCTTTATGTCTCCACAGGCATTTAATTCCTCTTGCATCTCCTCTCAAGCCACCTCTTATTGACAATTGTCACCATTTCATTGGTGAAAATAGTAAACATGAATTGAGTAACTTTCAATCCTAGCCATTGTTAAGATTATTCAATCTTAACCCTCCATTGCCTTATTTTCCCTATAAATAGAGATTTCATTCCTCATTCTCCATATCCAAGTTTCATGCATCTACATTATAGTCTAAATTGTATTAAGCATTTTAGCCTCTCTTTGTTAGAATATCATCATAGCATTTAGAAGCATTTTCATATCAATAGTATATCCATGCTAGTTTATCATGTTAGGATAATTTAGCAGTATCTTTATCATATCGCTATCTTCATCTTAGCTTAATCATCATAGCTTTTAACATATCATATAGATCTTAGAATGCATTCATGCATATAGATCACAATATCACTCATTCTTAGAGTTGTCATTCCTAAGTCATTTGCTCAATTATCTAAAAGAAAAACATTGACTTTAGGGATCCTGTGACATAGAGAACAATGGGACACCCCTTGGGAAGTTAAACTAGTTTAAATTAGTTTATACTTGCACTAAGAATCTCATTGGTATGCAGGTCATTTGATCTCAAATTATTCGTTTTGATCACCACATTTTCCCACATACAGTTGCCTCATTGGTTTGCAATCTTCTCTGATATAAATCCTATGTGTACACAAGTTAGGATTCAAACCCTTCATGTCATGGTAATCCCATGCAAATACTTGCTTGTGAGATTTAAGCAATTCTACCAGAGACACATTATGATCTTGAGTGAGATTACTATTAATATTCAAACAATTTCTTGGTGATACTTATATTTGTTTAGTCAATTCAATCATAGATGCTTCAGTAAGATATGACATTTGTACCTCATGCGGTAGTAGTGTATAAAGTAAATCTTTGGCTACAGGAAAGTTGTTTGAACTGGGAGCAAGAAGGATTGACTATAATGGATATGCAAAACTTGATGAGTATCCATTTGGTTGCTCGACTGCTCCATGATGATTTTAAAGGATATTAGAGAGTATGTCATCTTCCTCTTGAAGCTACAAGAAGGGATCCTTATCTATCACCATAAGTTGTGCAACTGAATTGACTTCATCTGTTTCTTCACCTATGTTAAGCCACACTGGTTGTGTCAAGTCAAGCTGAGGTTTTGCTGGGGGATAAAGTGCAAGATTTTTAGTAGACATGCCATCTAAAATTGTCATGTCCCCTGACCTACATCCTATAAAAGCATCTATTGTAGCTAACCAAGGTCTGCGTAGAATAGTAAGATAGCCTCCCAGAGTTGCCTTTAGAGATAAAATCATAAAATTAGCTAGGTATTCCAAAGATTTCAAGGTGACAACAAGGTCTTCCACCATACCATCAAGTCTAACAATAGAACTATCTGCTAGCTACGAGACGATAGGTGGTGGTCTTAAGAGTAGTGATATTTAGATGTTGCATGATATCCTTTGTCATCACGTTGATAGTTGCACCTAGATCAATTAGGGCATTTTGAACTTGGATTCCATTGATGACAACTCCAACTACAGGACTACCAGGGTCAAAATACTTAGAAATGGTCACCTTTCCAAGCATGATATCAGCTAGTTGACCTACTACATGTACTGTTTGTGGATCATTTTTCTTTCTTCCCGGTTTCTTTAAACAAGCCTCTTTGATTGCTTTAATATAGATTGGAACATCTTTGATGGCTTGGAATAGGGGGATTTTGACACAAACGTGTTTCAACCGATCTATGAGATCAAACATTGGTTTCTCTTTTTGCTTTGTTTTTTCCATCTCAAGCCTTTGGGGAAATGAAGGTGTTGCATCAGATTTTTGTGGATGACTGGGTGGTACAAGTGGACTAGGCAAATTATTCTGCTCAACTTTTTATATAGGTAACTCAATTATCACTGGGGAAGAGGGTGTTGCCAGAGTTGTCCCTAATCAAAGATGTATATCACTTATGCTTACAACATATGTAGGATATTGATTTGGATCAACAGAATAAGCAGGTTGTTGTCATGGTTTTCTATTTAGATTAGGAACGGGTTGTGCTGGCAATTGAGTAGGTCTAAGTGCACTAGCATTTGGATTAGGAGGAGGCATTAGGGCTTGCTACTATTGAGGTTGGCGAGATGGTTGTAGGTACCCAATAGATTGGTTTGGCCATTGCTATCCTCCCCTCCATTGGGATGTCGGTTGCCAACCCCCTCGAGGTTGTTGCCAATTCCCTTGAGGTTGGGACCATGGAGAAGGGGAGTTCTGATAATTGGGCCATGTATTTTGATTATTCCAAGGTGGTGGAGGAAAATTTCCATAGTTTTGTGGGTAAGAAGGTTACCACTAACTATTAGGATTGTAAGAATTTGTATAAGGACCATTGAAAGATAGTGGGTCTTGTGGCATACCTTGTCTTGGAGCCCATGACCTTCTTTATGCAATGTAGAAAATTTGATCTTCATCTCCTTCAATCAGCTTGAACTCTGGTGGAATTGGTTTGCTTTCAATAGTAGCTACTATTTTGCACCTGCAATCCTTTTTCTTTTGCCTACAGCGAGGGCAATATTTTGCGAACATTGGCTTTGCCTGCTCATGATTCCTGATGGCTTGAAGTGTATCCAGCTGAGTAGCCATATTGTTTATGATGTCTTGTTTGAAATCTGATAGCAAATTAGTGATCTCCATTCTTGAGACTCCATTAGTGGAGGATTTACCTATACTAGGTTGGTAACCTCTTCCTTTCTTAATAGCTGCTCTAGAGTAGTTTTGACATATTTTCTTGATATCATGCCAAGGAACTTGAGTAATATCTCCTCCTCCCATCAGGTCCAAGGCTTCAGTACAACTCTCATTGATTCCTCTAAGGAAGACCAACTTTTGAGATTCTTCATTAAGTGCATGGTCTGAGGATTTTTGCAAACAAAATAAGAATCTTGAAATATAGTCCTCCAAACTATCTTCTTCTTTTTGCTGCATCCGAAAGATGTCATCGCCCCTCATATTGCCACCTCTACAGTACTCATTGTATTTCTCAAGGAATTTTGTTTTCATGTCTGCCCAACTGTCCACAACATTTCTTCCTAAACTCATGAACCATCTTAGTGTTGCTTCTTTCAAGATGGTAGGGAACAATTTAAACCTATGAGCATTTGTAGTGTAGTCATAGCTTCTACAGGGGATATCAAATTCAAATAGGAAGGTATTTGGGTCCTCTGTTACCAAACCATAGAATTTAGGGAAAATTGAAGCAAGAATATTCTTGAGATTATCATTATCATTTTGGTCAGTGATAGGGAATTCAAAAGTAGTTTGGTTAGCTTGATTTTGTGCAACTATCCTTGCTTGGTAAGGTATCAAAGCAAATGGGTTGTTAATAGGATTTTGGTCAGGTGGGTCTTCAAAATTGTTGAAATTGGCAAATATATCAGCGAAGGGATTTATGTCTTGATCTAGTGCTTTTTCCGGTTGATTATCAGGATAAGGGTTATTAGGAAGAAATCTCCCTAAAACATCTCTTCTCCTATGCATGTGGTGTTACTCATAAATAATAGTGGATCATTACTCTATAAAAGTGAAAACCATATGTAAAACAAACTTTGATACCATTGGAAATAAAATACAACTACAAATGACTACAAAAGGGTTCCCTAGTTTGACAACATCCATGACAACGACGCCAAAAATGTTTCTCTCTTAATGGTTATAATAACTAGACTTTGAGACCATGAGTTAGGAATTGGACATCCATACTAAGTAGTTATATGATCATCATGAAAGTTCATTTCTCTGTCAACCCGAGACGTATACTTGAAATGGGTCAGCAAGGTATATGCACTAAAGTCCTCATTGTAGTCATTCTACTAAGAAGAAAAGGTTTCTGAAAGTAAATAACTAAAATGCTTGAATTTGCCTTGAATTTAGAAAAACAAGAACTTGGTCCATAGCAAGTTGGCAGGAAACTACTATGTCTGCCTTGGTTGCAAGAACAGTCACATGATGATTTCTAGTGGTTGCAAGAACAGTCAATTGTTAGGACAACAAACTAAAATCTAAAGGAAAATAACCGTTGAATACAAAAGGGTGGAATTCTTACTAAGTGGGCCCCCTTGGCAAGTCTTCCCAAAAATCAACTATGTGCCATGAACTAGAATATTATCTTATTGATCTGAAAACATTTGTTACCTCATAATATCTGCTAAAAAATAATCTGCAATAAAATTGAAAACTGAAAATTACAATAGTTGATGTTCATGCTTTTGAGAATGGATTTCTGAACTTATTTATAATAAAGAAACTCCTAACTCTAACCACTGGCATGCCCACTCTCAAAACATTAGGAGGATGCCATTTATTACAACATAGAAAGAGGACAAAGAGTAAGAATTCCGCTAATCAAAGTTAGTTAATCAAAATTATTGAATTCCACTGATCAAAAGTGTGTCATCTTATGCCTTGAAAGTGCAATGATACTTATCAATAGTACCATTCTATGCATCAATAGTACCAAATTAAGTTGGTTTTGCCAAATAAAATGTAAAAACCCTAAAAATGTAAGTTGATTAAAAGTGTCATTATATCAATTAAAAGGGCCATTTTATCAATCAGAAGCATCATTCTATTAATCAATGGTGCCAATCTAACCTTCAATAGTACAAAGCTATTTTGAAGGCCTAAAAATAATAGATTTGATGTTCCCCATATCATATGCATTGTTTCTTAGGTCAAATGCGTCATTTAAAGGCTTATAAGTGCCAAATAACAAATCATGTGTGCAAATAAATGAATTAACTAAAAAATATTGCTTTCACCTATATCACCTAAATCATCTAATCATCACCTAAGTCTTGGTTTCATCTAATTCACTTAATCGTCCTTTCACCTAGTACACATGCAATCACTTTATCACCTAATGTCTAATAAATTAATTAAACAATTCATAAGTTATTTAATAATGTGAATTAAAAGAATAAATTAATAAATTAATTAAATAATTCAAAATTTATTTATTTTTTTATTGATCAACGTTGAATTACAATAAAAAAGAATAGCAGTCTAACAAAAGGCTGCAAGAACAACATATAGAATAAAAGTAATCATATTATTTAATTACAAAGGATGGAAAGGATAAATTTATAGATAAAATTAAATAACTTAGAAATTATTTATTTAATTTAGTATGCATTAGGTGATAAAGTGAAGTTGTGTATTAGGTGATAAGATGATAATATGAATTAGATGAAACTAGGACCTAAGTGATGAATACATTAATTGGGTAGTATAGTTGAAATAAACATTTTTAGGTGTTTCAAAACTTATTCTCTAGATCTAACTTACTACCACTTATACCATACTTTGCAATTTTCTCAATCTTGTCACCTCTATTGTCTATTCAAATTGTAATTTGATGACCCCTTTTAATTACATAGAATATACTAGGTGTTATGCCGAATCATCTTTGTTGTAAAAATACACATAGTATTTGAAGTAAAACAAAGAGCTAATCACAACTTAAACAAATGTTTTCTTCATTTTCTTTTGATAATAACATGCACATTATCTAAAAAAGACATTATTTGGAGCTGTTATGATTTTTTTTAATGTGGAATTCGAGGAGCAGAATTGGAAGAGCGAATTGCAGCAGGAAGGCGAATTTCTGATCTGAGAAGGCTGGTCAAGAACTGAATCTGCAAAGGCGAACCTGAGGTGCAGACCTGAAACTTTTGAAAGCCTTTGAATATCACTTGGAAGGAAGGCGAATCCAACAACAATCTCCATTTTTTATCCATCTTTTCAGTTGCAGCTGAAGATTTGCGGAAATTGCGAGCAGAACTTGCACATGAACACGCAGAGCTCTCATTGGAGGCCATAATCGTTGTGTTGAATACAAATGCAAAAGTTTTGAATAGGTTTCTAGTTGTGTTACCTCCCTCCCAAGGAAGATCTCCGCAAGCAGCTGTTGGTGACGAAGAAAGGCAGAATGCGAAGGATGCAAATTCTCCAGTGATCCCCCCCTGCACTTTCCCGGCGGTTGGTGACTCTCCCTAGCAGTCCTACACATTCGTTTGACGGCAGCAACCCATCTCCCAATCCGCCGAATGTCTCCAAGTGGTGTTGTGGAGGAGGTTTCCCTCCTCCACGAGGTTTGAACTTCGCTTCCCTCTGCATTTATTACTTTTCATTTAAGTTTTTCATTTTCCCCACGTTCTTCTGCCTCTTCGTTTGTACTCCCCCTCAGCTCTTAATGGAGCCTGAATCTGATGGCGCATTTAAGGCTCCCCTTAGGGCCGATCTAATTGCCCCTAACAATGACCTCCCTAACCCTATTCCGGCCATTAAACTTTCATTTAGAGACGTTGTGGCTAGGGCTTCTGAGACAACTACGGATCATGCCAGATTTGTGCCTTTCTGCGGCAACAAAGGAGGCCATAGTGAAGGCAAGGATCCTGATTCCGACCCTGCTACTATTTGCATTTCTCCTAATACCTCCATGATTAATGAAATAGTGTTGGAGAAAAATAGGCTTAAAGAGACTGTGATCTTCTTTGCTTCTGTTGATATTGAAAAATGTCCCCCAAGGAAATTTATGGATGATTGGTTTCATAATTACTAGAATTTAAAGTTAGGCTTTAAAATTTCTTTATGTCGACAAATTCAGAAAGGCTTGTTTGTTATCTTTTTTGCTAATCATGAGATGCAATCCGAAGTCTTAAAAAAACAATACTGGGCGGTTGGGAAAACATCCTTCCGTGCCCTCGGATGGACCCCTGAAGCTATTTGCGAAGAAGTCTTAGCACTTTCGTGCCCTAGGTGGGTTTTGCTCAAAAACATTCCACCCTTCCTCTGGAAATTTATCCAGCAGCATATGGAGCCCATTGGCAAGGTTATCCGAATCGATGAGACCTCCCGACTCATCCCCCACCTTGATGCCTGTATCTTGATCTCGCTTAAGCCTGGTATAGACATCCCTAAAGCGTTAGACCTCAATATTGAGGGTGACGTTTTTTCATGCCCTCTCGAAATACTTGGGGGTCTGAATGCTTGTTTCCTCTGCAAAAGGGAAGGGCACCTGAGGAATAGCTGCCCTATCATCAGGAGAAACTCCAAAGCTAAGACAAACGACTCTGCTCCTGTCGTCCCCTTGCCTCCCTCTGCTCCATCTGTCCCCCAGGAAGCCCCTCTCCCTACCTCTTCCGCTAATAAGTTTAACTCCTCCCCTGACCTCCCTGTCCCTTCCTCTGTGAACCTTGACCTCAACCCCCACTTTGGCAAATTTAACGCCACCCCTCCTCCCCACTCCCCGATTGTCCAAGCCTTGGAGCATCTCGAAAGTGAGCAAGATTTATTCCAAACGATTACCAACAAATCAAAAAAATGCATAAGGAAAAGTGTGCTAAAAAACAACGCGCTCAAAACACCTGAGCTTAACAAGAATAAAAAGAATGACACCATCGTCGATCATGCTATGGTCACTCGATCCTCGGCAAACAAATCTGGATCTAACTCTGTGGTCAAAACCATCATTCAAGACTTTGAAAATTCGGAACTGATTACTACTGATTCCATCACTGTGGAAGGTTCAACTAGACCTTCGAGTTTGATCTCCTCTCCTAATGGCTGTGGAATCACACTCAGAGTTCTCCTTGACCCCTTCCCTAGTGATGTAATCAATACTACTCAAAGATTGAACCCTATTTGTAATAGCCTTAATGAAATTGAACACGACTCTGACATTTATATTATTCCGGCCACAAAGGAAGACCCTTCTCTGCTTTACTCGCAAGTTCCTTGCACACTGAACAAAGACCTCTCCCTTCCACACGCGGAAGCACAGATGGATCTTGTGTCCGGAGAAGATGTAGAAGACCCCCCTGAGGTTCTGGCCAAAAAGCCTGGACGCCCAAGTCGATCCAAGAATAAGGGGCATCCTACCACTAAGTGGTTTATTTTACTGAGAAGAATGGTTTTTCAAATCTGATAATACCCACTTCATAAATCCACCTTGGAAAAAATTCTAGCACTTGCCAAATAGTCTAGTGTGTCATCCATTCTAGGAAGAGGGTAATGGTACTTCACCATGATCTTATCGATAGCTCTAAAGTCTACACAATCTTTGTTTGCCTCCCTTTTTGGGCAAGAGTAGACTTGGTGTAGCGAAAGGGCTCATGCTCTCCTTAACAAACCCTTTGTCTATCAACTCAATAATTTGCCTTCTCATCTATTCATTTTCTTTTGGAGATAACCAATATGCTACTTAATTAGGGTGCTTCGATCCTGGCACTAAATCAGAGTGGTGTATAAGGCCTCTTCAAGGAGGCAAACCTATGGCAACTTTGATGGAGTAACATCAAAATATTCTTTCAACAACTTTTGCACCTATGGTGGAGGTTGGGTCCTACTAGGCTCACTTGCTTTTCTTGAGCATAGCAAATAGAAAATTGTTTTCTTTCCGTCTTTGCGAAAGTCTTTATAGCTCATTGATACAATGACTAAAGTTGACCATCATTTCAAAAGTGTTTTCTTTCCTTCATGCTCAACTTCATAAGTATTCTCTCTACCATGATGGATTACTTTTCAGTCATATTGCCAAGGCCTACCCAACAACAGATGACATGCATCCATTGGCACAACATCACAAAGAACTTCATCTACATAAGGACCTATTTTGAATGCAACTATACACAACTTATCCACAAGCACACTATGATCCTTTTTTCAGCCAGGAGACTTTATAGGGATTAGATTTAGGAATGCAAGCAAGTTGTAATTTGTCAACCATTTCTAAACTCACTAGATTGTTAGTAGATTCACCGCTTATGATCACTTTACGCATCTTGTTGTTGCCTTTGCATTTTATTTAAAAGACACTCCTCCTCTAATCAGCTTCAGGGGTTTCTTTGTCTCTCGATATTAAGGTTCTTCTTAGCATCAGGTTCTCTCCTGACTCAACTTCAGCTTCTTCAAACCCATGTTCTCCTTCTTGAGCCACCATTGCCCTTTTGGGCTTTTGAGGTCAATCAACAATTTTATGAGATTCGCTATAAATAGAGCATTTCAAGGGTTCAAGAGGCATTTGTCCTCATCCGCTTACCATTGAAGCCTCCCCCTTCCTCGAATATCTTCAATTAGAATGCTAAAGGGCACCAACCCTAAGGAGTAACCAAACCCCTATTCTAAGAGCATCAACTCTTTCAGATCCCAATTCAATAACTTGAGCACCAACTCAAGAATCTTGGAGCATCAATTCCAAAAGAAGTTCAGTTACACAGTTGATTTGCTTACAGATCAAATATACAACTTTGTTTCTACAATCTGAAGCATCAAAACAGAATAGGAATGCTGAGAAATACAACAAACTTTAATGACAAAATGAACCTGTATCTCTGCAAGATAATTCATTGAAATCAATGCTGAGAGTTGATGTATCTCTGTAAATATGGTATTCTAAACTAAGCGCTGTAAAATCAGACTTGAGAATATCACTGTCACGATATACCTGATATTTTAACATGTTAACTTTCCTTCTTGAAGAAATAACCTCAGACCTCAGCAATAAGTCACCTTCAGAATATCTTCATCAAATCGATGCACACGTGATCACCATTCAACACTCTTCTGTAAACAACATTTGTCTCAATACAACCTCATTTGTTTCATAAAGTGTATATGTTACACTTACACAACAAGAAATCTCTCTTTAAATTCTTCGAAACATGCTTGTTTCTACTCCTCCGCATCGGCACTTAAGTGGTTGGCTAACTGTATATAGTTTAAGAAGTTACAAGTAGTTATAACCAATCTCCAACTGCCAACTGCCACTCAAACTTCTTTTCATCATGGCTTATTTCTAAACAATCTACCTTCTTATAAATATATCGCACCTTCTTCAAACTAAAACAATAGTCTTTAATTATTTTGAATCAAGAAGATACAAACGAATGAAAGACTAAGAGCAACGATCTTCTCTTCTTCATTAAGGTCGGAAACTTATTTTCTTCATTACTTTCTGAAACTTATTTTCTGTGCATTCAATACAAGAAGTCTGCAGACAGACAAATGGGATCGGACATACACAGAAAGATTTTAATCAAATTACAAATAATTCCACATTTGCTGTACAGTCACATACACTCGGACCACATTTCAAATGCATAAATCAAAAACATGGAATCCTGAACGTATAGAAATTTTCAGATTCTTGGTATACTTAAGAAATACGATTGTTCTAAAAATTATTTCTGAGAATATAAAACCTTGTGTATCCATTTCAGAGATCAATGTCTGAAAACATCTATTTAGTCATTATGTTGACACTCTTAGTGCAAACCTTGTATAAATTCTTTGTGTAGCCTGTAATCATTTGACATCAATGAGAAGTATTTTAACAGTTACCTCAGTTACTAGCCAACTTGTCTTAAGGGATCAACTTCTCGTCCACCTTTATAGCTTAAGCTTCATCCACTGTACTAATTTTCACTAATGTGAGCTTGACCTCAAGTTGGAACTTTAGGCCATTCACATAGCGAGCTACAGCTTGAATTTCACTTTCTTGTATATCTGTCCAAATTTGAAGCCTCAAAAACTGTTCAGTATAAGCCTACACTAATTAATCTCCTTGCCTTGAGTCTAAAATTATTTAAACAATTTTTCCTGGTTATCTAAGGGCAAAAATCGGGCTTTCAGATGTTTTAGCATCTTAGACCAAAGTCAAATTTTATCTTATCCTTGCCGCCTCCTCAAACTCTACATGTTTTCCCACCAAAGGGCTACATGAGAGTTCATCTTGGAAGCAGTGATCTTCACTCTGTTTAGATCATCTTCATCTATGTCTTCCATCTCAAAGTATTTCTCCAACTCCTGGATCCAGTCTATGGATATATAAAGGTCAAGCTCTCCTTTAAAATCTGAAATATCCACCTTTACTTTGGAGCTCTTTTTTGTCAATGCTTAAATAAGCTCTCCATGGGATCTGATATCCAAGTAGCATTCTCCAAGTTCTCTGGTTCCTCTTCAAAACCGTACAATTTTAATCTCGCCTTGAGGGTTTCTAATATTCAAAGCACTTCACCAGTGTTTCTTCGAGGGCCTACATTCTCCCTTCCGTTTCTCCCTCAATAAATGTGAACTCCCCTTTGGGCCATTACAGATGGCTCTTATACCAAAAAAATGATGCAAATTACGCTTTTGTGCCTGCAAGTTCTCACTGACAGAAAAATAAAAAAGAGGATTGCAAATGCATTCAATAATTCCAAACAGATATAGAACACAAAAAATTAGCCAAACCACAATAATCCACAACATGTATTTTCCATTGATCTCTAGAATCAGAAAAAGACAATGCACAGAAATTGATTCCCATAGTTCTAATTTGAAAAAATTCCCCTTCTGTTGCTCTAATGCTCACCTCCCCAAAAATGGAGCACAACTTTGCCTTAAATAAAAAGAGACTAGAACCAATGGCTTTTCCCCCACAATAATTGATTTCCAAATTATTGGATAACCATCCATGTCGAGCTACTTTCATAGTGCTACATCAAGTTGTCTCATGACCCTTCTAAATATTTAATTTTCAAGTTCCACAAACTCCAAACTACCTAGGCAACCATCCATGTTGGGCTTCATCTACACTAGATCTCTGCCTATCTTAAAAGTGTGAGCTTCCATACTCAATTATCCATAGTTACAAAACTACCAAGCACCCCTGGCCCCAAGAATGGACACGAATGTGGTGATGCTTTTCAAACAATTAGATATCTCAAAGTGAGAAGTTAGCTCGGGATGAAAAAATTCCTCCAACTTTTGATGTCCACCACCCTTTTCTTTGATCTTCTAAGTCCTTACAACTAAAACTTCTCTACTTTCTACCTTCTCCATTGTTTTCAAAGTTCTCCTCATAACCACCTTCAAGCTTTTGTTTTTCGTGGTGAATGGCACACCGTGCATCAAATACTAGGTATTCAAGCCAACCAAAGTCTTGTTTCTCTAAGAACTGCTCACATAACAAAATAAAATTCATATGTTTCAAGTATAGGTTTCTATTGATAATATACCTTTACAATATAAACCTTCTATCTCCAATTTTACAAAGATAAATTGCGAAAAGCAAAAGCTTTGAATTTAAAACTTCCTCCAATTACCCAACACACAATTAGCACCAAGCAGATTTGAAGCGTCACCCTTGAGGGATAAATTTAACGCCTTTGCCGATTGAGCTACTTGTGACAAATTGTTTCAATTCAAATAATAAATCTTAAAAGTTTCACACCAACATTTAAATTACCTTTACTTAGCTCATTCTTGCCTTTTCATGACTGTTCATGCTTCTTTTCTCCAAGCATTTATCTGAAGATTAGAAAGAAAGAAATATTTAAAAGACATTCCTCATAGCAGCCTCCAATAGGAGCTTGCTGGGTAGTTTCTTCCTCTTGCAATTCTATACAAAGCTGTCCCGATGATCTACATTCAACATGGTTGTTAGGACGTGAATTCATAGGCACTGTTGTAGCTTTTATATGTTATCAAATAATATAAATTTTATAGTGCTCTTGTAGTCATTCTTAGGTGCTGATTGTGAATGCAAAGGACACAAGTGAATAATGTTGAAAAGGAAACTCTAGGAATCCTTGGTAACAAACCCTAAACCAAATCTCCAGACATTATAAACAGACATAGGGTCTATGCTCCTCCCAAATTGGCTGAGATTCTACATTTGTTGTAGCCCAACAATATGTAGGCTATCGGCATCAAACTTGCAGTGATGGATCAATAGCAGTATTTTCAAAGTAACTCTGTATTCTCCTCCAATCACTGCCTATGTTTCTCATGTGTTCTCCTTTATGAATGCTCCTTTGCTTAAAGGCAAAGATGGGCTTCTCTACTCCCAGGTATAGGAAGGATAAGTGTTCAGAAACTACATTGAAAATGGTAAGCATACACAAAGAATAATAATCAGATTATGATTTCACTAAATTGATAATAATTTACTATAATAGTATAATACAGATGACATCAAAATTCTCCTTGTAATTATAAAATCCACACATTACATGTTTAACTGGCCCTTCCATCTATTCACCATCCTTGCCTTGCACATTTACTTGTGACCCAAATGCTATTTAGTAATAACTTAATAAGTTGCTTCTCTTCCAACTTCTCGCATTTTTCTCCAAGTATATTGTGATATTTAAAATTTCAAAATGTACATGAACAAAAATAGCAAACAGTCATATTGTGATCTTAATTGTATATTAACTAGACTCATTTGCAAATAAATTTCTGACTTGCTCAAAGTTAACACAGCAGCCTTGATATATAATTTAGGCATTTCGAATTGGAACGTGGTCAGGAGTATTAAGGCTTCCAAAGTCTATATTCAAGAAAAGACTTTTTGAAAAAGACCTTTAATGCATTCAAAATTCATCTTGACCTCTGGGATTTTGCTACACGATTCATTGTCAAT
This sequence comes from Cryptomeria japonica, assembly GCF_030272615.1. Taxonomy (NCBI): domain Eukaryota; kingdom Viridiplantae; phylum Streptophyta; class Pinopsida; order Cupressales; family Cupressaceae; genus Cryptomeria; species Cryptomeria japonica. The sequence continues at coordinate 49,744,405 of NC_081412.1, read as the reverse complement.
ATGTAAATGCTTAGGATTACAGACTGGAGCTCCTTAATGGATATCTCTTTGAAGTATAATAGTACAAATTATAAAGTATAAGCAATGGTATAAACATCAAGGCCTGCATGTAAAAACATGATAAATTCATGTCACAACAACTTAGCGATCCTATGACCACATCATCCGCCAAAATAAAAAAGTCCCTTGCATATACTCTGGTTGTCAATTGCTTCTCACTTGTGGTGGAATCAAACACTACTCAACTTTTTTAATGAGTAAGCTTAGTTTGTAATTCCATGCCATTTGAGTAAAGGGCATTCTGAACAATATTTTCCTTTTATATCACTGATAATTTGCAATCAAATTGTATCTTCTGACAAGTTGAAGCATTTATTTAGAAAAGGCTGTATCCTATTCAATTTTATTTACCAGATTGCTGATAGAACACATTGCTTCCACATAAATGCTTCAAACAAGTGAACTAGTGAATATAATTTCAAGAATCTAATTATGTCTTTAGCTAAAGACCATATCCTTCCAGTTTTTAAATAATATCTCTGTTTCACAATGTGGAATATATGAGGCATGAAATGACCCACGTACAAGGATAGTGAATTTCAGAAAAATGGGAGTTACATGGAGCTTACTTGCTTCCATGCAGGAATTAGAGTAGCGCTTATTAGAGTAAAAGCAACATAATATTCTGGCACATCAAAGGCAGCAGCCACAATGAACAGTGCAAATCACAGCAGCTCTAACAACCCGTTTCCAAATTATGCAGGCTAAAGTACCAGACTATCCAAGGCCTAGAAATGACAGAATTAAACACTCTATCAAACTGAAACATCTTCAGAAATCTCAAACAGAAAAATATTAATCATCTTGAGAGTAGAAAGATGAATATTGTTGCGATTGATTTGCAACAATAGAAAGAATATTGCATGCCACTATTAATTGAAAGCAGGGATAAATTATACATGTGAGAAAACGAATCTAAGATTGACTTCGAAACTCAGTGATTAACCAGGTTGAAGTTAATGTCACAACTTAAGTAGATTATGGATATCACAACGACTAGCCAATTAGAAGAAGTAGAATATTGAAGAAAATTCTTAATTGCACTATCCTATAAGGAGTAGAATATGACCTGACTTTGTATGAATGCCATTGGGCTTCGAGAAAATAGGCTGCTGTGATTAACACTGTTATTGTTAAAGTTCAAGCTATGTAGAAAAAAGCAATTGTTAACATACTCTGTAAGTGGATATCTTAATTGTAGATTGGAAAGAAAACTGTGGGTTGAGCTAACCTGATCTAATGATTGTTCACTTTGATCTGATCTAGAGCAGAATGATCCAAACATGAAACAATTTGTCAGTAAAATTTAAACAGAATCTATATGACTTGTCCTTCAACTATTCAAAATATGTACATGGCTCATATGGAAAGGAACAGACCACAGAACCTTGAATCCCTTGATGGAAATGAATTTTCATTCTTTGATCTAATGAATCGATTACATACATCCTTAAGTACAATATGGTTGCTTCCCTTTCATAGTGGCATTAAAAGCCTGAACTACACACGCCATACATAATATTATGTTGGCATCCTACGAAAAAAAAACTTGTGACATCATGGATTTTGAAAATATCTCGAGTCTCTACAGAGCATTATATAGTGAGGGAATGGGTATCTAATGTTTAGCTTGAAACATAGAAGCCACGCTTAGATAAAACACCGAGCAACAGACTCAGAAAATGAAGGAGACGTACTTAAAAAAACAGGGCAACGAAATGACAATTTAGTCTTAACAGACATGATGTTTCAACAGTCTTATTTTGCACTTAGCTAATCAGTCGTAATTCGAGAGAAGTGATACATTTAACTTTTTCTTCATCAAATTGGGGTATCAGAAAAATCAGGAGGGTAAAGATACTTATAACATTACCTTAGCCGAGACGAGTTCTACGCCCTTTAAGGTCAGTCCAACCATAGAAGATTGTATACTTTGCAACTTCATCACCGCTCCAAAATGCTTGCTTTAGGAGATTGTATAATCGTTAGACTTGACTTGAGTACGGTATTGGCCATAATATTTAAGTAATATTTTCTCACTTGATGTAAGAAAATCAACCAGACTAGGTGGACTCTTGCAGTGTGGATTTGTCCTCAGATATTTGAAAAATTCAAAGCGGGGTTTGAGCGCTTTCTCTACGCTGGAATTCAGGATCATTGGACGTGAAGCAACAATCTCGGGCATCAGACCTGCAGTGTGTATAAAGAAATCCATATTTTCCTTTATTTTCTTAGTTGAACTCTGAAGAACCCTAGGATTACCCCGAAGAATTTGACGAATCTCCTCCGCTGCCAGACCAAGGCTCGCCAAATTCTCAGTCTTATCTTCCAGATTTTCGAAACTAAGGCGTAGAACCACACCGAGGACTCGCACAAATGCTGCGGAGCCATCTGGAATGCCCAAATCATTCTTCACGTACTCCACTCTAGGTATCACATGCTTCTTGAAATCTCTTGTCAGAAACTGAGGTGCCCATCTGACAGCCTTGCACAGATCGTCCTTTGAGCCAAATAAGCTTCTAAGATGGAGGATATTAGGAGCGAGACACTTTTCTATGTTGGAATCAAAAAGTCTGGTACAACGAGATATAATAACTGGCATGTCTTCAGGAGCCAAGCACAAATTTTTCAGAAATTCCATCCTGGGCTTCAACTGCGCATCCACTTTGAGCATAAGAATCGTTGGGTTACTAAGAATGGCGCTCTTAAGTTGGTCTTCAGTAAATCCATAATCTTTCAGAATATGAATGGCTTCTCTAGCAGTCTGTTCGGATTTGCTTCTCAACAGTCCTGGTCTTCTCCTCATTAGTCTTGTTACTTGAGAAGAAGAAAACCCACATTCTTTTGTTAAAAAATCTGACACAACATTGAGGCAGGGAGCGGAAGGAAACGATGATGATGAAAGTGGTGCGAACTGTAGAAATCTTAAGGGTTCCAGTGAAATTGTTAGAGGGATGCATGACAGACATGTCATTGAACAAAGAAAGTGTTTAGGATACAAAACTGCCATCGCATTTATTGGAACGAGATTTGGATTGCTGCAACTAGCGGCGACCAGAGATATTCGAGGATTCTTTATCTAGGATTAGGGTTCATCGGCACGCATGTAGGTAGACAAGATGATTATGAGGTTTTAATAACTAGCGCTTTCATCAAAAGGTGCAATGGTTACTGATAGGAAGATATAATTTGGCTGATATATTAGAGAAGAAAATAGAAATGCATTTTTCTGAGATGAGAATCTTGGTGGCAATTTTATGACATTTTATCAATACAATTAGGGTTAGACTTGTTGGTAGACGTTCTTCCTCAATGTATGAAATTGGAGTCACATTATGTAAAACCATTCTTTTGCAACATTATGTCAAAACATTTAAGCAGTAAAGAATAAAAAATACTACTCCTATTTGCTCTCATAAAAACGAGGCATTCATAATGTCAAAAGTTCTAAACTAATAATATCTCCAAATTTATAAATATATATTCCCAAAATTTGTGATCAGAAATAAAAGTAACATAAGGCTCATAGCTCACTATTTGAACAAAATAACATAGTTGTTGATGAAAGGATTGTGAATTGTAAACTTCTCCGCGAGGCGTATTTGTATATTTAATATTCCTTACATCTCAAAAACTTATAAAATCATAATGGTGCATATGTATAAAACTCTTTGACTAGCCCCTAAAATATTGTGCATCAATTGACATATAATATTTGTGTGACTAAAATTATGTTTTTAACAATTACATCTGATTTAGATCCATAAGGAAACCATGACTTGTATGTCTCTGAAGGAAACCTATTTGATTATACGTTTTCCCACTGGGTTAAATTTTAATACTATTATTAAATTATTTAATATACTATTATTGTAGCATTATTACATTATGATTAGTAATTATTATGTTAATTTTTTTTGTTATCTTATCATAATAATAACGTAACATTAATTATAAATTAAAATATTTATGCATGTTATTTATGATGATTCAAAATTGCGAAATTGCTCATTTTATATTTAATTAATGATTATTCTTCTATTAAATAGTTAATTTGAAAAGATTAATTTATTTAATTCATTTTCCTATCTTTCTATTAATTAATATTTTATTAATTAATTCATCTATCCTATTCTTATAATTAATTAAATATCTAATATTTAATTATCTTCTCGAAACAATTAAATATCTAATATTTAATAGTTATTCTCCTATCCTTTAGTCTCAAATATTAAATAATTTCCTAAATTATTTAATCTTTCTTTTCCAACTCATCCTTCCATCTCCACTTCATCTTCCCTTTGCCAACTCATCAAACATGTGGCTAAGGAAATTAATATTTCTTAAATATTAATTCATCATTTATCTTCAACCTCCAAATTTAATGAATATTGTGTACGTACACAATATTTCATAACCATCTTCTATATTCTCTCCAACACCCCCTACATCTTAGGAAGGACTTGAGTCCACTTGTCCTCTCATGCCTAAATCTTCTCTAACCATCCCTAGATTCCCTTAGTCAGCAACCCAATCAAGGTGAGATGAGTGACACTTGTCTTCTCCTTCCCCCTTTCTCTCAACCTTCACCCTTACTCATAGTCATTCAAATCTATAGATCTGATCCTGACTGTTGATCTAAGCCACATCATCTCATCCTCTCAAGGTCTATAAAATCAAGAGCTTCAGTTGAGAGAGAGTTAGACTTTAAGAATCAAGAGACTTCAAGAGACTTCAAATGCATTTTCAAGCAAATCATTTGTATCCGTGAGTTTTAACCTTGAAGCAATATAGCATAATCATTTTAGTATAATAATGTAGTATTGCATATCATAGCATCAATTAACTATCAGTTATCAGTCCATTCTTCATATGCCATCTTGGAAGGTATCAGTGCATTGTCTGAGAGCACATCATTTGCAACCAGGAACAGTGGAGTTAAGACACAATGAGACATAAATCATGAAGGTAATATTAGTATTTTTATTTCATATGTATTGCATGTAGTTTCATTGGTTGAGTTTGGATTTCCTGTAGCATTTCCATTAGTATTTTGTGAAACTAACTTGTTGCAAGTAGCATTCTGAGGATGAAATTCAAGTTGACACATTTTGGCGCCCATCGTGGGGCTCATGGACCTCAAATATACCTTTAAAAATCTCGTAAAAAAGTAAAATTAACGCATTTGTAATGCAGATTCACGCATATGTGAATTCTAATAGCACTTTTGCTCATAGGTTAGCGCATTTGCATCACGGGTTAGCGCATATGTCATGCAAGTTAGCGCTTTTGTCTAAAAATTTGTGCATTTGCCTCATCGGTTAGCGCTTTTGTCTTCTAGGTTAGCGCTTTTATTCTCTAGATTAGCACATTTATTAAAGAAATCACACTTTTGTATCCGCAGAGCAGGGCTTTTGTAGTCTAGGTTAGTGCTTTTGCTCTACAGGTTAGCGCTTTTGAGGAGGAAAATAGTGCATATGTTAGAATAGCGCTTTTGTTTCCAACTGACCAAAATTTTCTTGCAGGCCCGAATGTCTAAGAAATTAGATTTTTCAAACTACTAAAATGCATTTGCAGGATGGTGTTTAAGGCAAATTTTATGCATTTCCTCATCTAGTTAATTAAATGCCTTATTTTGGGAAGTAATATATCATGTCTTATTCATTTAGTCTAACTAAGAGGATAAATTGACAACATGCAACTTGCATTTTTAATAAATTCTCTAAAATAGTTGCACATAGACTTCTAAAAAGGCTAAAATAAACACCATGCTTGTTGGAGCAACATCTCCAAATAGGACTTAGCCAACAAATTGCTTTGAAAAGGTTAAAAAGAACACTTATATTCAATGTCTCGAAAGTGGTAGGTATATGCTCTCCCCTTAATTGGGTGATCAAAAAGCCAAACCCACTCTTTTATGCTTTCTTTACTTTCAATCAATTAAATCCTTTAGAGGGCCCGCCTTCCCGAGCTGCCTTGAGGGGGCCAGTGAGAGGGGAACAACCTAAAGTGGAAATGGGCTAATACTGAGTCCTTCCAATCCACTATAAATAAATCATGTTTGTGACGAAAGTCCCAACCCAAACAACATGTGCTGATAAGTTCATACTGACACTATGTTTCCCCATAAACCCTTTGGAGCATAACCTCTATAGGCTTGGAACCTCCTGTATTTATAGAGCTGAAAGTGTTGCATGTATGGCCACATGACCGGAAGCCTTTATTAAAAACTACTTGTACTAGTTGCCAAAATCCTTCTAGTTGTTGGCGCAGGAGGTCGGACCTCTGAAGTGGCTCACACACATACGATTCTTAGTAGAGATATAAAGTTTGCCATGGGTAGTTTTCATGGAAACTGGTGCTTGGCTGCCTCAGAGAAGTGAGTGTCGAGGGTGGATCGAGTGAGGTCAAGCATCTAAATATCCGCTTTGAATAGCGTAGCCTCGGGGGAAACCCCATGTGAGATTCAACAACTATTGTCTTAGTCTGCCATAAGATTTGTACTTGCTTGTGCATTTTGTTTATTTAAACATTGTGTCTTCTATGTCTGTAACATGTTCCAAATGGTCAAAAATTGAAGAAAATTATCATCTACAAGTGAACAAAAATCCAACAAATTACTGAAAAAGTTTGATCAAAGGGGTAATACAAAAGCTTTCCAACACTTGAAACACCAGATCAAAACCAAAGTGTCAAAACGTTAGTATCAAAACACTTCTTGAGTAGATTTGTCTCTAAAACCATCACGTATTTTCAAACTAGCTCAAACAACTAGGTCACTAATCCAACAGGTTATCCCAAAAGGTTTCTATAAACATCAACATTCAACAAGCTATTGATTCAAACATCTTAAGTGCAAAAATCAACATCATTGTCAAGTCTCTCATCAGGATAATCAAATCATTTATCATGAAGCTTGATCAATCCATACTAGGCTCATAATCTTGGATATATCTTTCCTATTTTGAATCTAGGTTATATCAAAATCAAAATTGCACCAACATTGGAATCAAACAAACTTGTAAATTGTAAAATGCTTATATTACTTTTAAGTATCACCTTAAGAAAAGAAAACGCAGTTATAAAGCTACTCAGAAAAGGATAAGATTTTTGTATATCAATCGCAAGATCTTATTAAAACAAAGGACATTCCTACACCATTTTTGTCACTACTTACGTGGCTGCGGTACAGAGTTTGATGGTGAAATTTTGCAAAGACGTGCTTTTCAACAAAGAGATGCTTTATCACAACCAACAAACAATAGCAGTAAAATCAACAAAGCATATCTGCCTAAACCATTAATCACCTATTAACTTTGTCCTTTGGAAATTTCAACAAACTTTAAAATAATCATATGCCAGTTTGGACTAGAGCCCAATACGAACAACTTAGAAAACAACAACAAATGGAGGAAGAAGATAATCTTGTATTCCAAACTTTTGGGTTTACTGTTGTGACGAAGAAGCAGTCAATAGCACCATTAGAGACCTCGAGAAAGATTTCAGATTTGATAGGCTAATGGAAAAATTGTTGGCAAAGCAAAAAGAGAAATATCTCTTGATGTTGGCAAAATCTGGAGCTAAACTACCACAAGACGTTAACATAGAAAGATTGAAACAAGATGTGGAGGCAAGTAACACCCAAAACACAGATGATCCAAATAACGAGGACATGAACAAAGAAAGTCATGAAGAAACAAGGAAAGAAAGGGATGACACAAGAAAAGAACGTAGTGATAAAAGAACTCACGAAGAAAGAAGGAGAAACTATGTGGATAATCCTTTGTCAAAACTTACTCAACAAATGTAAACTCTAGAACAACAGATGCAAGACATGCAAAATGGAACAAGCTCCAAGAAGTATTCATTAGAAGATATATGCCCATATCCTTTCGATAAGAATTTGAATATGATACCATTTCCGCAACATTGTGAGATTCCTAAATATGACAAATACGATGGAAAATCCGATCCTCGGGATCACATTAGAGAGTTTTGTACTATGAGCATGGAATTTGCTCATGATGAAACTTACCTTATGCGTCTTTTTCCTAGGAGTTTAAATGGACAATCAATGGAGTGGTTTTCAAGATTACCATTTGGAATCAAATATTTTGAAGAACTTGTGAATATATTTATTTCACAATACTCCTACAATGTAAGGAATGAGATAACAATGTTGGATCTCTGCAATGTTAAACAAAAGAATGGTGAATCTTTTATGATCTTCTTACAACGATGGAAATGCATGTTTAATAGGTATCCCCAAGATGTACCTGATCAAGAAAAAATGGGCATATTCATTGATAATCTTATCAGTGAAATGAGTTATCGACTAAGAATGCAGTGTCCTCCCTCTTTTGTCAAAATGATCGAGAATGGTCTGAAAATAGAGAACACAATGGTAAAGAAAGGAGAACTAAAACTTTACAATAATTCATACAACAACAATTCCATCAACAAAAACAATGACAATGACAAACCCAAGTTCTGGTCAAAGAATAGGAATGTCAGCAATGAAGGAAATGACGATAATAGTACTACAAAACAACAAAAACCAATTTTTAATCTATCACGTCAAATCCCAAGCAGTAATAATCCAGAAAACAATAAAGTCAAGTCCTTTTTTTCCAATCCTCAGAGGAAATTCACAAACATTGGAGAACCTTTGGAATCAGCTCTAAAAACTCTTCTTGCCAACAAATTAATTGTTTTACCAGAAGCAAGAAGTTATGAACCACTAGTCAAGCCAAATTGGTGGAATGATAATCATTTATGTAATTACCATCAGAATAAAGGATGCCTAACAAATGATTGTTAAAGATTGAAACACCTTATCCAAGATCTAATCGATAATGGAACCATCACAACGGAGAGCCATAAGACAAACGAATCACACCTAGCTTTCAAAACTCCACTTCTAAATTATGACAAAGGTGAACCATCACAATTAAAAGATGACAAAGGGAAAGCCAAAGTGAATTACACTTATACATATGATGATGTGGTAAATGTGATCATTGTTAATGATAATCCATATTCAGAGCCAATCAATGTTATTACTAGAAGCAAAGCAAAGGTTACCTTTCCAGGTATAACAAAAGATCCAACATCCACTTCACAACAATACAATTTAGTAAAACAATTACAAAGAATACTCGCTCAATATCAATTATGGAACTTCTCAAGGTTTCACCTATGCATAAGGAAATTTTGGAGAAAGCTTTAGTGGAAACAACAATTTCAAAATATTTGGATGTAGATCAGTTCCAAAGCATGGTAGGACACCTCATAGCTCCTCATTGCTTATCATTTTCTAAAAATGATGACACATCCTTACAACATCCTCACAATGCTCCCTTACATGTTGAAGTCTCCATTAATAAAACTCATGTCAAACGTGTACTCATAGATGGAGGAGTTGGCTTGAACATTTGTGCATTAAGTTTGATTAAAGCTTTGGAATATTCAAAAAATGCAGTGGACCCAAAAAAGAAAATAACCATCAAGGCTTATGATGAAGCAGAACGTTCTTCTAAGGGAACTATTGTGCTACCAATAAGAATAGGACCCATGGAAAGGGATACATTGTGTCAGGTTTTAGATTTGAACCTCTCTTACAACATTCTTCTAGGACGACCATGGATTCACAAGATGCAAGCAGTTCCTCTACATATCATCAATGTGTGAAATTTCCTCATGAAGGAAAAGAGATCACTATAATTGCAGATTCCAATCAATATTGCAATAATTTGAAGCCAACACAAGATACAAGAGTTCCACATAACAGAGAATCAATATATCCTAACAAAGAAATTCAAGCAAAGTTATGGGAAACTTTTGAGGAAAAGCTCAAATTAAATGATGAAGGAATGGGAAAATATTGTTTGCATAATTTTCCGCTTTCCCCTAAATCATATGAAAAGCCTACAGATATTATATCAAAGATATCAGAAAGATCAAAACATATTTTTAAAGGAACATTTGTTAGTGCTGGAACTCTTGAAGAAGAAAATGAGGACAAAGACATTCTTGGTTAGTTGTACAAGGATGAAGATAAAACTATAGCAATAGGAGCAAAAGTCAATATTCCCATAAAACAATATGGCAAAGGCTATGAAATCATGCAAAAAATGGGATATGAAGGAAAAGGACCAATTGGTAAGCAACATCAAGGTATTTCAGAACCTATTTGTCCACACTCGCAATCCAAAGAAGATAAATCTGGGCTTGGATATCTAAAATCCAATCAAAAGCAACATAATCATCAACAGCAAAAGTGGAGAAAGAAATCAGATTCTAAAGAAGAAAATTGGCAAGAAAAGTTAAATCAAGCAGCTGAAATAGTAACCAATATACAAAAGAAGCAAGAAGAATATGAAAAGAAAGAAGAGGAGATTACCATCCAAGGTAAAGAAAAACCTTGTCAACAAGTTCTGAAAATACAAACAAATCCAAAATCTGAACAAGATATTCTAGAAGCAGTAAAAATAGAGATGGCAGAAATCAGAGAACTTTTTCCACCATACGATATTCCAGTATGGTATAGTGGAGTAGTCCTAGATCAGGATTCAGAGACAGATTCCAATGAGTATGAATGGGGTCCAGATGTCTTATTTACTACATCAAGTAAAGAACACAATGAAGAGGGAGAATCTATCACAAAAGAAGACTTGTCTATTACAAAACAAAAGATGGAGTTAGAAAGAAAGCAAGAAAAACTCAGAATTCAGAGAAAAGAGGCGTATGCAAAAAGGAAAGAGAATGACAATGACAAAGAAGTAATGCCACAAGAAGTACAATTAAGGATAGATCAAGCAAATGGAAATACAAGATTTTCATTAAAAGAGGAACAAGATGTATCCAGATATGGCAGAACCATAGAAGAATTAAGAGATAGTCAAGTTGGATTGACTATTAGTCCAAAAGAAGTTGAGTTTGAAAGGAGACAAAATCTAGCAAAAGAACCCTTTTTATCATGTACACAAGTATGTCAACTCCAAAATGCAAATGAGGTCAATCAAGAAGGAATTTGTAGTATTAAAGATGTGTGTGTTGATATAATCCATTCATTTAAGGGACAAACATCAATTGAAGAACCACTTGAGTGTGAACTACAAAATGCTAATATTGATTTTGTTAGAACTAATTTAGAGATGCTTGAGAAAGACAAATCTCAAAAACATTTAATCTATGAGAGTACTTATTCTATACCAAGTTATGATCATTATGTCATGAACGTTGAAACACTTAATGATGACAGTGATCATGATTTACCCCTTCTTCATCCTGAACTAATTGATTGGGATAATTTAGACAACCTCGAACTGAATGTCTTTTCCAATGATCATGACTTAGCCGTGTACCTTAACGTTGTTGAACCCATTCCACCTAAGATATCTTCCATTGCAGAATCAAGTAATGTTTCTCATAGTCAGGAGAATGTCAAACTTTCCAATCGCAAAAGTGAAATAAAACAAGGAAAGAGACCTATTGTTGAAAACCATTTCATGGCAACACTAGATCAATCAAAAGGGAAAACAAAGGACGCATTTGATGGTAAAAACTTCTTTGAGGTGCTAGAAGATGGAAAGTTTGACATTCTTCCTGCATATTTTCAAGAGAGATCTGCTATCCTGATAGAACCAATAGAAGCAGTAAACATTAGTACATCAAAGGATCCCAAAATACTTCATTATGCTGCTTCATTATCAGAAACAAAGAGGAAAGAATACATGGAATTCTTTAAGCAAAGACAAATAAATTTTGCTTGGTCCTATGCAGATATGCCAAGAATTAATCCAGATCTTATCATGCATCATCTTAATGTGGATTTAAAAGCAAAACCAGTTAAGCAAAAACTCAGAAAAATGCATCCGCACATTGCTCTTCTTGTAAAAACCGAGCTCAAGAAACTATTAGAAGTGGGTTTTATAAGACCTGTTGCTTATCCAGAATGGGTTTCAAGTATTGTACCAATATCAAAACCAGATAAAAGCATAAGGGTTTGTGCAGATTTTAGAGATCTGAATAAAGCATGTCCAAAAGATGATTTACCGCTACCAAACATTGATATCATAGTGGACTTATCAGCAGGGCATGAGATGTTTTCATTAATGGATGGCTTCTCAAGATATAATCAAATAAGAATTGCACCTGAAGATCAAGAAAAGACAACTTTCATCTGTGCATGGGGAATATATTGCTGGAATGTTATGCCATTTGGTCTTAAGAATGCAGGAGCGACTTATCAAAGGGCTATGACGACAATTTTCCATGACATGATGCATACATTTATGGAAGACTATGTTGATGACATACTTGCAAAATCTCATACAAGACAAGAACATTTGAACATTGTAAGAAATTTTTTTGATAGGTTGGAAAGATATCAATTGAGATTAAATCCAAAGAAATGTGCATTTGGGGTAACCTTTGGAAAACTCCTTGGGTACATTATATCAGCTCATGGAATTGAAGTAGATCCTAAAAAAGTCAAAGCTATCATGGAAATGGAGTCACCTAGGAACATAAGTCAATTGCGATCTTTACAGGGAAGATTGCAATCAATTAGGAGATTTGTTTCTCAGTTAGCAGATCGATGTCTTCCATTTACCCATCTTCTACATAAAAATGTTCAATTCAAATGGGATCCAAAATGTGAAGAAGCTTTTTTGCAAATAAAAGAATATCTTATGAGTCCTCCAGTACTGATATCACCAACCAAAGGGAAACCATTGTTGCTCTATATCTCAGCAACAAATGTATCATTAGGCGCTCTCCTAGCAGAACATGATGATGAAGGAAAAGAAAGAGCAGTTTATTATATTAGTAGAACATTTGTTGGCTATGAGTTAAATTATTCCTCAATAGAAAAGACATGTCTAGTAGTTGTATTTGCAACTTAGAAGCTGCGACATTATATGTTGATTCATTCTGTAAAACTAATAGCAAAGATAGATCCTCTCAAATATTTGTTGAGCAAGTCAACATTAACAGGGAGACTAGCCAAATGGGTTATGATACTGAGTGAATTTGATATAGAGTATGTTGACCGGAAAGCTATCAAGGGACAAGTTATCGCTGATCAATTGGTTGATGCACCTTTACAAAATAACATGTCTTTGCACATCAAATTTCCTGATGCAGATATCTTGACAGTAAGTACAAACTTTTGGGAATTGTACTTTGATGGTTCTTATACATAATATGGATCAGGCGCAGACATCTTTTTCATCACACCTCAAGGAGACACAATTCCCAAATCATATAGATGGTGGTTTCCATGCACTAATAATACTACAGAGTATGAAGCATTGGCTATTGGGCTTAAAATGGCTATTGAATGAAATTTCAAAGAACTACATGTCTATGGTGATTCTCAACTTATCATCAATCAAATAAATGATGAATATCAAACAAAGGATGATAAGCTTATGCCATACAAACAGTTGCTGGAGGAATTTAAAGAACACTTTAAAGAAATATCATTCACCCAGATTCCAAGAAATGAGAATAAAGCAGCAGATGCAATGGCTACAATAGCATCTCTCTTGCAAAATAAGGAGAATCAACAATGTTATGAATTTCTCATGGAAGATATTTTAACCCCTACCATTCAATCCTAGCATACCTACCAAATTTGTCATATATCAGGAACCAGTCAATCCTTATATAGTCAAACTCATAATTATTTAAAGAATATATCCTTCCTCTTGACTTATCTCGCAATCAGAGAAGAAATTTTATTCTCCAGTCCTCTCGCTACACTATAATTTCTGATATCCTATATAGGCACGGTCTAGATGGTACTTTGTTGAGATGTCTTGAACAAGAAGAATCTGAAAAAGTTCTTGACGAAGTTCATGCAGGTATTTGTGGCACACACTCAAGTGGTTTAACATTGGCTAATAAAATTCTTTATATAGGTTACTTTTGGCCTACTATGGAGAGAGATTCATTCACATATAGTAGAAAATGCAAACAATGTCAGATCCATGGGAATCTCATTCATGCACCAGCACAAGAGTTATATCCTATGACAAGATCATGGCCATTTTCACAATGGGGCCTTGATTTGGTAGGAAAGATAAATCCCTCATCTTCTAATGGACATAATTTCATTTTGATAGCTACTGAATATTTTAATAAATGGATTGAAGCAGTGCCTTTAACAACAGTGACAGGAAAACAAATATCATCATTTATTTTGAATTATATAATCTATCACTATGGAGTTCCTATGACCATTATCATTGATAATGGAAGACCATTCAAAAATCAAGATGTGAAGGAGCTATGTGAACAATTTCATATCCAACATAGGTTTTCTACTCCATATTATCCACAGGGAAATGGTCAAGCTGAGGCATCAAACAAAACTATCTTGAAAGTCTTAAAGAAAAAAGTCAATGAAGTTGGAAAAGACTGGCACATTCAGCTAAATCCTGCTCTTTGGGCATATCGAACTAGCATCCGCACTCCAACAAGAGCAACTCCATATTGTTTGGTCTATGGATCAGAAGCCATATTACATATAGAAGTAGAGATACCTTCTCTATGAGTATCCTTGCAAGTTCTTATGCCAAAAGAAGAACAACAAGTCTCTCAACTCCAGGAACTAGAAATGATTCAGGAACATTGCCAAAATGCAACAGATCATTTGAAAGTATATCAACAAAGAATGGCAAGAAGCTATAACCACAGAGTCAAGCCGCACATTTTTTAGATTGGAGATATAGTTCTCAGGGAGAATCCACGAAATCAACAAAACCGAGACGAGAAGGGAAAATTTGAACCAAATTGGCTAGGACCTTTTGTCATAGTAGCATCATATGGATCAGGAGCATACAAGTTATCTACCCCTGAAGGTGATTGGTTTGATGAACCTATAAATTCTATCCATCTCAAGAAATTATATGCTTGAGATATAAAGTCCTAAAAAAAATCAATAAAAAGCATATAAAGTCCTGAAAAAGTCAATAAAAAGCATATAAAGTCCTAAAAAATCAATAAAAAGCATATAAAGTCCTGAAGAAATCAGTAACGAAAAAAATCAGAAAAGAAAGAAAATCCCTAAAAAGCATAAAAAATAAACAAAATCAAAATATGAAAAAATGCAATAAATTTAAATGGTGAAAACCTGGTAAACAGGCGCTATCTAAGAAGTAAGTTCCTCCATCTATGAGATCGCTTTGTGCATCTATTCACTCCACCCTATCGCATGTATTGCTTCCATCTATCTTAGCTTATCCATTCCATCTTTCACATTCATTTCTCTAAACCATTAGCAGAAAATATGCAGTTTACCAAAAGTCATAAATTTTTGACATACTTGTTGTAGTCATTGTCTTAGATTTTATCAAAATCAATCATATCTGCATTTGTATCTCATTGTGGTTTGGATCTTGATCAATTCATACATCCATAATAAGTTTTTGTTTCTGCTAGGGGCAAAATCCTAATTCCTTTTTGCTAAGGTGATCTTTTGAATATTTGAAAATCCAAAACATTCGAAAAACTTAGAAAAAACAAAAACACCTAGGATTTTGAAACAGATAACGAGCAACAAAGCAACGAAAATCAAGGCATTTCATCAACAATTGAATCGTGAAACTCAAAAAATGAAGAATCAATTAGCAAATAATAAAGGATTATCAAAGATCATTCATCAAGATGATTATATCAGATAATGACCATAAGAACATGTGAATGACATGCAAGATTCAGTGTTTATATCTTGATTTTATTTGCTAATCATGTACTCTATGCGACTCAAGGATGTCCATGACTAGAGAAGCTATGATGGGACTTGATTATTTTTCTTTGATTGTTATCTGTGGTTTATCTCTTACTACGGTATGAACTTGTCTCAGGATATGATTAGCAAAAGATCAAGGAGGACGTTCAAAGTCATGCATGAAAGGAGATAATCCTTGTCCGTTCTGCAAGCAATACTCAGGTCAACTTGATCCATTATATCAAGTTGCTTGTATTAACTTGCTATATCAAAATCCATGTAAGGAATACTCAGGTCATCTTAAATCATTATGTCAAGTTGCTTGTATTTTCTTACAACGTTTTAAAGCTCAATGATGAAATCAAGCACTATTACAAGATAACATATGAAGAATGGTAATATCATTTTAGATCATTTTGGATTAGCTCATTATTCATCTTCATTATAAGCATTCATGGTCAATTGCATTATAAGCATATCATTTCATTAACAAATCAATGGTCATAAATAAAGACCGAGTATACTTGGACAAACAAAAACAATTCACATTTAACCATTATAGGTGCATTCATTTTCAGAATCATTTTAATCATCATCCATTTCATTTTGTTGTATATACATCATTGCATTAGTTTGCATTCAATTAAGTGCATTTCATTAATCATGTAGTGTATCATCATTATTATTTGCATTATCATTCCATTAATGATCATTTAATTGCATCTTTGCACTTAGATTCATAAACATTACATATAAAAATCAAAAACATTTTATGGAGATCATTTGCATTTACATCATCATAAATCAAAAGCAAATAAATCATTCATTTCCATTTCCATATAGATCTTCACATTTGCATCATTTACATATCATTTAAGTTAGTAATCATTTTCATTTGCATCCAAGATCATCAAAATTAAAAATCAACAAAAGCATTTATCATTGCATCATCATATAAGCATCATCATCATAAAAATAGGAGTAATATTCATATAGAACATCATCTATCTAATCATTGCATTCATATAATCAAAGCATCATCATCATAAAATAGAGTAACATGCATAATAAAGATCATCATCATATAGAATCTATGTCTGCATATAGATCATCATAAAAATAATTAAATTCCAAGTATACAATGATATCAGATAAACAATACAAGTGCCTCCAAATCAAGTCACGGTTGTCCTGTACCACTACCAACTGACTCTGTCTGTCTCTGTGGTTGTGGACGAGAAGATCCTCCAGATGTCTATCTCCCATGATCGCCACTCCTCCGAGGAGGTCCCATGACCCCACCACTGCTAGTATCCATAAACATGGTGGTATGATAACTACCTGCTCTCTGGCTCTCTACAATTGCCTCCTCATATCATCATCGACAGTAGGAAGTCTCCTTCCCAACCTGAAATAATGCTCTAACAGTGTCAGCCGAGAGAGTACCTGACCCAACCTACTGAATATGATCAAGAAGACCCTGAGTATCATGTTGTCTCCTAATAGCTCTATCTCTCTCAGCCATAAGACTCTGCATCTGTGCTCGAAGTTGATCAATTTGTGCTCTAAGACTATCAATGGTCTCCTGCTCTGGCACATCATGCTCTGGTGCATCCTGCTCTGGCAAATCCTGCTCTGGTGCATGAACCCCAATCTCCTCCTCACCACCACCTTGTCTAACTACTGGAATCTCAGTCCGAGTAACACTTTGAACCCATCGTCTAATAAGGGGAACATGATCCTCAGGATCCTCATCATCTCCACCATGAGCTGCAATAATCCTAGGGTCTGGCTGAATCTGTCCAAAATCAATGTCTCTCCCGCAACCCCCATCTAGTCCACTAACCCTGCCTTCTCCTATCAATGGCAACCCTCTCGGTGATCTCATCCCTGCCCTGCCATGTTCCCTCCCAATCCATCCAACATCTCTCCCACCCATAGGGCATGCTCTTGCAATCCTGCCAACCGGTCCAAACGGTCCTCCACGAACTCTTAATCGACCTCCCCTCCATCCAGGTCTCCTACCACCACCACCTCCATTCCCACCCTCATCTCCACCTCCTCCAGCCTCCTAAGCAGCTCTAAGCTCTTGTCTCTGTCTTCGTCTCCTAGAAACTGGATCATCTGAATCATCATCCTCATCTCCTGAGTTGGGAGGAGGATCTGTTGGATCAGTAATGTGAGGAAATGGATGAGCTAGTATGTATTGGGCATAATCTGTAGCAACACCAGGATCAAGAATGTGTAATCTCCTATCATAAGCCACTCTCGGAGTAGCAACAAACTCTGCACGAGCAATCTCAAATGACAAAGAAGGTCCCCAATCTCGTCTATCTCTATACTGTCGAGCATATATCGTCACACTAGTAAGCATAGGCTGAATGATACCAAACTGTCTAAGAATGCGACTAATCAACTATCGCTCAACAATATAAGGAATCCGACTAATGAGATATCTACTCTGCATGATAAATGGTAATGTTTGTGCATCATCCATCCATGGCTCACAATCAACATATGCTCTCCAAGTAATGCTATCCAATGAATCAAGCACCCAATGCCAATACTCCATCTTACCTAGCTTATGCTGAGTAAGGATACCTGCATAAAAATACACATATGGTTGTCTCTCTCCACGCACTTTGTGATGGATAGGTCGAGTAATAGCAATGTGCTCCCAACACCAGATCTGCAATAAAGTACATCCAGTAGACAAACTAGCACTCTCATCATACACCACCTGATGAAGATCATGATATAAATTTGCCGACATACAAACACCCCAAGCATAAATAATAATTTTGATCAACTCTTTCAAAATGATATTCTCAATTTCTAGGGTTTCTCAAATTTGTAAAACACAAGACAATTTCACAAAAAATAATAAGGATTCAATTAACTTTATCAATTCTTCAAAAACTATTTGCCAATTTCTTCAAACCTTTAAATTATTTCCAAACTCTCTATACTTTCTTAAAAAAATTCTCATTTGATTAAGGCTATTAATTTCCAAAAAGATTTCATAAACAATTCTTTAAACTTTTAGATTTTTTTACATTTTTAAAAAATTAAAAAGATTAAAGAAAAGAGAGGGGGTTTAAGAAATTTATGGTTTCAGAAAAATACATGATTTTTTTCAAGAAATACAAATAAAGATATAAATCATTGTACTTCACTATTTCCAAAAAAATATAACAATAGTCATATGTGATTTACAATTAGGAAATGAAAGTGAAATATATATGTTCTAAATTTTGAAATGATGTAAACTAATAAAATTTATATTTTACTTTTCTATTTTATGTTTGTAATTTTAACGAAAAATTTAAAAAATTATTTGAATTTAGTTTTTTATAAAGTAAACACTATAATATAGTTGTTGATAATATACTGAAATTGAAGTTACACAAGACACCACACTTTATTTAGTAAATTTTATCTTTTTTTCTTCAATTTCTTTGTGTATATTGATAACTTGAAACTTTACTCCATGAATATATTTTTTACTATTTTTTATAAATATACATATTTTTAATAAATTTGAAAAGTTGCAAGTACTGAAATATAACTCTTTCCAATTGTTGCCACCTTTTTTTTAATTATTTATCCAAATTAGAAAATAATTATATGACATAGATTCTTTTCTCTACTGCATCATATTTTTTTCAAAATTTTTAAACGAATTCTAGTATTTTTGCTAGATAAGATAATCAACTTATATTTTATTATTGATAACCTACTTTCAATAAAAATAAAATATAAAATATAAAAACAAATTAAAATATTAAAAGATATATATTTTGGAAAAATCACTTATCTATAAAAAAAAGTTTTTTACATTTTAGAAAAATATTATTTATAAGAGTAGGAGTTGTTGAAACATCAAGTTTATTTAATTTTTATTTTGTGATTAGACCTAAAGTGGTATAAAATATGCATTTAATAGACATTTCCAATTGGAAAAGTTGTGGCCCATATATAACTTAGCTATAATGAATCTATATAGACCATATGTTTGGCTAAAATTAAGTTTTAGTTAGAATTACTTAAAGTCACTTGTGTTGATAAGGTGGTTTGAAACGTGACACGGTTTTGTGCTTTTACTCGATGACTATTGACACTTAGAATATTTTGGAAAAAAATCACATTTTATAATATTATAGCTTACAAATATTGGATAGTAATCCATCATTAGGCTTCACCATGTGAACATTGTCAGCATCCACAATCACTTCCTTATCACATCCACAATCACTTCCTTATCTTACCTGGACTCATACCCAAAATCACAACGAGAGAGCCATAAGAAAGTAGCACAAAATCTCCATAAAAATTTACTTTCCATCTCAAAACTAAATACAACTACAAGAACTTGATACTTATACATGGACAACATAAATGACAATTCATATTATAAATTAAGTTATCAACTTCTTTGTCCAGTGTCTCTTATTACTTCACATGCCTGTTAAAAGTATTAAAACTTTACCATCCCCTCTCTATGGAAATCTTGTGACACAATCTAGTTAATTTTTTTATTTTTTATATGTTTGATCACCCTTTTGATCTCTTTCTCTATACTTCCAATTACCTTATCATAATCTTCTATCAACATTTTCTTCTTCTTCACCTTATTTAATAATTCTTCATTCAAGATAGCAAATGGACTATCAAGGGCACCTACAAAATAACTTTTTAAATTACCTATTTTTGTGTCATCTTCACTTAGGTTATCTTCATCATTACTATGTTCAGTTAAGGCATCTATTATAGTTTATCCCTAGCCATCAAATTTCTTGTTATTTGATGGCAAGCCTCCATTTGACCATTACAATTTCTCAACAATATCCTTATCTCATTTGAGCTAAATTTCTCAAGTTTTGAGCTTTGGGATGTTTGCACTAGTAACTATTTTCTATGTTAGCAATTGATTATCATCAAAAAATTTATTGCCTTTATTCTTATCATTTCTATACCATTTTGCTTCAAGTGGTACTTATAATCCTTCTATAGTTTCTTTACTCTTTTACCTTAAGGAGATGCTTTCATGTACCTTCCCACAAGAGAATTTATTATGTCTTCTCCCTTAGACAACAAATCAGTTGTCCACCTTTCAGAGTCTTTTCCTTGTGCTTTAAATTGTCTATTGTTGTCATCTTTTCATAAGATACTATTTAATTATATTTTTTAGGTAACTCGTCAATAGCTTGGTTTGTATCAATAAGAGACCTAATAAAATTTTGTAGCTAAGATCCTTGCACTTTCAACTCTTTATTCCTATTTTTATCTTTAAATAAATGAGAAGCAGTTGCTTCAATAATTTCCCTCAATTCTACCACTAACTCATTTGAGGTCAAAATCTGATGAAATTTTCCGATGAAAGTGAATTAACTTATTGTTTCATCGAGTACCTTTCAATTTACTATGAGATTTTCATTTTTTTTTTTAAACTGGTCCTCGACGTTTGTCAAAATTTTGACGAACATTAATTATCATCTCTATTCCAACAATTTTCTTGTCTAGTATCAATGACGATGATGATATTAAAACTAAGGTAAGTAATTAGTTCCAAATTGTATTTTAAATTTGAAATATAAAATTTTATTTTGAAAGTATAAAAATGAACTTTTTGTCTATTTGGCTCATTTTTATTTGAATATCACACGCGCAGGAGCGGAGAGTTGGGGCTACGATACAAAAGGCATAATCCAGTTCTATAAGTAATCCCGACAGAACCCCCATTTTTGTATTAAGTATCATAGAATCACAAAGTTCATTTTTTTGCTCATTCGAGCATCCACGTTACAAACTTATTACAAATATCAGCTCCTTTCGAGCAAACTTATTACAAATACTAGCTCCTTTCGGGCACCAAACTAGAAACACCATTTGGAAGACCAAGGGTCACAACTTAGAAATCCACTTTAGACAACCAATGGAAGACCAAGAGTCACAACTTAGAATTCTACACAAAGGTGTCCCTCATGGGATTTGAACTTGGGTCTCCACATTGAGAACTCAATGCTTTAACCAACTAAGCTCAACCCCTTGGACGACATAACCCCCATTAGCATAATGACTGCAAGGATCAATTGAAATACCAAGTTGCCCACAAAGCATCCAGCCAGTCAAAATTTGAAAAATGGAGGGAGAGAGAGGATGAAAAAGTGCAAGTGCCATCAAATCCACTGTAAGTGTTGCATTCTATATTTTGGTCAACTCCCATTAATTGTCAAATATACTATAAAATCCTTCCAATTTACTAAACAGGATTGAAATGTTACTATGTTTTTTTACATTGAGTGGGTAAGGCTTTTTGGGGCAGAAAATTTGTATTAGCTCTCATGGAGTCCACGGGCATACATCTTCTGCATGAGATTTCCTAACTTGTATGGGCTCAGGCATACAACTCTCTCTTTCATAGAGTTTACCCAAAAATATTATGGTTCTTACTGTAGCGTCGTAAATTGTACGCACTCGCTAGGGTGGTACAATTTCACACCTAGTTTAGCACCCGCCTTAGTGCATTTTGCATTCTGCATTGCATTTCTCCTTAAGCACTTAATTAATCAAATTAATTAGGTCTAAGGTCCTATTTCATCATTCTCTACATCACAAAGTTGGGCCCTTTTGCACCCTTCGCATTTTATTCCTCCAATACATCACTCAACCAAAAACCCTAATTAAGTCCTATTTCGAACTTGGGGGCTTGGTTTCGAGGTCAAAACATCTCGAAATCACCTGTAACTTCGGGATTCTCTCTAAAATCATCATATCCAACGGCCCTGAAAATTTGGTGAAAAGTTGTCAGGACCGTGGCGCCCGGTGCACATGGTCCTGGACATTTTTCCCGAAATTTTAGGAGTGCGATCCAATCATAAATAAAGCTTAACCCCAAGAAATTGATAGGATATTCAATCTCTAGGTCGGCCAAAATATGAATTTACGACCTAGGGTTTCATACATAAAAGCTCTCTTTCCTCATTTGGAGGGATTGGATTTTTGGTTTCCAGGAACTTCATATGCACCGAAAGAGCAGATCTTTGAGGACTTCAACAACATTCAACATCATTCTATCAAGCATTTATCAAATTCATTCATCCACTTAGGGCTTGGAAGACATTGAAGAACAATAGGAGATTACCGACTGAAGATTGGCTTGTACTCCTCCCTTGAGGGTTGGGTATGATTTCATGTTGTTTTCATGTCTTTGCATAAGCTTTGATACATCATTTATCCATGCTTTAGATCACATTGCATCTTGATTTAGAGCATTTACATTATCATTTGCAAGCAATTAGGGTTTACTTTCTAGGTTGCTCTAGTTTGCTTTCTTGCATTTTGGACCTTGCACACACACTAGGTCTGCACACACAATACATTTTACAAAACAACTTGGCTATTCGTGGAGGTGGAAATCACCGAAGCGGGGGTTTGACTAAGGCAAAACCCTATATAGCCGCCCCTCCCGCTTTTCAGATATTATTGCAGGTTTCGGGATTTGGACGACACCGCGGGATACAGATCCGGAGAGAGAAGATTGGAACAGCACTCTGTGTGAAATTGCAGAGCAGGAGACTGGGACAAGGGCGCTGGGCGCCCTGGTCCTGCCAGGACAGGGGCGCTGGGTGCCCTGGTCCCTGGGACAGAGGCGCTGGGCGCCCTGGTCCTCCGGACAGACAGTTTGCAGACAGTTTCCAGACAGTGTTTCAGAGTGCAGAACAGCAGTTTCCGGTGCAGTTTTCAGGACAGTGGCGCCCGTGCCCCCATCCTGAACATTTCCAGTCCGATTTTGACTCCAGGTACATATCTACATTCTTATTTCATCCTTGTACTTACAGCTGGTCATTGTTTAATCTCAATTCTGCAATCTTGTTATTAGTTCATACTCGCATTTTGAGATTAGGGTTTGAACTTGCATTACTTATCTTACAATTTCAACAAGGGAATAGGAATCCTAATAGATATCCCGTGGCTCTCTCTTTCACCAAAAGAAGTAGCCAATTGTGCGATATCTCTAGGCTCTTTCGTATTCCGTAATGTGTGTCAAAAGGTAGGATTAGGGCATGATTAACCTAGTCTCTCTTTTTCCCCAACACATTTTGGTGAACCCGACGTGAATCTATCATTGCTTCCTCTTGCATTGCATTTATTAGATCTAGATCTAGATTTAGTGTGTTTTCATTTTATTTCATTAAAAGAGAAAAAAAAAAAAAAAAAGAGTGTGTTTCTTTGCATTGTGTGTTTAAATTTTATGTAATCCTTTCAAAATGTCAGATTTTTATTTGCAAAATGTTCATGCTTTTGATGATTATTATGAGTATAGCCAAGATGAATTAGATGAAGCTTTAGATGAGTTTTTAAACCCTAAGGATGCTAAACCTTCATTTTACCAAAAACTCATAAACCTTGTTACTATGCCATTTAGGTGTGATGAGAAAGATAAGTCGAATGATTCCTCTCAAGGATACATTCCTATCAACTCTTCCCCTGAATCTAGTAACATGGTTGTTTTCAATAATCCCCTCTATGAGGAGATGTCTCCTTTTGAATCAAAAGACAAACCTTTTAATCGATATGATCATGCTTTGTTGGATGATGCTCTTGATGACTTTGTGGCTTTGTCGAAACCTTTAAACAAAAACAAGACCTCTAAATTGGTTAACATGATAAATTTGAATGAATATCACAAGCCTCTCTTTGAAGTCCAAGGTGCTTATCCTTCTCCCACCTTTCAAAATCCTAAAACACCTCTCTTGACTGTCCAAGGAAGGTATGATCATGATTCCTTTCGTACTCTGAATAAACCAATCATCACCGTGCAAGGAAGAAAACCTATAAGTCCTTACAATTATGCTAAGCAAATAACTAGAGAGAGTTATCATGCGGTTGCCCATACCTATCATACCAGAAATAATAGGCAACCTAGTCCTCCTCCTGTTATTCCAGTTTCCCTTCCGAATCCTCAACCGATTCTTCCACAAGCTCCCCGTATTTCACAAGTTCTTAGCAAGGAATATGATCTCATAGAACAACTTAAAGCTACCCCTGCTAAGATATCCCTTTGGGATTTGATTCAAACTTCTTCCGCTCATCATGGAATGTTACAAGATGCCTTGAAAGATTTGAGTGTTCCTCCACCGAATACATCTAGTAATATAGCATCTTTTGTTAACTCTGTGATGAATCCTAAAGCTCAAATTGTGTTTTCTCAAGATGAGTTGCCTACTAGTGAAATTCAACAACAATATGATCCCTTGATGATTGTGGTTGTCATGAAAGACACTGCTATAAGACGAACACTAGTAGATAATGGCTCTGGCCTTAATGTGTGTAGCATTAATTTATTGCATAAGATGAATGTGGATAAGTCTCTTATGGAGCCTGACTCTTGTCCCATTCGTGGCTTTGACAATGTGGCTAAGACTTCATTAGGTATCATCACCTTACCTCTCACAGTGGGACCTATTACTTTGCCTACTCCTATCCATGTTATGCCGGGAAATTTAACATCTAACTTGTTATTAGGGAGGCCTTGGATTCACAGCATGCAAGCTGTCCCCTCTACATTGCATAGACAAGTTAAATTCATTTATAACAATAAGACATACACTTTGATGGGTGATACTAATTTTCAAGCTTGTCTACAAACATCTAATTCCAAAGGAGAGTCTCCTAAGCCATCCTCGTCTAGTGATGACTCTTTAAACAAGAAACCTATCGCTGATTTTTCGCTTTCTGATGATCCAAATCCTTCGGATGAGTCTGGAACTCCTAAAGAAGATCCTTCTCGACTTGAAAATACACATAAAGAGGATTCTGATCCTGAGAAGGTCCTCGCAGAAGATGATTGGGGATCTCTTGATTTTAACCCTACCTTTGTGGGTAAATATAAGGTTCCTTCTAGAGAAATTAAAATTGAAAAGAAGGAAGAAGCTGAAAATCATAAAGTTGAAAAGAAAGAAGAAACTAAAAATCAATCAACCTTACCTGAATCTATGAGTAATAATTTTGTCGCTGCTTCTCAAACTTCTTCTCCTCACATCTATAATTATGAAGAGTTTGATTCTTTGTCTTATGAAAAACCACCTTCTCTCCTTGAAATGGTTGATCGTTATGGTCGTGGTTTTTGCATTTTCGCTAAGCATGGGTATCATGGAAAAGGTTGTGGTGCTCATGAACAAGGGATAAGAGTTCCTCTAGAGACTAATTTTCACAATTATGCCTTTGGACTTGGCTTTAATCCCTGCAAACGTACTAAAGCTTCTAAAAGACCATGCATCAGTGTTAATGCTATTTCTACATCTCTATCAATGCAACACCCTAAGTATATTGATGGGGATCCTTCGGGTGATTGTGCTTTGGATATCTTCCCTACCGACGATGCTTTAGCTGAGTTCTTGGGAGCCTATGACACTCTTCCTCGTTATCATCACAATAGGGGACTCCCTTATTGTTTGAACACTGAAGCCTATTTTGGAAAAGAGATTGATAACGATAAGATTGTGAAAGAATTCCCTCAGTTAAAGGATACTCCTCAACAAAATAATCTTCTCATAAGTGATACCCTTGATGTTAAGATGGATCCTTGCAACAAAGAGAAAGTTATTAAGATTGGAAAATGTTTGGACGAAGAGGAACAAAAACAATATGAAGAACTATTGCATGAATTCCCTGAGATCTTTGCTTGGACATATTCTGACATGCCCGGTATAGATCCTAAGATTGTTACTCATAATATTGTCTTAGTTCCTGATGCTAAGCCCGTGAAACAAAAGATTCGAAAAATGAATCCTAAGGTGGCTCTGCTTGTTAAAGCTGAGATTGAAAAATTATTGGAGGCTGGATTTATCCGCCCTATTGACTATTCCCCATGGATTTCAAATATTGTTGCTGTGGCTAAACCAGATAACAAAATAAGAATGTGTACTGACTTTCGGGATTTAAATAAGGCTTCTTTAAAAGATGATTTCCCTCTTCCAAACATTGACATGATAGTTGATTCTACGGCAGGCCATGCCTTGTTATCCTTCATGGATGGTTTTTCAGGCTATAATCAAATTTTCATAAACCCTCAAGATCAATTCAAAACCGCTTTCACCACTCCTTGGGGTACGTTTTGTTGGATAATGATGCCTTTTGGACTTAAAAACGCCGGTGCAACTTATCAACGAGCGATGACCCTTATCTTTCATGATTATATGCATAAGATTTTAGAGGATTATGTTGATGATATTTTGGCCAAATCCTTTCTTCGCATGATCATGTTAAAGTCCTTCGTCAAATTTTTGAAAGAATTCGTAAATATCACATGCGCTTGAATCCCCGAAAATGTGTTTTTGGTTTGGATAGTGGAAAACTATTAGGATTCATAGTTTCACATCGTGGGATTGAGGTGGACACTAAGAAAATAGATGCTATTGTTAACATGCCACCTCCTCGAAATGTATCTCAACTTAAAAGCTTACAAGGAAAGATTCAAGCTATTCATAGGTTTGTGTCTCAACTTGCAGATCGTACCTTTCCTTTTACTCAACTTCTTAAAAAGGATATCACTTTTCAATGGAATGAGGATTGTCAGCAAGCATTTGAAGATTTAAAAGTGTATTTGGCTAGTCCTCCTATTCTTCAACCTGCCAAACCTTCTAAACTCTTCCTTTTGTATATAGCTGCTTCCTCTCATGCTCTCGCAGCATTGTTGGCACAACATGATAAAGATGGTAAGGAATGTCTGGTTTATTACATAAGTCGTACCTTACTCGATTATGAGACCCGATATTCTGCGATAGAAAAACAATGCTTGGCCTTGGTGTTTGCGACTCAGAAATTGAGACATTATCTTTTAAATTCAGAAGTCCACGTCATGGTAAAGTTTGATCCTCTGAAGCATCTTTTCTCTAAAACTGATTTATCAGGACGACTAGCTAAGTGGGTTATGATGTTAACTAAATTTGACCTTAAGTTTGTTTCCCAAAGAGAAATTAAAGGACAAGCGTTGACTGATCACTTAGTTGAGGCCCCTTCGCCTTTCTCCTTCCCTAACCCTGAGTCCTTTCCTGATGACTTCATTCTTTCTATAGAGAAAGATGAAACTTGGGAGTTATACTTTGATGGCTCTAAGTGTCGTACGGGATCAGGGGCAGGTGTTGTTCTGGTTTCTCCTACAAAGAAGTCCATTCCTTTATCATATCGTTTAAATTTCCTGTGTACCAATAACATTGCTGAGTATGAGGCTCTTATAGCGGGAATAAAAGCAGCCTTAGCTCTGAATATAAAACACATACATATCTATGGAGATTCACAATTGATTATAAGACAAGTAACAGGAATATATCAAGCAAAACAAGACAAATTATCACAATATAAAGACCTTGTTGTCTCTTTATTACGAAATTTTGATTCTTATACTATGGAACCCGTTCCTCGAAAAGATAATCGACATGCGGATGCAATGGCATGTGTGGCTTCTCTTGTATCTTTAGAGGATCCTGTGGTTGATCTTAAATTTGTTATTCACAACCTTATTTCTCCAGCTATTGTAGACGATTCTAGCCGGGTAACATGTTGTGACTTTGTAGACTCAGATGAATGGTTCTCACATATCGTAAGATATTTGACCGATGGTACCTTTCCTAATTCCGCTAATAGGAACACTAGGGCTAGAATCCGCAAGCTGTCTGCTAGATATATCACCCTTTCTAATGTCCTTTATCGAAGGGGTTATGATGGTCTTCTCCTTCGTTGACTTAACAAGTCAGAAATCCCCATTTCTCTTGAAGAGGCACATTCAGGTGCCTGTGGGGGGCATTTTGGGGGCAAATCCCTAGTTCATAGGTTGCTTCGTATGGGATACTATTGGCAAACTATGCAGAAGGATTCCTTTTCATTTGTTAAAAAATGTCATCAATGTCAACAACACAATAATCTGATTCATGCTCCTGCCCAAGAACTCCGTTCTCAAGTAGCTTCTTGGCCTTTCTCCGCATGGGGTTTGGATCTTATTGGAAAAATTTCTCCTCCTTCATCTCAAGGACACACCTTCATTATAACCGCAACAGATTACTTTACGAAGTGGGTAGAAGCTATTCCTCTTCGCTCTACTACTGCTGAAGTGATTTGTCAATTTCTTCTAGAAAACATCATTTCTCGATTTGGGATACCTTCCACTATTAGCTCAGATAATGGGACATCGTTTAAAAACAAGGATGTGAAGAAATTCCTTGAGAAGTATCATATCAAACATCGATTTTCTACACCTTACTATCCTCAGTCAAATGGCCAAGCCGAATCATCCAATAAGATAATTGAACAAATTCTTCATAAAACCGTGAATAAGCATGGTAAGGATTGGAGTAACCAGCTGATCTATGCTCTTTGGGCCTACTGAACGAGTGTACGAATTGCTACGGTAACTACTCCTTATAATCTTGTTTATGGTGCTGATGCTATTATGCCCTTAGAGTTAGAAATTCCATCACTTAGGGTTTCTCTCAAAGGTATAGTAGATGATGACTCTTATAGGGAACAACGACTTCAACAGCTTGAGATGCTTGATGAACAGCGCATAAATGCTCTTGAGCATATTCAAGCGTATCACAAAACTCTACAACGAAGCTATAATGACAAGGTTATTCAACGTTCCTTCTCAGTAGGTGACTTAGTCCTTTATGAGAATCAGCGCAATGTGAATGCCTTGCCTGCAGAAAAGGGAAAATTCAGTCCTAATTGGCTTGGACCATATATCATTATTGAGGATTATGGATCAGGTGCTTACAAAATAGCGGATGTAGACGGTACGCCTCTTAAAGAACCTATAAATGCTATGCACTTGCATAGATATTATGCTTAATTCTTCATTCTTCATCTTCTTTTTCAATTCTTCAACATTGGATAATATATTAGTATTTCTTAATTAAAGCAAAATAGAATTAAATGTTATGTCGTTTAATCTATATTGCTTCATTCCTGACAAGCATGTCTTCTTACTTTATAGATTGTCTTGAATTCATTAATGTAAATTGTAAAAGGTTTACATTTCTCATTATGCTAGCATATTATACAATGTCTTTATGTATTAAGTAGAATCGTATCATGTTGTGTTTAAATTCAGAATTAAATCACATTAGTTATATGATTCTTAGACTTAATGCATATTTCTTCTTTATCATCAATGTAGTACTTGATTAAACATTTTAATTAAGTCACACATGTATCAATTTAATCATGGAGCATTGAGAAATCAATCACATGG
Source organism: Cryptomeria japonica (assembly GCF_030272615.1). Classification (NCBI taxonomy): domain Eukaryota; kingdom Viridiplantae; phylum Streptophyta; class Pinopsida; order Cupressales; family Cupressaceae; genus Cryptomeria; species Cryptomeria japonica. Next base: position 49,714,355 of record NC_081412.1, on the reverse strand, counting down.
AAATTAAATTCTGAACATATATGTACATTTACCAAATGTATTAAGATTTAATCAAAACAAAACATACATTGTTTTAAGCATTAAAGATAACACATTTGAGACAAAAGAGAAGCATGTATATATACATATATATATATATGTGTGGATCGTATACAAATCTAGGTCACTGTACATCCAAAATGTGACCTCTCTTTTACATCATAAAATCATCTCCTATCCCTAGGGCTAGTGGCTGGAGAGTGTCGACTGGATGCTCCCTCCTGGTCTGGCCATGAAGGTGGACCCATGGGTGTGTAGCGCGATATAGATCATGAGTGACTCCGAGAGGAACTCCTACGATCCCTATCCATAAGGATTGTGCGATAGGTGGTAGCCTCGGTCTGAGCCGCTGCTAGATCTCGCCGCGCCTACTGGAGGTCCTCTGATAGGACTCTCTCTCTCTGCCGCGCCTGCTGGAGGTCCTCTGATAGGACTCTCTCTCTCTCCCTCCATATATCTACCTGTACTCAGAATGGGAAAAACAAATCCTCATGCCGACCTGCGTTCCCCTGAGGCCTATAGGCAATCTGTGAGGAACTAGGGATCTGTGCTATCATGGAAATGTCTGTCATTGCCTGCTGAATCAAGGAACGCCATTCCTGCACATTAGCTGTGGCAGTAGAATAGATTTTTGTTAGTACCATTCTTTATCATCAAAACATTAATCAATCAATATAAACCTACTATACCTGGATCTCCCTCACGCCAGTAGGGATCATGATATGGTAGTATCTATGACTGAGAACCGCTAGGCTCCCCTCGCTCGTATACTCTATCCACGATGGGTGTAGGATGGATGGTACTGGTGACAGGTCTCTGTATCGCCTCCTGTTCCCCCTGTTGGGGAATAAGAGGTGGATCCAGGGCTATGGTATCGTCTCCTGAATGGTGGGGAGCTGCATCCGACTCCTCCTCATCATCTCTATCCTCCTCCTCCTCGTCCTCCTCGTCATCATCATCCTCGTCCTCATCCGCATCATCACCTGCATCCTCATCCTCCTCCTCCTCGTCACTGGGCTGATCGCCTATAGGTGGATCAGGATCTCCCGCCTCCTCATGACCCTCTTCCTCCTCTGGCTCCTCTGACCTGGATCCCTCGTCCTCATCTCGGTCTCCATGTCTCCATGGGCCTGGATAGCCTGTCGGATGATCTGGTGGAAAGATAGGACCTGGATATGATCTCATGAACCATGAAACATATCTACGCTGTGCTCCAGGCTCTGCAGAATAGTCAGTGACTACATCTTGATCAGATCCCTCTAAGTCTGTCGTCTCAATATCATCTACCATCGGTCTCGCTACTGCTCCAGGTCTGGGAAGGACCCGTGAGTGTCGAGTATAGATGGGCACATCGGCTGGAACACACTGCTCTAGTCCGAACTGCCTCCGTACTCGATCAAAGTAGAAAGGGACTATGATGTGTGCATATCGTCCTCACAGTAGGCGGTTCCTCTGTAGACACGCTAACTGTCTCTCCATACCATCCCATCTGTGCATCAGTAGGTAAGGTCTCCACACTATCACCTCGGATGTCAGTCTGTCAACAATCACTCTCCAATACAACAAATCGCCAAATCTCCACTCTCTGGTAAGTGGATAAGCGAACACCCTAGGTCGCTCGCTCGCTGTACTCAGTGGAAAGCCGACGGGCCTGGTGCATGTGAAGTGCTCTAAAATCCACACCTGTAGAAGTGTGCATGTCATCAAACTACAACCCTGTCCGAATACATACTCCTCAAGGTCGTGATAGAGATGCGCAAGCATACTCCGACCCCAGGCATACACTCTCCTGTGTCTCTCCATCGCTCTGATACACCATGTGAGGCCCCCATGCATGTGTGTCCCTTGCCCATTAGGGCAGACGGCTAGTGCTATGATGGCTATCATAAGGCGTCTCAGAAGTGGTACCTCCCCTGTAGGATGTAAGAGCCAGCTGACCATGATGCGACCTCTCGTCTCACTCAGCATGACTCTCCCTATGCAATACACCTGCTCTCTCTGATGATCCTCCGCTGACCGATCGGTCGCATATGTAACTGTCACTCCTCTGATAGGAAGATGAAGTATACGGTACACATCCTCTAGTGTGACCGTCAGCTCTCCTACTGGAAGGTGAAAGGTGCATGTGTCAGGATCCCATCGCTCGATCACGGCCTGGCGCAGGATCTTGATCCTCGTGGGACGTTCCGGTCGTCGTGAAGGCATGGTGATGGCTAGGTGGGCTCCGCTACACTGAATAGTATCCTGAAATCGACAAAGTGACGAATACAAGTGTCACTTTCGAGGTATATACTCTCGTTTGCTTGTTCTTACTTTTTGAAACCCTAATTTTCCTCTCTCATTCATTTTATCATAACTTGAGTTTGGGAGATGCGATTTTCGAGCCGTTCATTGCGTTGGAATCGTATTTTCCTTCTCCTACTCTCGGGATGTTCCAAAAAGTGCTCTGATGAAGCCTATTTTGCGAACACCCTCATCAACACTCTCTTACACAATTTGTCGCAAGTAAACATGCTACCCTATTTCACCTCCCTAATAAGCAAGTCAAAACAGGGGGGGGGCATATAGCTACTCATAGATTTCATCACTTTCCCTAGTAAGCATTAGGTGATTTTGTGATCTAACGTTTGTTTTGTAGGGTGCGGTTCCTAACTGTGTACTGCAGATACCGCTGGGGGCTTCGTTCGACAACTTATGGATATATCCTTTTTCAAATAATGTTTACTTTTCTGTACTTTAGCTTGCATATGCACGTAGTACTCATATGACCGCTAAAGTGGGGGCTAAATGTAGCGTCGTAAATTGTACGCACTCGCTAGGGTGGTACAATTTCACACCTACTTGAGCACCCGCCTTAGTGCATTTTGCATTCTGCATTGCATTTCTCTTTAAGCACTTAATTAATCAAATTAATTAGGTCTAAGGTCCTATTTCATCATTCTCTACATCACAAAGTTGGGCCCTTTTGCACCCTTCGCATTTTATTCCTCCAATACATCACTCAACTAAAAACCCTAATTAAGTCCTATTTCGAACTTGGGGGCTTGGTTTCGAGGTCAAAACATCTCGAAATCACCTGTAACTTCGGGATTCTCTCTAAAATCATCATATCCAACGGCCCTGAAAATTTGGTGAAAAGTTGTCAGGACCGTGGCGCCCGGTGCACATGGTCCTGGACATTTTTCCCAAAATTTTAGGAGCACGATCCAATCATAAAATAAAGCTTAACCCCAAGAAATTGGCGGGATATTCAATCTCTAGGTCGGCCAAAATACGAATTTACGACCTAGGGTTTCATACATAAAAGCTCTCTTTCCTCATTTGGAGGGATTGGATTTTTGGTTTCCAGGAACTTCATATGCACCGAAAGAGCAGATCTTTGAGGACTTCAACAACATTCAACATCATTCTATCAAGAATTTATCAAATTCATTCATCCACTTAGGGCTTGGAAGACATTGAAGAACAATAGGAGATTACCGACTGAAGATTGACTTGTACTCCTCCCTTGAGGGTTGGGTATGATTTCATGTTGTTTTCATGTCTTTGCATAAGCTTTGATACATCATTTATCCATGCTTTAGATCACATTGCATCTTGATTTAGAGCATTTACATTATCATTTGCAAGGAATTAGGGTTTACTTTCTAGGTTGCTCTAGTTTGCTTTCTTGCATTTTGGACCTTGCACACACACTAGGTCTGCACACACAATACATTTTACAAAACAACTTGGCTATTCATGGAGGTGGAAATCACTGAAGCGGGGGTTTGACTAAGGCAAAACCCTATATAGCCACCCCTCCCCCTTTTCAGATATTATTGCAGGTTTTGGGATTCGGACGACGCCGCGGGATACAGATCCGGAGAGAGAAGATTGGAACAACACTCTGTGTGAAATTGCAGAGCAGGAGACTAGGACAGGGGCAATGGGTGCCCTGGTCCTGCCAGGACAGGGGCACTGGGCACCCTGGTCCCTGGGACAGAGGCGCTGGGCGCCCTGGGCCCTGGTCCAGACAGACAGTTTGCAGACAGTGTTTCAGAGTGCAGAATAGCAGTTTCCGGTGCAGTTTTCAGGACAGTGGCACCCGTGCCCCCATCCCGAACATTTCCAGTCCGATTTTGACTCTGGGTACATATCTACATTCTTATTTCATCCTTGTACTTACAGCTGGTCATTGTTTAATCTCAATTCTGCAATCTTGTTATTAGTTCATACTCGCATTTTGAGATTAGGGTTTGAACTTGCATTACTTGATCTTACAATTTCAACAAGGGAATAGGAATCCTAATAGATATCCCGTGGCTCTCTCTTTCACCAAAAGAAGTAGCCAATTGTGTGATATCTCTCGGCTCTTTCGTATTCCGTAATGTGTGTCAAAAGGTAGGATTAGGGCATGATTAACCTAGTCTCTCTTTTTCCCCAACACACTTACATTTTTTTTATGTCAATTTTTGTCATCAGATTGTACAACCACGCTTTGCATTCCTTCCAACTTCAGCATTTTGTTACAAGAGAAAGTACCCAACAATGTACTAAAGACAATAATGCTTAGAGCATATTAAAACAATTTATCACAACACTAAGACACTGGTCTTATGAAATACATTATTATTAATTATCATTTGGGTGATGTACCATCCTTAAAATTCCTCTGCAGCCTCATCAGATATTTTAGGTTGTATATGTTGTCTTGCATAAGTGATATATGAAGTGAGGGTTGGGAGGTCCAATGCATCCAGTGTTTGGTCCTCAGGATCATTATGATAATGCAATGCAACAAGACACCTTGCAAGGCGTCGATCTGTTTGTTCATCAGCTTTATCAAGCACTAGGTAGATCAAATCAAACCTAGAAAGCAATGTTGGAGGAAGTTGGATATTATCAATAATTGAAAGTCTAGGGTTGTACCGTGAACCGCTAGGATTAGCACAAGCTAAAACCGATGTCCTTGCATTAAGAGATGCTATGATCCCAACCTTTGTAATTGACATTGTTTTGTATTACATAACCTCGTGTAACATGCTATGAGCATTATTTGACATCTAGTCAAACTCGTCTATGTAACAAATACCCCTATCACTCAATACTAGTGCTCCGCTTTCTAGAACTATTTCACCAGTTTCAGCGTCCTTTGATACATAAGTAGTCAAACCAACTACAAAACTTCCATGACCACTTGTATAACTACCTCGAGGAGCCAACTTTTGCACATACTGAAGTACTGTGTTTTTTTACATTGAGTGGGCAAGGTTTTTTGGGGTAGAAAATTTGTATTAGTTCTCATGGAGTCCACAGGCATACTTATCCTTCATGAGATTGCCTAACTTGTATGGGCTCGAGTATACAACTATCTCTTTCACAAAGTTTGACTAGAAATTTTTTGGTTCTACTTTGCCCAAAAATTTTATGGTTCTTACATTTTTTTTATGTCAATTTTTGTCATCAGATTGTACAACCACGCTTTGCATTCCTTCCAACTTCAGCATTTTGTTACAAGAGAAAGTACCCAATGATGTACTATAGAGCATAATGCTTAGAGAATTTAAAACAATTTGTCACAACACTAAGACATCAATCTTATAAAATACACTGTTATTAATTATCACATTAGTGTTGTACCATCCTTAAAATTCATCTGCAGCCTCATCAGATATTTTAGGAAGTATATGTTGTCTTGCATAAGTGATATATGAAGTGAGGGTTGGGAGGTCCAATGCATCCAGTTTTTGGTCCTCAGGCTCATCATGATAATGCAATGCAACAAGATGCCTTGCAAGGCGTCGATCTGTTTGTTCATCAGCTTTATCAAGCACTAGGTAGATTAGATCAAACCTGGAAAGCAATATTGGAGGAAGTTGGATGTTATCAATAACTGAAAGTCTAGGGTTGTAGTGTGAACCACTAGGATTGGCACAAGCTAAAACTTATGTCCTTGCATTAAGAGATTCTATGATCCCAACCTTTGCAATTGACATTGTTTGTTTTTCCATAACCTCATGTAACATTCTATGAGCATTATTTCACATCTTATCAAACTCGTCTATGCAACAAATATCCCTATCACTCAATATCAGTGCTCCACTTTCTAGAATTGTTTCACCAGTTTCAGGGTCCTTTGATACATAAGCAATCAAACCAACTGCAGAACTTCCACGACCACTTGTATAAAGGCATCAAGGACCCAACTTATACACATACTAAAGTGTTGTGGTTTTTTACATTGAGAGGGTAAGGCTTTTTGGGGCAAAAAAATTGTATCAACTCTCATGGAGTCCACAGGCATACATCTCCTTCACGAGATTGCCTAACTTGTATAGGCTCGGACATACAACTCTCTCTTTCACAAAGTTTGCCCAAAATTTTTATGGTTCTTATATTATTTTTTTATGTCAATTTTTGTCATCAGATTGTACAACCATGCTTTGCATTCCTTCCAACTTCAGCATTTTGTTACAAGAGAAAGTACCCAGTGATGTACTATAGAGCATAAACAAGTATAGTCAAATTAGTTATTAAAGAAAGATTCATACAATGAGATAATGTTGAAAATATATTTATGTAGGGTGCCTTATAGCAGTTCTCCCTATTCAACGCTATCTTGTAGGGTGCCTTAAGGTTCTGACTAAATAAGGTTCTGATTTTGCAAATTTGTAATGTCCCCTAGGGTAAATGACTAAATAAGGTTTTGATTTTAGATGTTGATTGGATTTTGGAAGCAAAGACCTTTAACCTCTATTGATCTGCAACTCCAAAATAGAATCAGAAGATACTAATAATTATATTAAGGATTGCTCATATAAACAAGTATAGTCAAATTAGTTATTACAGAAAGATTCATACAATGAGATAGTGGTGAAAATATATTTATGTAGGGTGCCTTATAGAAGTTCTCCCTATTCAAAGCTATCTTGTAGGGTGCCTTATAGTAGTTCTCCCTGTCGTATGTAAAATTCATCATTAAACAACTAGAAATAAAGGAAATCGCGAATCCCTATCTAATCAAAGAATTAAAAAACAAACAAATGAAAATAGATGCATGGTAGAATAAATCTAAACAATGTAAAATTCCCTATTGTGCATCATGACTTCCATTGTTCTTCTCTTCTTTGTGGTATGATGGCTCTCATATATTGCGCTGGCAACCTGCAAATGACACAAAGATTCGAAGTTTGTGATTATTCAAAATGGAGAATGAATGCCCAATTATAGATTATTGGAGAGAATTGATTGAAAGGTGGAACAAAATGATTAAGAGGTGGAACTCAGGTGAGCGCACATGCTGATTGATAGTTGAATTGTTGATTTGGAGGTGGAACTCAATTGATTGAATAGATTAATTGAGTTAATTGATTAAGAAAAAAGTTGATTGAAAGATGAAAAAGAATGATTGGAGGATAATTGAGAGGATGGCAAAGAAAGTTTTTTGAGAGCTTTTTGGAAAAAAGCAAAGTGGAAGATAGAAATGGGGATTGAAAAGATAATGATTTAATTAATTAATTTAGCATGTGCTTGCACTTTGACTTTGATTTTCAATTTAATATTTGCATGAGATTTAATTCAAATATTGAATTTATTTTAAATTCAATTTGTTATTATTATATTTAGAACTTGACTTTGATTTTCAATTTGGTTTTTGAAATCATGCACATGTATTTGAAATAAGAAGAATATGAAGAATTTGATAAATTAATGAAATTAAATGAAATTAGATGAAATTATAATTAGAAGAAATATGAATTAGTTAATTAAATAATTTAATTATTTAGAAATTGAATTTAATTAAATAATAAAGATTATTTAAAATAAAGGATTAAAATCACAATTAATTAAATAATTAATATTTAATTAATTAAGAAAAGGGTTAATGATAATTGATTAAAGATAGAAATTGAAAATAAATTTATTTAAATAATAAAGATTATTTAAATTAATTAAATAAAATCATAATTAATTAAATAATAAATATTTAATTAACGTTAGAAAATTATTTAAATGATTAAACGATGATAGAATTGAAATTGAAATAGAATAATTAGTAAGATGATGAGGAAATATGAAATTAGAAGAATAAGATTAATTAGCTTAATTAAATAATTAAATAATTATTTAATCAATTAGAGGATTAATTAGTACATAATCAATGAGACAATTTTTAGGTGTCTACATTTGCCCCTCTTTAAGACAATGTCGAAACGATATTGTTTCAAAGAAAATGAAAAAAATTATGCCCTGATGACGCTTAGGGTGTAATGCCCCCTCGAGAAATTGTTTATGCATTAAAGGTATGAATGATCTCTCGAATGAAGAAGAATGTGAGATAGAAGAATAGTTAGTTGATTAGAGATAGAGATAGGTGATGTGAAGATGATATTGAGATAGAATATGAGAAAATGAACCTTATAATGAAATAGAATGAAAGATGAGAATTAAAAGCAAATAAGGATGATTGATATGAGATGATGGATTGATAATGATAGACTAAAAATAAAGATGATGGTTTTCATGAACTTTTGTGCCTTTATTTATAGTGCAATATATATTCATCACTGAGCCTTACTATGTAACAATGGAGCTTAGCACATGAGGGTATAAGGAACCAAGATGTAAAGATATCTCATTGAAGAAACAAACATGTAGTAGACAAGGGGTGAACCCTCCATTCTGGGAATAATGCCATGGGTCAAGGTATGTGGGATAGTCACAAACATAACTATCCTTGACTTTTGCATAGGATATTTTCTGAATGAATGTACCAACATAGACACCCACTGGAACTATTACCCTAGAAATTCATTGGTTCACACCACAAACAAAAAACAAAGAAAAAGATAATTCCCATCCTGACTCCTCTATTCACTTGTGGACATCCTTGAGTAGCATAGGAACATGACCTGTCACCAAATGATAAAAGATAAAAACTAACTAGGACAAAATCCAGCAGCCATACTGATCCGTGTCTTCATTTTGATTGTTTGATGTGATAGTTGATAATGTTTGATCTCATAAAGTTGCAGACCCCATTTAAGACTGACTTGTTTGATTTTGAGTGTATCCTCTTTTGTTTAAGACAAGATAATGATCACTTGATGTGGATATCGATACGATTGATAAGACAGTTTGATCAGTTGATTGCATATGTTTGACTGGATAGTCGTATCCTTTGTTAACTTCGTGTGAAGCGTTTGCTGGATAACTGCTAGGGTGTTTAATTCCTATGAGACATTTTATTGAAAGTTTTTTGATTGATTTTTTTATTTTTTGGGGTTTTATGGATTGATATTCGAATGTTTTTGGTTGATTTTTTCAGGATCATATTTGAATGTTTTTTGTACTTTTTTCAGTATCGTATTTGAATGTTTATGGATTGATTTTTGCTTTTCAATGTCTTGGATTTGATGAAACATGACCTATCATCAATTGATAATTATAAGACTATCTTGGACAAAATCCAACAACCATATTGATTGTTTGATGGTTGATAGGAATGTCTGGTTTGAGAGAGTGAATACCTCGTATAAGACATGTTGATGTTTGATAGAGTTTGATCAATAATTTGATTAACAAGACATGTGATCAGTTTGATTGTAGACTTTGAGAGTTTGTCTTTTGTTAATTTGATTTGATGGATGGTTTATGCTTTCTTGCATTGATTTTTTTTTTTTTGATTTTTAAGGCCTTTTTTAGGACATCTTATGATTCTTTTTGGGATTTTTTTTTTCAAATGTTTTTGGTATTGATTTTTTTGCTTTTCAGTGTTTTTGAATTTTATGTTTTTCACTGTTTTTGAATTTTTTCATAATTTTATTTGAATGTTTTTGGATTTTTTCAGAACTTTATTTGAATGTTTTTGGATTTTTTCAGGACTTTATTTGAATGTTTTTGGTATTTTTTCAGGATATTGTATGATTTTTAGGATTTTTTCAGTGATGCCCCCAATATGCAGACCTATATGACATGATGATCTGCATAATGTATGTGAAGGCAATGAATTTTTAGCCATGACATATGTTAATGCCATATGCATGAAGAAGATGCAGTTCCTATTCGAACAAGGATGACTGTGTTTCTTTAGCATTTTGTAATACACCAATTGAATTGGAGGTACAAAATATTTTATAGATAAGAAGTCAATCGATCCTTAAGGTCCCTTGGAACATCCAAATTAACACACGTAGTGACTAGGATTTACAAATGGAGATGCGGAAAACTCCCCCATTGGTTCTTGAAACTTTGATCTTCTTTTGCTCATGTGTGTGCAAATGAGTTAATTCCCGCTCTTGTGTTCACTAAAGATCCTTAGCATCCTATATGACTAGCTATGTGAATTATTCTAACTTCAAAAGCATCCCAAATAGAGCCTCACTACCAGCAAGCTTTTAGAGCTCCGACGAGGTTATAGAGTGCGATTTCTCAAATATTGCTCCATTGCCAGTAGGTGTTCATAGCCCTGATGGAGTTACTTGCATGTTCCCATAGTCAAGATTTTTGTTTGTCACACTTTGTATGTGTGATATTTCAGTCATATTATATCATTGCTCTTTTGCCTTAAGATGAATATTTGGCATAGCACTTTTTCTTTTTTATTTTCTTACCTTGACTTGTAAGTAATGAAACCTACTTGGGTGTGACAATTACAACGACACTGAAGTAGACTTTTAGATTTTTCACTAGTCATATGATCAACTAGGTGTCTTGAATGAATTAGAGATTTTGTTAATGTGTTTGAGATATAGCAATTGATAGATTTTGGGTTAACAAGTCTCAAGTAGTGAAATCACTACCCAACCATAAGTAAAGCATCGTCACAGGGTAATGTTGAAAATGAATAACCTTAGGATCTCGAAGACTTCATGTCTGAATATCTAAGAAAGGAGATGACCCTTGTTTCTCTTGAATGCAAACAAATGATAAACTTGGACAATTGCCTTGTTTTGTTGATGCTGCTATATGTAAATGCAGAAACTATATGTCATGAAATTTGTGAATGTGATGTGCTTGGAAAGAAACTATATGTGATGCAATGTGGAAAGAAAAACCTAAAATAGCCCAACCCTTAGATATAATATCATTTAAGGTGCATGTTGTTCATAGGGTCGGGGAGTTTTGTGTAGGTAGTTCATTGGTCTTTGTTTGAAGAGTCGGATAAAGATGTCTTTTCCAATAGGATATAAGGACTCAACTAAGTGTACATGTTCAACATCTCTAATGTTGATTTCCTTAGTTTTTAGATTTTGTGGATCATCGAGGGAAATCTATCTCTAGAACCTATGAATTGAACTATAGCCTTATCATTTTCAAAACAATCCAATTGTGATAGATCCTCTTGCCCCCAATCTATCAAGTGTGGGTGTACGAGGCAAATAGATTTTGGTTCCCAAGTTGTGACATGAGTAGCTGTTATGCATGTTTCTATTGATGCACTTGAAGAGGATGGTGAAGTCAACCAAGTGTTGATCTTATTAGATGGTGTTATGTTTGTGCTTGATGAAGATGATGGAATAATTTGGGTGTTGGTTTGATTAGTTGGTGCCATGCTTGTTTCTGTCACCACATTAGCATGTGAAAATGACACACATACAATCATTGATAAATTGTTCTTTGCAACATTGGGATCATGAGGGGGACTAAGAGAAAATGGTAAGCTCATTTGAGAGGGAATATTGTGAGAGACATGGAGGATTATGACATGGAGATGAAGGAATGGAGGGATCTTGACTAGGATCTGGAGAAATAATGGGATCTTGCTTAGGACATGAAAGTGAAGGAGTATTTTGATCTTGACTTGGAAAGAGATTATTAGGAAGGATGGAAGGGATGTCCTGATCTTGCTTAGGAGGTGGATGCTGGATGGGACTTGAAAGGACACTTTGTTCTTGAGACAAAAGGGTATCATTATGAATGGAATAGAAAAGAGCAAGGGGATCATCATAAGATTCTTGGTCGGTGGGATCTTGATAAAAAATTGGGTAGGATAGAAGTGTTTGTTCTTGATCTTTATTTGTTTTAGGACTCATTTCTTATGATTTTGGATCATCCTCTTGACACGAGTAAGGAGTTTGGATATGCATGGGAGACTCTTGGAAGATTTCAGCATTTTGGCCTGATGAGAAAGGATTTTGAATGGGACTCTCTGTGATAGAAGTATATGATGGCTTTGGATCTTGAATTTCTGAAGCATGGAAAGGACTAGCATCATGACTTGGATTATATTGGATTTTTTATTGTCGATAGCCCTTGGGAGGTTGTGTTATTGGATAAAGATGGTGTGGACTTCTCTTGTGTGAATTCAGGGTATGAGGAAATGGTGGAAGATATGGAGGCTACTTGAGGTGCAAAGTCTTGATGGGAAGAGCCATTGCTAGACATGGGTAGAAGAACTTGTTGCATGATAGGTGATACATTGACCATGTTCAATTGATGTCCAAAGGGTGATATGTTTTTAAATACACTTGCATTCATTTGGGACACCCTTGGTGTTGTATTTGAAGATATAGGAGGATATTCATAGACATGTGATGTGATCGAAGGCAAATTGACTGTGTGATTGTGTTTGACTTTGGTAGTGGTTGACTTGTTTTCACAATTTATGGTGGTGAGAGTTGTGTTGTTTGTTGTATTGGTTGTTTGACTTGCATTGTTGGAAATGTTTGTTGTTGATATTGGTTTCTCATGTTTATTTGTTTGAGAATAGCTGGTATGTCTGATTTCATAATAAGAGCTCACACATCAACTGGCTCTAGGTTTGTAATGGGATCTCCAAATTTTTGAAATAGTTTGAACATCTGGGATCTAATCTCATCACTTTTTTAACATTTTGTTCCAATATCTCTATTTCTCGAGCTAATTTCTCTTCAAGTGATGGAGAAATAGGTATGGCACTTGTTTGTTCTCGATAGGTTTGATGCACATTTTCAGACATGTATATGTTAGATTGAGATGATTGATTGTTTGGTTGCAATTACATGGTCCCATGAAATTTGGATATTTGATAAGGGTAATGTTGTCTCCTAGAAGTTTGAGAGTTTGTTTCAACCATTGCACTATATGCCATTTTGTTTTGATTTTTGAATTTTAGGGATGAAATGCAATGCAGCTAAGGGATGAAAGTGCAACCCTATTTTTTTTTGGATTTTGAGAATTTTGAAAATGGACAAATGCAACTGAGGATGACAAATGCAACCTATGTTTTTGAATTTTTTGACAAATTGGATTAAGGAATGACAAGATGAAATCCTAAAGAATGACAATGCAACTTTGGAGTTGGATTAGGGAACAACCTAATTTTGAAGATGATGTAAAATGAAGATAATGATTTGACCCTATGTCTTATGAGGATGAAGACTATGCAAGGACTATATGCAAAGATTATGAGGATGCTTTAATGGGATGTAAATGAGGATTCTATAAGGACTATGCAAGACAATGCAAGGACTTATGTGAAGATTATGATGATGTATAGGGGAAATTTATGAGGACACAGATGAAGACTATGTAAGGACATAAATGGGGATGATAATGAGGACCATGCAAGGATTTATGCAAAGTAAGGACGTAAATGAAGACTATAATAACAACGATAATGAGGACTATGCAAGGACTTATGCAACTTATAAGGACGTATATGAGGATGATAATAAGGACGTAAATGAGGACTATGTAAGGACTGCCTATGGTCACAACTATGTAAATTTCTTGAGTTTGTAGGACCGTCTGATGTTGCAAGGTAAACTTTGTGTCCAGTAATTCTGTTTGTAGGACAAGTTTGTTGTTTTCCAAATACGAGAACAGTTGTTTGAAGATAGGTATAGCTGACTGAACTATGTTCTGACCAACTTTAAGAGTTTAGAGTTACGTAAGGTAGGGCCTAAAATAGCCCAAATATTGACTCAATACTGGTCTGGAATAATGATACATATAAAAGCACAAAAGACAATCTTAGGCTGGATATTGGAAACCATTCAAATGAGGCCCTTACAATAAAATACCGAAACAAAATGAACAAATAGAGAGTCTAGTGGCACTGGCTCCACTCCATGACACACACTTCTCGGGCATGTCAGTCTCTCTTACCCTAAAGATTCAAAGATCTTATCATCGAGAGATTTATATAGCTTAATGCAAGGTACATGAAGGGCATCTATGGGGTACAATCCACACTCCCGGAATCACTGAATGTGGGATTTGAGCTACTAAGTTGGTTCTTATTGTAAGTTTCAAGGGGTCCTGATCCAACGATGGATTCTCAGAGCAAGCCACTTAAGATTTTATTTAAGCTTATCGGTGTAGGGAAGGCCCCCACGTACATCGAATTCACTCAACACTCTAGCCATCTGACCAATATATTTATATATAGGCTCTAAAAACCCACTTGAGAGTACGCTAGGAGAGATGATATTCCTAACTCATCCCAATTTGAAGTATCTCTATGGGGTGATGAAATCCTTAGTCAAAGATACCCCTCACTACTAAAATGAAAAATTGGGTTTTGTTATCACCTTCTCCCTTTCTCCCAAGACCTCGAAGCTGGGTGGAAAGGCAGTTAATGCAACAGTAGGTACACCCCAAACACAACAAAAAGTTATTTCCCTTTAAAAAAATTAAAATGTGAGTTATTCTATTGAGAAGCCTGATTCATGTTCATTTTAAAACCCAAACTTAGGTGTGAGATATGCACGTGCATGTCAATTTTAGAACACCAAACTAAAGTGTGAAAGCATGCATGCCAATTTTAACCAGGTTTATTTTAAGCCCAAAACTGAAGTGTGATAACATGCATGTCCATTTTAACCAGGTTTATTTTAAGCCCAAAATTGAAGTGTGATAACATGTGTATTTATGATTTAGTAATGATCCGATCTTTGTAAATTTGCCACATGTTGTAGACAAATAATTAGTAACCCAAGAAAATCCATAGAAAACAGAAAACTTAACTATGAAATATATGAATGTGTAATGATACCTAAGTGAATGTGTGATTCTGTATGAGCGATTGCATGATGATATCTGTGTGATTGCACAATTACGAGAGGACGAATGTGTGAAACTAAGAGAGTGAATGCATAAAAATGACAGGGCGAATGCCCGACAGCTAAATAGATGATTAATGAACCCTATCAAAAGCATAAACTTTACTAGAAACCTACAAAACTAAAAACTATGAATGTGTGATAATGTGTGGGTGAATGCGTAATGATGTGTGGGTGAATGTGTAATGATGTGTGGGTCAATGCATAACACTTAGCAAGCGTGTGCATAAAGATGGTGGTCAGAAAAGTGGACACCACCCAAAAAAAACTTGGAAAAACAGGCAACGCGTACACAGTTTTAAAATTTTAAATTCCCGTGTACGCGCTTAGGTTTGTTCTACCCGAGCCTAGAAAAGGTAGTGCGTACGCGCTGCTTTTAGGAAAATGAGCGTGTACGCGCTACGCCTAGGAAAATTAGCACATACGCGCTGCTTATTGGAAAATGAGCGCATACACGCTAACAATCCAAATAAAACTACGTATGCAATGCCTGGTGTAAAAAAAGTTTTTAAAAAAAAACTGGGTCTCATTTACTCATAAACTGCATTTTTTACTTCTTTTTTTTCCCTATTTTCTCTCCTAAACCACGAATGGGCTGCTAAATTTGTCCTCCAAGCTATGGATCAAGGTTAGTTTTCATTTATTTTTGTCTTTCTTTCCGGTTTATGCAATTTCTTTTACATTTTGAATTTAATTTCATTAATTTTGATTAGGCTTTTTCATTTTTTGTTTCAAAAACCAGATTCTTCTAATCCAGAACAAGAACAACCAAATGCACCTCCTGAAAACCCATAAGAACAACCGAATGCACCTCCTGAAAACACACAAGAACAACCCCCAATTCCTCCTTTTGACTACACAACCGAAATACAGGAAGAATTAATTAATCAGTTAGGACAAAATACGTCTAAAATCAATAGACTGATTGTAAAATTGAAAACTTCTAAACTTGCCCATCATCAATCCCTCGCCACTAGCCTAGAAACATTAGCTAGTGGTGCCATAGTTGTTTCCATAGAAATTACCAAATGGGGAAGCTTTAGGGATAGGTGTCGTCAATTCTATGCCAATGGGCTATCATACGATGGAGTAAAAAACAAAAATATTTCTAAACAACAAATATGTGCCCTTTTTGTTGATCCCAAAACTGGTCAGTCATTACCTCTTAATGCAAAGAGGTTTCCCATGCATTGGTGTACCAATGCGCAGATGAAGAATCTTTTTTGGTAGAGGTGGTGGATGGTCTTTGATGATCCACCTTGTAATAATTATGAGGTGCCATTATATTTTTTGAGAAAAATAAATTGTGAGTTTGTGGTCAATGTGCGGCCAAACTATTTTGACATGAGAGAGTTTCATGGTAGAGGTGGTGGCTCTACCCAAGATAGACCTGGAGCCTGTAGGCGATTAGCCGCGGAGAGTCGCCACCCCCTAGCACCCAAACCCAAGGTGCATCAGGTTGTCCCATTAGAGCTGAAAGAGTCAATGGAGCTACAGACTCTTCAGGTGGCCACAACATTGACTGGTGCCATCATCCAGCATGGGACGTCATTAGCACACCCTATTGTATTGGATGATGAGCCATTAGAGGGTGACAGAGAGCCCATCGAGCATATGTGTGTCAGTTTCTTGGGGATATGCTCGGGGATAGATGATGTAGTCGGTGCAGATGGATACTCATATCATTTGTGCACGATTTGTGGTTGTAGATGTCAGGCTCACACTGTTGAGGATGTCATGCTAATAGATGATTTGATGGACATGGTGTTTGCCCATGAGCCAGAGACACAAGTGTGTTGATTTGAATTCATAACATTTTATTTATCAGTCACTTTAAATTTGTAATTACAGAAATGAATTTTCATTTATACATCTATTTAAATTGAGACAAATAATATGCATTTTAGGATGTAGCAGTGGTATCCCATACACCTCCCCCAGTTACCGTAGCTGCAACTTCGATGCTTGAGGTATAAATTTTGTAACGTGTTAAAATGAATAGTACACTTTGAATTCAAAAAAATACAAGATATACTAACTATCTTTAATGCTTGGTCCAATTTTTGGTTTGTAGGTGTTGACAGGGGATGAAATGTCCCAGATTGATGACATCACGCTATCGGCGATCGATTTTGGCCTACAAGGCTATACGGTATCATATTTTGTACAACTCTTTTTATGTATTGTTTTGATGGAATATGCAAGTCATTTCATTTTAGATTTATAAAATTATGTTTAATTTATTATCTGTACTAATATCTCATGTTAATTTTCTATTTTTAGGGCACCCCCTCCGCGTCTAGGGCTCATCCGAAGAAAAAGAATATCTCAAAGACGCCAAAACATGTGAAGAAGGTAATTGAACACATTTTTAGTTGTGCAATTGTTTGAAAATGTTGAAATCAAGTATTAGTTGGGTTTTGTAGATTGATTAGTGTTTTTTGTCTATTTTACATGTACAACGGCCATTGAGCTTTGTGGATATGTTGAATGCACCTGATTCGCCCGCAAATCAAGAGAGGGTGGAGGTATGTATCTCTACTTTATTTTCTTGATTTCATGATTATATGCACACGTACATGTGAACTTGTGATATATTATAATCTTATAATTTTTTCATACAGGAAATATCCATACCTATTTCGTCAATGGCGAACCCTCCTCCTTGCACTGGAGAAGCATATCAGGATCTGGTACACTTTTGTTTGATATGTAAAATTAATTGTTTTCAACCTTCAATACTTATCATTATATTAATTGTATTTAATCTTTGTACATTTTTTGTATAGGTAATAGCGACCATTTCTACATCGATGGTGAGCCATCCTCAGTCCATTGGAGAAGCATCTGAGGCATAGGTATGTCATTGTTCTCTATATTATAGCTTTTAAGTGTTTTTGATATATTTATGTTAGTACATTGTATTAATTGTACATTTAGTCTACAATAGACTCCTTCGCAGTACGACCATAACGTGGATCCATTTAAGTATGTCTTCAAGAAAACTCTTAAGAGTGACAAGGAGAGGAAAGCGAAGACATTAGCTCCTGGATCAGCCGATGAGGTAATCTACATTTCAATTGCAAAGGAATTAAAGTTAAATGCATAGTTATGTTGTTAATTTTGAACTATTTTTCACAAAAGAATTCTAACTTGGCTTTTGAATTGTGGTTTTGCAGCCATCTACAGAGCCGCGTACTACGCCGAAGAGGCTTGATTTTGATGATCCACCACAAGTTTAGGATCATATAGTGTTAGTTTTGGTCATAGAATGACCAATACATGTAGATATATTCTACATTTTTATTGTATATCGATTTGGACATGGCATATGCCACATTTTTGTAATACTTGTATTGACTTGGCAAACATGCCTTTTTTATATATATAAATATTGATATTCGATCCAATAAATGTGTAATGAGTTCATTATTTTGTATTCATTGTATTTTGTGGTTACCCTTTTATAAATTTAAATGAATATTTGCATATGTAATCAACAATATGAATATAAACAACAAAAATATATGATATAAAGCATTGCAATCGTGGAATATGATTTGATAAAATTTCTAAAATGTTGAATTAACCCTACAAAACTCCTTGTATTCAGTTCATTATTGTGTATTTGTTGTATTTGGTGGCTGCCTTTTTATAAATTTAAATGAATATTTGCATATGTAATTAACAATATGAATATAAACAACAATATGTTTGGTGCGAGAGCACCCTCACGCTCGCAATGGTCAAATTATGTTCATTGTGTACACAAACTGACATCATGAGCGCATCTGGGTGGGTAGGTTTATGCTAGGCATGGCCCTATCGTGCATCCCAAAGCACTAGAACGTTGAGAGTCATACCCTACCGGTACGATCTCTCAAGTGCCCCGAGTCCAAAAAATTGTCAAAATTTGATGGACTGTTTCTTCCAATCCACGACACATACGATCAATCTGTTTGTTCCAGTAGGGTCGCATGAGGCTTCTTTATAATGGCTTATCTCTATTTTTGATGAGTCAGAGCCATTGTCAATTAGTAGCATTTTTTCGCCTGCTCCAAAAATCGTCAGTTGCTTGCAAGGAAAAGTTGCAAGAATGGCTAGAATTGATTCGGTTCATCATGTGCACAAACCGACATCGCGAGCGTGTCTGGGTGGGTAGGTTTACACTAGGCATGGCCTTGTCATGCATCCCAAAGCACCAGAACATCGAGAATCATACCCTACCAGTGCGATCTCTCAAGTGCCCTGAGTCCAAAAAATTATCGAAATTTGACGGATTGTTTCTTCCAATCCATGACACATACGGTCAATCTGTTTGTTCCAATGGGGTCATGTGAGGCTCCTTTACAATGGCCTATCTTGGTTTTTGACGACTCAGAGCCATTTTCAATTAGTAGCATTTTTTTGCCTGCTCCAAAAACCGTCAGTTGCTTGCAAGGAAAAGTTGCAAGAATGGATAGAATTGATTCAGTTCGTCGTGTGCACAAACCGACATCATGAGTGCGTCCGAGTGGGCAGGTTTATGCTAGGCATGGCCCTGTCATGCATCCCAAAGCACCAGAACATTGAGAGTCATACCCTACCGGTGCAATCTCTCAAGTGCCCTGAGTCCAAAAAATTGTCAAAATTTGACGGACCGTTTCTTCCAATCCATGACACATACGGTCAATCTGTTTGTTCTAGTGGGGTCGTGTGAGGCTCCTTTACAATGGCCTATCTCTATTTTCGACAACTTGGAGCCATTTTCAATTAGTAGCATTTTTTTGCCTACTCCAAAAACCGTCAGTTGCTTGCAAGGAAAAGTTGTAAGATTGGCTAGAATTGATTTGGTTCATCGTGTGCACAAACCGACGTCGCGAGCATGTCTAAGTGGACAAGTTTACAATAGGAATGGCCCTGTCATGCATCCCAAAGCACCAGAACATCGAGAGTCATACCCTACCGGTGTGATCTCTCAAGTGGGTTGAGTCCAAAAAATTGTCAAAATTTGACGGACTCTTTCTTCCAATCCATGATACATATGGTTGATCTGTTTGTTCCAGTGGGGTCACATGAGGCTCCTTTACAATGGCCAATCTCATTTTTCAATGACTTGGAGCCATTTTCAATTAGTAGCATTTTTTCGCCTGCTCCAAAAACCATTAGTTGCTTGCAAGGAAAAGTTGCAAGATTGGCTAGAATTGATTTGGTTCGTCATGTGCACAACCCGATGTCGTGAGCGCGTCCGGGAGGGTAGGTTTACGCTAGGCATGGCCCTGTCGTGCATCCCAAAGCACTAGAACATCGAGAGTCATACCCTACCGACGCAATGTAGAAGTTGCTTGACAACTTTTTTGACAATTTTTTTGACAACAATGACAATTTTTGCTCAAATTGTATCTAGTCTCAATCTATGACCCCTATGACCCGATAATGACTCAAATAATTATCCATGATTATACAAGAATAAAAAATGCTCATGATTGACCAGGGACACATCACATATACTCAAAACATAGTCACAAAACATTGACACACAAAATAGTCACAAAACATTGTCACATATTATTCAAAAAATTGCCTCTAAATATGGTCAAATCAACTCTTGGCTATTTGATTATACAAAAAATTATCTTACAAATCATCTCATGGGCTTTTATACAAAATTTCGCATTACAATATGTGCAATTCAGCTCATCGCCATTTTAATATACAAATCATCTCATGGGCTTTTATACAAAATTTGGCATTACAATATGTGCGATTCAGCTCATTGCCATTTTAATATACAAAATTTGGCATGTGCATATGTACAAATCAACTCATTGTCAGTTAAATATACAAAATTATGCCCCTAAACATGTAAAAATCAGCTCATGGGCATTTATATATATAAAAAATGAATATAGAACAATTTGTCAATGATTTATACAAAATTCTCAAAATCATTCTACTTTGAACCATAGAATCAATCAAGTGAGCCTTCAGGATCGACTCTAACCCGTATTGTGTCAAGTATTGCCTCGTGGTCAGATTCATGAACTTTCCATAAAATCTTGTTATGAGGTCTACCACGATACTTCATCAAATGAATATTTATTGCAACAACAAGGTTAGAGAAATGAAGAATATGTCTATGTGTTTCAAAGTCCTCGAACAACCAAACATAATAATTCTTGATAGGCTATCTCTGAAGACATGTTCCTGTCACGACAACAGACCCTATTGGGTACTCAATACCCTCTCCATCAATGATTATGGTTGTCAATTTTCTTTTAGGCTCAACACCATGACACAAATAGTAATCTATTCCTTCTTCATTGTTCTCTTCTGCAACAACTGCATACACATGACCTGCATTTTATAAAGTGTTAATTAATACCAAAAATAAAGTATGAAGTACAACAAAATGAACCAAAAAGGATACTTGCAAAAAAATTAACTCAAAAAATCACCTAAATCCACTAGGTCGGATACATGGTCAAAATCCACAGATGTCTCCATCTGGCTCAATTGTAGTGCTTTAGGAATTTGATATGAATCAATGGGAATCAATGGTCTACAAGACCATTTTTCAACCCACTCTTGTGATTCACATTCTTCCCACAAACAATACATGCATGAAGAGCAAAAACATACCATCTGTCTTGTATAAATTGTCAGTGAACTTGCATTTGAACTCATAAATGAGTGCATGTCACTCGATCCTGCAACTGTACAACATTCTACATAGTTTTCAATGTTAGGTTCAATGATCAACCAAAAATATATATGAACCAATGACGTACCTGGATTACCTAGATCCATCGTAGACTTACACCATCGCACAATTGTTTCTGCATCTACCAACTTAGCACCACCTTCGTACTTCAATTCTTCCCTGGCTAGGGCTCTTTTCACATGTGCTCCTGCACCATCGTGCTCTCCCTTACCATGTCTAGCCTCAATGAAATTCCAAAAATGTTGTACACCGCTTGTCACATGCATCCTTGTCAACCAATAAAACATCCTTGCATTCTTGAATTGTGCGGTGCAATTATCTGACCATATTAAGTGTCAGTTGTATCATATGTTCCTTTCCCTTAAACTATCATAGAAAACTTTAAAGAATCCTTGTACAAACTTCGATGAATGAGTGCGATCATCACTTATGTAGAAGTGATACTCTCTTACAACCTTTCTATCCTCCTCTGTGCTATCATCTGCATGCATGAATACTATGTGTACAAAAATAGAAACTTGTGTAGAGTGATAATACATGGATTGCACTTCATTTTGAGGTTGTAGTGTATAATTTTCAGTGAAATCAATGATAGAGACAGTGGCGCCAAGAGGAAATGTGTCCTTACATAACTTGAATTGCTCATCTAACCATCAAGCTCTATGTGTATGCATTATGTACTCATAAACTAGTTTCTCTTGAAACAACTTCATAAATTGAGCTACACATATATCATTTTTCACTAGCTCACATCTCTTCAAATCTTTTCCATCTTTAACTCCATATGCGATTGTCTTGTATTTTCTGAAAGAAACTAGTTTCGTACCAATTTCATGTGTGCTCTCCAAATGTATGCATCTTGGTAAACATTGCAAACCACCACATATAGCACAAGAACCTTCCAAACAAGGCATCTTATAATAAATGCAACCATCATGTCTATTACATAGCACACTTGAAATAAATTCTCTTGCCGACTTAGGAGGTGCTTGTATATTACATTCCTGCAAAACATCGTTAGTGTGCAAAGTAGAACAAATATGACGAAAAATATCATAATGCATGGAAAATTCAATATGCATCCTACAACAACACGTGGTGTGTACATGATTAATCTTAACATAAAAAGGTTTTGCCATTTCAAAAAATCTTTGAGAAATTCTTATTTGAGGAAACTTTTGAAGGAATCTTTCATAAAATTTAGTTTGAGTCATATCCAAATAGTGTTTGGCATGTGGCTGACGGTTTCTAGATCCAATTTGTCTTCTAACAACATCTCTTTGGTTGGGCGCTACTCTTGTGTTGTCATGCCAAAAATTTTCAATTAATGTTTTTAGTGCATCTACAACAACCTTGTCTTTGCGTGGTAGTCTACTTGAGAATGCCCAAAGAGAATTATTGTTAGGTTCCTCTATTTGTTCTCGCCTCTTTAATGCTTTACTTAATGTTGTTCTACTAACGTTTAATGACTTACTTGTTTTGCTTATCAAATGATCTTTTTTTATTTTCTTGCTCATTATGGTTGATGCAATGACACGTCGAGTAGCATTAGAATCTTTACTACGTGATTTTGAACCAATAGATTGATATGCATCAAATAGATTTCTAACAATAGTTCTTTCACTGTTACTTTCAGATGATCTTAGGCCTAGAATTTTCATTGTCTCTCTAAAATTCAAATTTTTAATCATTTGAATAATTAATTGACATCTTGTGGTTTGATTTAAGTTTTTAAAATAGTTTTTCCATATTCTTGTAACCATTCTCCTACAAGTTCGTTCATTCATTTTATTGGGCATTGACTTCAATATATTCTCATCAATGTCAATTAGATACTTTGGTTTCCTACGAATGATTCTAGGAGGTGTTAACATCGGTGCATTATGTACATTCAATTCATCAAGTAGAGAAGGTGTAATATGTTCATCATTTAATTGATTATTCAATGCGGTATCTTCTTCAATTGCATTAGGTTCAAATGGTAAATTATCAAATGTTTCTTCTTCAATTGCATTAGGTGCATTATATTCATTTGGTAAATCGAATTGAGATGTTGAGGTTGACATACCTTCTTCTCCCATTGTTCTTATGTCACGCAATTTCTTCATACGTTGCCTTTGTCTTTCCTTTTGAGCCTCTCATTGTTCCATCATTCCTCGCTTGTTCTTTCCCATGGTTGATATCAGTTGACCTAAGTAGAATCATATTACATATATATGTAAAGAAAAGTTCAAAAATAAATAAATAACCATAAACATGCATCTTATCACTATTTTTTGGAATCAAACTATTAAACAATCACAATTCAATCATTTGAAACCATGCAAAAACAAAAAACTAATAAAAACAACAATTCAATCATTTGAAATCATGCAAAAACAAAAAATTCACTTACTTTTATGTATACAACAGTGATAGAAGTGCAGACACAGTTCCAGTAGGGCCTTCAATGACCTCAAAAACTTCTTTTGAGGCCGTTGAGGCTCTTGGGAAACTAAAACTATGTCTATAAACCGTGTACGGGCTACATTAATAACTGCGTACGTGCTGTTAGACCATAAAATGTTGACAAGCCCAACGGTATTCTTTTTTGCCATTCTGGGCTGATAAGTTGCGTGTACGCACTTATGAGTAATAAGTACCGTGTACACACTACTAATCCTTAAAAAAGTTATGGCAAGGCAGGGAACTAATAGTTTCAGTACCTCGTACGTGCTCTTGAGAGAGGTAGAGGGAGGGAGACAGACAGAGACATAGAGAGAGAAGAGGGGGGGAAGGGAGAGAGAGGAGAGGGAGGGAAGGGAGAGAGAGGAGAGGGAGAGAGGGAAGGAGGGAGGGAGAGAGAAGAGGGGGGGTGGGAGAGGGAGAGAGGGAAGCAGGAGAGAGAGAGAGAGAGAGAGAGAGAGAGAGAGAGAGAGAGAGAGAGCAGAGAGGGGAGAGGGAGAGGAGAGGAGAGGAGAGGGGGGAGGGAAGGTAGAGAGAGAGAGAGAGAGAGAGAGAGAGAGAGAGAGAGGAGAGGGGGGAGGGAAGGTAGAGAGAGGTAGAGAGAGAGAGAGAGAGAGAGAGAGAGAGAGAGAGAGAGAGAGAGAGAGAGAGAGAGAGAGAGAGAGAAGGTAGAGAGAGGTAGAGAGAGGGAGGGAGAGAGAGGGAGAGTAGGGGGGAGGGAAAGAGGAGGGGTCTTAAGGGGTCACAGGATACCATATGACCTCTAATGACACCTAAGGGGTCATATGGTGGGCTAATAAAATGATATATTAAATTTAAAGTTATGAATAGAAGATCATACAATGAGACTCCAAGTGAACAAACAACGAGGCTTCAACAAAAAGCAAGTGTAAGAGCTTGAAATAACCCTAAGAGTACTGCCTAAGTTCTAAAACATATGATGCTATTAAATTTGCAAGGTTATAAGACTGATCTCGATTGTGACTATAGGAATTACACACTTGATTTCTTTCATGGGTATGTATCATTCCAAGCTGTTTGACAAGTGATGATCATCATATACTACCACTACCATGCATAAAACAAACTTTAATTTCTTTTGGTGGCAGGCGTTGTGTAACAACATGGGAACTCTCGCATACCCACCACTATCATTCTATAGGACATCATCTATGTTACTCTCCCTCTTTCTCTTCCTACCTGTTGTTTTCTCCTGAAAAACATACTGCAGGTACTCTGACTCATCATGTTGCTTTGTTGACACTATTTTCCACATCTGCTCAGCTCATTAAAAACACATTCGAGAAGGATATTGCTACAGGTTTCCTTGTTTGTCATGGTAATACACCCGTGGTTCAATTTCAAACCCTATTCCTCCTATTCAATACACACACAAAATTCCACCAGTCAATTTTTTTAGGAGAGGATACATGATAAAAATCAAAGAGGAAGTTGCAAATAAGAAATAAATTCACTTACTTCTATAGAAGTGTAGACACAGTTGCAGTGGGGTATGGAGGGAGAGAAGAAGAGAAAGAGGGATGGGGTATGGAGGAAGGGAGAAGGGGGGAGAGAGAAAGAGAGAGAGACACCTTGTATGCATTTGAGAGAGAGAGAGATGATACACTTACATGTGTATATATATGTTTAATATATTATATATATACATATATTATATGTATATAAACATATTATATATACAATGTCATATTATACACATATTATATTATTTATAAAATTGCAAGCATATTTTCACCCATCTTCTGAGCTTTCTAACTATATAATTTGTTTTCAATTTGAACAACAGTAACATATTATTATTGAATTTCTTTTACTAGTGTCTCCATAGTTCTCACAGACATATTTGCACCATTTTTTGAATAACTTTTGATATACTTATCCAATTTTAAAAAACTTTATATATTATTGTATTTCACTTGATTCTTTATAATTTAAAAAAAATAAATTGTATTTTTGATTTGTTTAGTGCAACTTATGCTTCACGCACGAACAGGTACCAAATTTTCAGGATGTGCTCGATTGGAAAAATCATAAAAAAAAAAATACTCAACAAAAAATTACAAAAAAATACACATCTTCTAGTGCTCACTCTTAACTATCTTTCTGCCAAAGGATTTGTCAAAATACTAAATCTAACTATGACTTTTTTGATGCACACATTAGACACTATGTTATATTTTTTAGAAAAAAATAGGGTCAGTTTTTCATGCGGAAGGATTTGACCCCCTTAATCTTATCCAATTTTGAAAAGTTTAGTAGTTTGGAAACTAGATTCAGAGTACTACAATATTTGTTCTTTGATTATCTTCATATCTTGAGTGGATGACTTTCAAATTTTGCCTCCAAGTTCAGGTTCACCTGATTTCAGAAAAAAAGTGTCCACTTATACCCCCCTTTTTGACCACCATCTTTGTGCACTTACCCTAGCGTGAATGTGCGATTGCATGACAGATAATGAAAATTCCCACAAAAATACAAACTCAAACAAGAAACTAAAAACTATGAATGCGTATTGGTGTCTACACGAATGCGTAAATCTATCTATGTGATTGTGTGATTATGTATGCGCAATTGCATGATGATGAGATCCGCCTTTGAAATCCTTTCAAAACCTGCAAGAAATCTAAAAATCCGTATGATCTACAAAAATCACACAAAAAAATAGAGTGTTAATTAGTTGTTGCTTCACGTCGGGTTCACCAAAATGTGTATGCTAAAATTCATCTTCATTCAATCAAAAACAAAATGGAAATCACAAATCCCTATTCAATTAAAGAATTTAAAACAAACATCAATAAAAATAGATACATAATAGAATAAATCTAAACAATGTAAAACTCCATATTGTGAATCATGGCTTCCATTGCTCCTCTTCTCTTTGTGGTATGGTGGCTCTCAGATATTGCGTTGGCAACCTGCAAGTGACACAAAGATTCAAAGTTTGTGATTGTTGAAAATGGAGATTGAATGCCCAATTTATATATTATTGGAGAGAATTGATTGAAATGTGGAACACAATGATTAAGAGGTGGAACTCAGGTGAGCTCACATGTCGATTGATAGTTGAGCTGCTGATTTGGAGGTGGAACTCAATTGATTGAATAGATCAATTAAGTTAACTGATTGAGAAAAAAACTGATTGAAAGATGAAAAATAATGATTGGAGGATAATTGAGAGGATGACAAAGAAAGATTTTTGAGAGCTTTTTGGAAAAAAGCATAGTGGAAGATAGAAATGGGGATTGAAAAGATAATGATTTAATTAATTAATTAATTGAATTAATTAATTTAGCATGTGCTTGCACTTTGACTTTGATTTTCAATTTAATATTTGCATGAGATTTAATTCAAATATTGAATTTATTTTAAATTCAATTTGTTATTTAAATATATTTAGAACTTGAGTTTGATTTTCAATTTGATTTTTGAAATCATGCACATGTATTTGAAATTAGAAGAATATGAAGAATTTGAAAAATTAATGAAATTAGATGAAATTAGAATTTGGGGGTTTGGAATTTGAATTAGAAGAAATATGAATTAGTTAATTAAATAATTTAAAGAAATTATTTAATTATTTAGAAATTGAATTTAATTAAACGATAAAGATTATTTAAATTAAAGGATTAAAATCACAATTAATTAAATAATTAATATTTAATTAATTAAGAAAAGGGTTGATGATAATTGATTAAAGATAGAAATTGAAAATAAATTTATTTAAATAATAAATATTATTTAAATTAATTAATTAAAATCATAATTAATTAAATAATAATATTTTATTAACGTTAGAAAATGGTTTAAATGATTAAATGATGATAGAACTGAAATTGAAATAGAGTAATTAGTAAGATGATGTGGAAAAATGAAATTAGAAGAATAAGATTAACTAGCTTAATTAAATAATTAAATAATTATTTAATCAATTAGAGGAATAATTAGTACATGATCAATGAGACATTTTCAAGTGTCTACACTCCCTATTCAACTCTTAAGTCCTTACTGGTAAGATACTCATTAGATTTTGGTGAAAAGATAAATTCATCCAAATCCAAGGTATACATCCTTAAGTCTAATTGTCTTGTAAAAGCTAATATTACTAGGGTCCTACGCTTCCAATGATAGAATTAACTTGAAATCACTTTGGCATTCCTTTCTTCATGGTTCAAAATAAACCTTCAAACTATTATAAAGTCATTCAAAGCTTACAAAGTAGGATCTTTGATTGGAAAGGGAAATGGTTATCAATGGCATCTAGAATACAAATGATAAAATCAACTCTTAACACCATTACCAATTGTTACATGGTTGTTTTGAAAGATCCTAAATCAGCAGTCTCAAAATTAGAGAGTTATCAGAAATTCCATTTGGAAAGTAAATCTAGATAAAAAAAAATAAAAATCCGTCTAATCTCATTAGCAAACATGAGTTTATCTAATTCTAAAGGTGGATTGGGTATTCACAACATCTCCGTGATAAATTTAGCTCTAGGTACAAAATTGGTTTAGCAGATGTACAATAAGCCTTGTAGATAGGAAAATGGAATACATCAAAGCAAAATACTAAACTAGCTCAACCACAAAAACTAGATTGCAATGAAATTGATCCTTGTACACACAATGAAACTATGAAGATAAAATGCTAATAAAATTGCAAACCATAGAAGCAAAGCATCTCCTTCATATCTCTCCATTGTCCTCCTTTCTCCTCCAAATAGCGGATTTGTGGATCTCACTACAAGTGCAAGAGAAAAGTATGAAAGCAACATCGATTTTGACAGCGCAAGGATACTAGAAGCATGGTTTTATTCTGATGAGAAATGCATCCAATTTATAGAAAAAATGGAGAGAGGACAACAATTAGCAAGAATCAGTATTAGATGCAATTGGATTCAAAAATGGGAAAAATCAGATTGGAGAGAAGACAACAATTAGCAAGAAATCAATATTAGATGCAATTGTATTAAAAAATGGGAAAAATCAAATTTAGAAAGAAATACCATTGCACACTTTCTATGCAAGAGGATAAGACTAGTCATCAAATCTAATGTTAGGATAAGATACCATATCCAAACTCATGATGAATAAGGAAACATGCTTCCAAATTAAAGCACAAAAATAAGAGCCACTTGAGAGAGATAATGAGTTGGAAATTAGGATTTAGCAATTAGGAAATTAGGTGGAAATGATGAATTAGAAATTAAGAAATTAGAAAGTGATGAAATTAGAATTTAGGAAATTAGGTGAATTAATTAATAAGTTTTCATTCATTAGTTGATTCACAAAAGAGGGGGAATTAATTAGCCAACTAAATTTATCTTGAAATGGAATAATAGTTCTTGAGGTGATATAAGAATGATGAAATGAATTAAGAGTGATGCCTTTTATAGGGATTTCATAGTAAAATCACCTTTTGGACAACTTAGAATTATTTAATATTTTCACATTGGAGATATTTCTAGAAATGACAAGACCAATATATTATCCTCCCAAAATTTTAGCCAAAAAATACTGCACAATGGTGCTCAACCGACATGGTCCTGACAAATTAGGCCCAAATTTTTAGGATTGGGAGATAATAGGACCTTGATGCCAGATTTATAATTTATATAAAAAGTTAAAGATAAAGGGTGCACCTTAAAATAAGGGCCCAAATAATAAAGTGTTGATGTATTAAAATGGAATAGGACTCATAACATTGAATTAAATATTAATCTAATACAATAAAGGTCATATAATGCATAGAAGAATGGAGAATACTAAAATGAGTGCTACGTGATAGTGTGAAATTGGACTCCATAATTAAAGGAGTATAATTTGTGACGCTACATTCACATATTCAACATGTTTAGGAGAATTACTTAGATATTTTAAAGCTCTATATTTGTCGTCTTTAAGGCCAACAAATAACGCATGTTTCATATGATATAACTGTCGATTTGAGGGTCCAAGATACTCATAAGTACTAGTAGTCATATTCTAAGTGTATGGCATTGGTAAGAATCTCCAATCATATTATCTACCCCCGAAAATTATTTTCATATTGTTTGTGATTGATAAAATTGACTGAAAAATATAATGATCATCTACTATAATATACTTGTGTTAGTATAGCATAAGGACCTTGTTTCAAATTTATAATTTTTATAGTGTTTTTTAATAAAGTTCGATATGTGAGATACAATTAATAGCTTTGTAGACAAGATTTAGGCTAGTCGATGTAGATGTAAATCTAGAGTCAAACTTGTGATATCATCCTTAAAAGATCTCTAATTTAAATAATCATTCCATTTTAAGATTCAATTCAAATTTAACTTGATTGTTTTGTTAATTTTTATATAAAGATGGGATTACTTCTTATATAAGAAATTTAACTAATTGAACAAAATGTGACAAATAATCAATTCCCACTATCTTCATATAATTTGAAAATGAATGCAAAGGATAGTGGAAAAACATAAAAAAGGAAACAGTTATCAAACAATTCTTAAGTTTAATGGTATGGACCCCATGCTCTTTCACCATATAATTTCTGTCTTTTTTATATTTCCCTCCCTACCATAACTTTTTCCCTCCCTACCATATTTTCAAGGTAATTTCCTTGTCCTCTTTTGTCATATGTTCACATCACCTACTTTATCATTGATGTGTGAAATTAATCTTTCAACGTCAATCTATCACTTTTCATCTAAGAGGGTTTTTCACATAAGAACCCTCTAATTGATATTGCCATGTGTTATTGACCTATTCATAAAATATTGTCTCAATTTATAGGGTCAATTCTAATTGATTTATTTTTTTATGTAGAAAATGAAATTCTAAAGTGTGTTTTCTATGAATCTTTTGTCTTGTGTTTGGGAGGGTTTTTTTTTTTTTAATCTTGGTTTTTAAGAATTATTTTCTATCGTAAATTGTAATGCATCTAATTGTATGATAGCTTAATATTTTTGGCGAGCATAAATGTTTGATTTATGTTATGTATCTTTTGTCATCGATTTTTAATATGAAGCTCGTTGGTTTCTTTATGATTATTCTTTTTTCTTGAGCAATTTAAATAAACATCATAGTAGATCTATAATGAATCTGAATTTTGAATGTGATTTACAATAGTAGTTGAATAAATAGACATTTACTTAAAAATAATTCCATCATTCGTCTATTACAAGCACACCTTTCTATATCTTAAAACAAAATGCAACTATATATTAAAATAAACAAACTAAATCCATAATGAGAAAAATAGAGAACAAATCACCCAAAAGACCGAATGTCCATGAAAGCAAAAGACAAAGAGAAAGATTGGGGGTGGTTGCTTAGCGGCTTGCCTTAGTCAAATCACAAACAATCCAAATGGATAAAGATAATTACCAATCTCCTACAACAGAGGAAGATTGTTGGTGATCCTATAACTTGGTCTTCATACTTGGCAGAGACTTGGTAAACTCCATTTGCTGTCCTCTTTCTTTGCCATCTGCAATGAAGACTGAGGCAACAAAGGGACGTGTTATTTGCCTTATCTTCCAACCGCCAAAAGAGACTACAACGGTCAAAGCAAGAAAGTTTGTATTCAAATTGGATTATAATTGAACTGCATTTATTTTCTTTTTGAGAGGACTCCATCCACGAGGTCTGGTCAACATTTTAACAACACCTTTACTGCAAATCGACACTACAATTGTCACTCCTCCAACAAGCAAGGAAATTAACACATGATTATGTGATAAACCATTGGAATTGATCATTCCAATTGGGTCTTTAAAAATTGTCAAATTTAAAAAGTGTTGTTTACTCATTTAAAATGCTTGTAAATGGGGGCAATTTTCTTTTTGTTTTCATTTTTATTTATGGAGGTAAAATTTGATAAATGTATAGTAATTGGAAGCATTTTTCATGACAATTACAATAAGTAGTCTGACATATAGATTAGATCCCATCTTAGAGAATGTTTTAATCATTTCGTATATATGTAATTAAAAATAAGTCATTTAGTGAGAAATTAGTTGTCAAATCACTTTTAAATGGTAGCTTGAAATTAAGCACCATTTTTTTTGCAAAAGTGATTGTTTTGACATTATCTATGAAATGGACCTTGATGCATTGTAAAAAGCGCTCAGCTATAAAGTGCCAAAAAATGGGGCGAGGGGGCTCGAGGTCACGTAATATTTAATAATCGAGGTTATCTTGAGTTGTGTCTGCAAGAACTTCCACAATTCGTGACATGAGCACTTTCATACCTTCTTTACTATAATTTCTCTTGAAAGACATCTTGAGTCACGCCTTTGAACATTTTTGTGAAGTCGTTCCTTTGAGCGCTTCCACACCTTCTTGAGCACTATATGGGGATAAACAATGTAGTTGATTGACATACATTGTGATCTCAATACTTATTGCTACATATGAATCTAGAAATGCTTCACAAAAAGCATGAATGATTCCTTGTAACAAAATATGCATACTAGTTTTTAGCACTGTAGGTTTGGAAACTAGTATGATGACTTTGTCTTTGGATCACATGCAAACTTCAAAGACATTGATATTACTTCCTACATATCTAGAATGAGAAGTCATCATGCACACATTTGTGGTGTTTTTCAATGAGTGTGGATCATCTTCAGAATCCAGTGTCAAGCATTTACTAATAGTACAAGCATCACATTATGGGAGAGTTGCATAGTCTCTCATTTCTTTCATATGGAGGGGAACATTTTGTATCCTAGTGCATAGTGTGTGCTAGAATTTGTGGTGATCAGAATATCAACATTGAGATAAAAGGACCAACATACCAATGAGACTTTTGAGTACAAATATTAATTAAAATTTAAACTAGTTTAACTTCTCCAAGATATGTCTCATTGTTCTATATCTCATAGGATCCCTAAAGTTAATGTTTTTCTCTCAGATCATTGAGCAAATGACTTTAGGAATGACAACTCCAAGAACGAGTGATATTGTGATCTATATGCATGAATGCAATATAAGATATATATGATATGTTTAAGCTATGATACTAAATTAGATTGAAGATAATGATATGATAAAGATATTAACAAGCTATCCTAGCATGATCTACTAACATGGATATACTATGATATGAAATTCTTCTAAATGCTCAAATGCTATTCTAACAAAGAGAGGCTAAAATGCTTGATACAATTAGACTATAATATAGATGCATAAAACTTGGATATGGAGAATGAAGAATGTGAGCTCTATTTATAGAGGAAATGGGGCAATGGATGGTTAAGATTGAATAATATTAACAATGGCTAGGATTGAAAGTCACTCAATCCATGTTTATAATTTTCACCAATGAAATGGTGACAATTGTCAACAAGAGGTGGCCTGAGAGGAGATACAAGAGGTACTACATGCCTAAGAAGACCTGAAGGTCACCTTAGGAGGTTGGGTTATGGTTAAGTTAGGGTCATCCATTGGATAAAGCTTTTACCCAAGGGGTAAACTCTTGTGCAAGGGTTAAATGGGGTAACTAAGGTCAAAGCCATAAGTGCTTGATGAGACCCTTGAGTTGGATGAGGGTTAAGTTAGAGATAAATTTTCTAACCATGAGGGGAGGTTGGATTAACCATTAATGGTTAAGAGGACTTTAGGGACAAATTTGTAAGAGTCCTTTAAAATTTGGGGAACTCAACAAGTTAACTTGTTGAAGAAATAAAGTCTTTATTGCATTTAGAAGACTTTCTTCTAAATTTGAGAATTGACCTCCTCAAATTTAGCGATGTGATATGATTGGAGGACTTAAGGATAATTGATTGAGATTAGATAGGTTCTAGAAGAATGCTTAGGAGGCAAGTGAGAAATGCAGGAAGGGGCAAGTGGGAGAAATAGGATTTTAGTTGAAATAAAAATGTTTTATTTCAACCAAAATAGATGCAACTTGCATAAATGCAAGTGGGGGGATTTTATAAATAAATTTGATTTTTCAATATGCAAGGATCAATTTAAATAAATGTGAATTTAATAAAAATGTTGAAAGGGAGATTTAATTATATAAAGTGATTTATTTAATTAAAGGCTTGAATGGGGTTAGATGAATTTAATTAAATAAATTGAATAATTCATTTAATCAAATAGATGAAAATGGGGAAATTAATTAAATAAGATTTAATTAATAGGGGATGCGGTTTAAATAAATATTAAATATTTATTTAAGTAGGTGGTTAGATTTATACGTCTACATTTTGCCCCTCTTTGAAGTGGCGTGTGTGCACATGTTGATTCAAAGAAAATCACTTGATATGCTACCAATTTTTTTTATCGATATGGTGTCGCGTGTCAAAATGTTTGATATGATGACCCTGTTGGCATTTGGCATTATAACAGACAAGGGGAGATTGTTGGCATTTCAATAAGGATATTGAGAAGGTTGTTGATGATTATGGATAAAACTGATTAAGGATGTTTACTGTCTTAATATTATTATTTTGTCGTTGATGTCAAGAAATTGATTTTCTAATTCAGTATGATGTTGCCATATCTTGAGAAGTATGATTCGATGAGTATAAAGATGTTGGTAAAAGACACAGATAGAATATGATGGATAAGGGGAGAAATAAGTTATTCAATGGGCAACTATTACCGAGTTAGACAATGATGAGATCATGATGATTAGATTGTTTTGGTATCCTACATATGTTATTGATTGAAAGGTTAATACTATACTATGTTACTGAGAAAAGAACCTAGTCGGTAAACCCTAAGGTTATCACTATCGGTTAATGAAGGCAGAATGTCTACTGAGTGAAGTTTAGTATTTACCAAGTTGCAACCGAGTAATAATAGAATACATTAAATGATTACATGCATTATTTAATGAAGGAAGTTGATGAGTTGGCTATGATTAAATGATTGGTATGCCGTGAATGAAGTTTGTTAAAGAATCTATGGAAAAGGAAAATTGGCAGGAAGATCTACAGCTTAGATTGAACCGCAATACCCTAGCACAAGTTCCAAGAAATGTATGCAAGTTCCAAGGCAGGGTAAAATGTTTTCAGATCGAAGGATACATTGAACCTGGACAAAGTTTGAAGATGTAATGGCTATGATTGATCATGGGAAATGTGATCAAGGAGATTAAGCGGTTGGCGAATTGTTTATAAATTGAGAACTGTTGATAAACAATGCATACGAGCAAGTGTATGCACAGGGATGCTACATAGTGATTACTGAGCACAGAAGCTTGAAGACCTATTTTGAATAATAGAGTATAGAGCCCAGCAGATGGACAAGATTAGTTCTATGTCTATATTGTATTGAGCAAATAAGAATCTGCTTTAGCATTTTAGATGTGAAGTTGCAGATAGATTTTTATTACTGTTATTTTATGAAGTGACAAAAAATCTCTTAACCGAGTGGACTTAATAGTCTTATTTGTAAAACCCTCTAGCAAGGTGACATTCTGATTGAGTGTTTGAAATCTTTTAACAAGGTCACTTCTAACAAGGTGAAGATCCTAACGGATCAGAGGGAAATCGCTTAACCGGGTCACATCTAGCAATGTGTTTGTAATATTTAACAGGATTTGCTTTTAACCGAGCATACTCTAGAAGAGTATATTTCTTAGTGGGTCCAAAATCCCACAGTGGTTTTTCCCTATTTGGGTTTCCACATTAAATCTGGTGTTATGAGTGTTATGATGTTTATATGCTTTTGAGTTTGGATGTTTAGCAGTTTTGGTTATATTATTGAAGTAAAGTATATGTTACCGAGGTTGAATCTGATGTTTTTATGGAAGATTAAGTTTGTATGATTCACCCCCCCCTCTCATCTTATTAGCTTGGCATCTATACTTATCTTTAAGTATCAGAACTATCAATTGGTATCAGAGCTTTGGACTCCGGAAAGAAAAGTTTAAAGGTACTTGAGGAAAAGATCCAAAGATGTATAAGAGGGATGCATTGAAGCTGAATAAGTCAAGTTTCTCTACATGGTAGAAAAGGATGAAGCTGCACCTATCAGGGGTTGGAGAATATGTTGTATATTATCTAGAGAATGATTTCATCACACCGAGCACCTATCCATTGACAATGGAAGAGATAAAGGCAAAGCAAGAACATATCCAAGCAATGATTGAAATAACATCTGCATTGACCGATTCAGAGTTTAATGATCTAGAAGGCTGCAATGATGCAAAGGCAATGTGGGATAAGCTCATATCTATGTATGGAGGAGATGAACATGTTCAAAGAGCAAAAGTGGATAGTCTAAGAAGACAACTTGAATCTATGAGGATGAATGAAGGTGAGAACATAACCCAGTACAGTACAAGACTAAAGGAGATTGTCAATCAAATCAAAGGAGTAGGTGGAACTATTGAAGAAAAGGATATAACAAGTAAGTTGTTAAGAACCCTTATACAAACCTATGCAATCCAAGTCTCTGTAATCAATGAATTGAGGTATGTAACTAATATGCCAATTTCTTTAGATGCTACCATTGGTAAGCTACATGCATTTGAGTTAAGTAACTTTGATAACAGTGGGTCATCGGTAAATAAAGTTGAATCTGCATTTAGTTCTTTTCATATTGGTGAATCTGATGATTACAATGATAGAATGAGTAAGTACACTAAAGGGAATCACAGTGGAGCAAGTGAAAGATTTTGCAAGAACATGGAGGAAGTACACAAACTGTATGAGGAAATCAGAAAGCAAGAAGAGTTTGAAGCACTATTAGCCAGAAGGTTACCGAGAGGCAAAGGTAAGTATAAAGGAAAACTACCTTTGAAATGTTTCAATTGTGATAAGATAGGACATATGGCTTCTAACTATCCTGACAAAGATTCTACTGAAAAGAGAGATTACCGAGATGATAGACAGAAAGATAATCATTACAGAGGACACCAAGACTTTAGAAGAAGAGATAGAAAGTCATGCTTAACAGCCGATGAGGAATTCAATGATGATAAATTAGATGAAACTGATACAGAGGAAGTAGTTTATGTGGCCATCAAAGATGGATCAGATGAAGAAAGGTATGAAGAAAAAGCCCTTATATTTGACATAAATACTAATGATTCTTGGATCATAGATAGTGGATGCTCACATCACATGACAGGTGATAAACACAAGTTTTTTTATCTTAGAAGACTATGATGGAGGCTATGTAAGATTTGGTAATGGTGCACCATGTCCGGTAAGAGGTAAAGGATCCATAACACTTCTTGACAATGCAAGATACAATGATGTTTATTGGGTTGAAGGTTTGAAATACAATTTGTTGAGTGTAGCATAGCTAAACAATACAGGATACCGAATAGAATTTCAAAAAGGAATTGTCAAAGTTCATGACAAGCATGGAAAGTTAGCTGCTACCGGGACACAAACAAAAGGTAACACATTTCACCTTGAATCAACTCGGAATAAATGTATGTATGCAAAGATAGATGATACCTGGTTATGGCATAAAAGGTTTTGTCGTGTAAATTTTGATAATCTGATCAAAATAAGCAAGAAGCACCAAGTAAGAGGTCTATCGAGCCTTGAAAAACCTGAGAATGCTATGTGCCGAGGATGCCAGATGGGTAAAATGACAAGATCAAGCTTTACAAGTAAGTCCTACACTTCTAAGGGAATTTTAGATCTTGTGCACACTGGTCTTTGTGGTCCTATGAAAGTTCAAAGTTATTATGGTGATAAATATTTCATATTATTTGTGGATGATTACTCAAGGATGATGTCAGTAATGTTTTTAAAAGAAAAATCAGAAGCTTTTCAAATGTTTAAATGGTACAAGGCAAGAGTTGAAAATGAAACAGGAAGACAACTGAAATGTCTTAGATCAGATAGAGGACGAGAGTTCACATCTGATGAGTTCAACTTATTCTGCAATGATCATGGTATAAAAAGACAAGTCTCTGCACCGAGAACTTCACAACAAAATGGAATTGCTGAGAGAAGAAATAGATCTATTGTGGATTGTGCTAGAACCCTGATGATTGAAAAGAAAGTGCCACAAACATTTTGGAGAGAAGCAATAAGCACTGCAGTTTACACCCTAAACTGAGTACAACTGAAGAAAGGTACTTTGAAGACACCTTATGAAATCTAGTATGACAAGAAACCTAATGTAAGTTATTTTAAAATCTTTGGAAGTAGATGCTATGTACACAAGGATGATAGAAATGGCAAGTTTGATCAGAAAAGTGAAGAAGGAACATTTCTTGGTTATTCTTCTAGAAGTAAAGCATTTAAATGTCTGATCAAATCATCTAACAAAATAGTAGAAAGTGCAAATGTGAAAATTGATGAATTTGCAGAAAGAAATGATGAAGGAAATTCCAAGGAACCAGAAAATTATGATGAAATTGTCTATGTTCAACTGACAAGTCCTACTGAGAAAACTGTAGAAGGAAATGAAGAGAATATCTAGTTACCGAGTGATGAAGAAGAACATACAGAGCCTCCCGAGCCTGTATTAGCCAAATATGTTAGAAGATATCATGCACCAAGTCAGATTATAGGATATAAGGATGATCCAATGATGACAAGGAACAAACTGAGACAGAACACATGTCTGATATCTAAATTTGAACCGAGAATAGTGAAAGAGGCATTTAACAGTGAAGATTGGATAGATGCTATGATAGAAGAGATTGATCAAATCAAGAAGAATGACACATGGACACTGGTCCCAAGACCGAAGGACAAAAATGTAATCGGTACAAAATGGATTTTCAGAAACAAGCTGAATGAAAAAGGAGAGGTCATTCGAAATAAAACAAGACTAGTTTCAAAGGTTATGCCCAAGAAGAAGGAATTGATTATGGTGAGACTTTTGCACCTGTAGCAAGACTTGAAGGAGTAAGAACATTGTTGGCATATGCTTCTTACAAGAATTTCAAGGTATATCAAATGGATGTCAAATCTGCATTTCTGAATGGTATATTAGAAGAAGTTTTTATTGAACAACCTGAAGGATTTTCTGAAGGCAATAATAAAGATCAGGTATGTAAATTGAACAAAGCTTTATATGGTCTGAAACAAGCACCTAGAGCATGGTATGAAAGATTGCACTCTTATTTAATCAAGATTGGTTTTATAAGAACAAGTGAAAACAACAATATTTACATGAAGAACGATGAAAATGAAATACTGATCTCAGCCATATTTGTTGATGATATTATATTTTGTGGAAATGACTCTCTATGTAAGAACTTTGGAAATGAAATGAGCAAAGAATTTGAGATGTCATTAATCGGTGAGATAAATTATTTTATAGGTTTACAGATATTGCAAATGAAAGATGAAATTTTCATTACTCAATCCAAGTACATAAAGGAAATCTTGAAGAAATTTGGAATGGAGGATTCAAAACCAGTAAGTACTCCTATGACTACCAACTGTAAACTACCAAAGAATGATGAATTTGCATCTGTTGATGAGACACTTACCGATCCATGATTGGAAAGTTGCAATATGTTGTTCACAGCAGGCCAGATATAGCACTTGCAGTAGGTATAGTTGCAAGATTCTCTGCACATCCTAAGGAAACACACATGACAACAATCAAGAGAATTTTCAGATACTTAAAAGGCACTGAAGATTATGGCTTAGTATATCAAAAAAGAAATGACTTTGATTTAAAATTTTATACTGATGTTGATTGGGCAGGCAACATTGATGACAGAAAAAGTACAAGTGGAGGAGCTTTCTTTTTAGGAGAAAGACTAGTGAGTTGGCTTAGCAAGAAACAAGGATGTGTTTCACAATCAACAGCAGAAGCTGAATATGTTGCTGCAGCATTGAACTGTACCAACATAGCATGGATCAAACAATTGTTGGAAGGTATAAATGAGAAAGTTACTGAGCCAGTAACTATATTCTGTGACAATACTAGTGCCATTAACATTTCAAAGAATCCTATTATTTACTCTAAGACAAAGCACATCTCTATCAAATATCATTATCTTAGAGAAGAAGCTCAAGAGAAGAAAGTGGTGTTGGAGTATATTAGCACAAAGGAACAAATAGCAGATATCTTCACCAAGCCACTGCCAAGGGACACTTATGAGTATCTTAGAAGTAAGTTAGAGGTGCTACCCCTATCTTCTACTCACTGACCAAGTTCGATGAAAGCATCAATTCAATGACTCTACAAAATATCTTTTTAGGAGTTGATGCTGATTTACACACTTTAGGATGTTTTCTAAAGGTGTGTAGGAAACAATACAGGAAATAATATAGGGAACAAGAATTAAAGACATAAATGCTCTGACCGAGACTAAGTTGACACATAACAATAGGAAATCACTTCATACAGGAAGAAATTATGTTTTAGTTCTTTACTTTTTGGCATTGTTGTCAAAGGGGGAGAAGACTGAAGAAGAGGAGAAGACTAATGTATGGGGGAGAATTTTGATGACAAGGGGAGAGCATTTCAGCATTTCAGAATCTCACAGCAATCTGAATCAATTAGGTCAAATCAATTGGTTTTGCCATCAATGCCAAAGGGGGAGATTGTTGGCATTTGACATTATAATAGACAAGGGGAGATTGTTGGCATTTCAATAAGGATATTGAGAAGGTTGTTGATGATTATGGATAAAACTGATTAAGGATGTTTAATGTCTTAATATTATTATTTTGTCATTGATGTCAAGAAATTGATTTTCTAATTCAGTATGATGTTGCCATATCTTGAGAAGTATGATTTGATGAGTATAAAGATGTCGGTAAAAGACATAGATAGAATATGATAGATAAGGGGAGAAATAAGTTATTCAATGGGCAACTATTACCAAGTTAGACAATGATGAGATCATGATGATTAGATTGTTTTGGTATCCTATATATGTTATTGATTGAAAGGTTAATACTATACTATGTTACCGAGCAAAGAACCTAGTCGGTAAACCCTAAGGTTATTGCTATCGGTTAATGAAGGCAGAATGTCTACCGAGTGAAGAATTAGTATTTACCGAGTTGCAACTAAGTAATAACAGAATACATTAAATGATTACATGCATTATTTAATGAAGGAAGCTGATGAGTTGGCTATGATTAAATGATTGGTATGTCGTGAATGAAGTTTGTTAAAGAATCTATGGCAAAGGAAAATCAGTAGAAAGATCTATAGCTTAGATTGAATCGCAATACCCTAGCACAAGTTCCAAGAAATGTATGCAAGTTCCAAGGCAGGGTAAAAAAATTTCAGATCGAAGGATACATTGAACCTGGACAAAGTTTGAAGATCTAATGGCTATGATTGATCATGGGAAATGTGATCAGGGGGATTAAGCAGTTGGCGAATTGTTTATAAATAGGGAATTGTTGATAAACAATGCATACGGGCAAGTGTATGCATAGGGATGTTACATAGTGATTACCGAGCATAGAAGCTTGAAGACCTATTTTGAATAACAGAGTATAGAGCCCAGCAGATGGACAAGATTAGTTTTATGTCTATATTGTATTGAGCAAATAAGAATTTGCTTTAGTATTTTAGATGTGAAGTTGCAGATAGATTTTTATTACTGTTATTTTATGAAGTGACAAAAAATATCTTAACCAAGTGGACTTAACAGTCTTATTTGTAAAACCCTCTAGCAAGGTGACATTCTGATTGAGTGTTTGAAATCCTTTAACAAGGTCACTTCTAACAAGGTGAAGATCCTAACAGATCTGAGGGAAACCCCTTAACCGGGTCACATCTAGCAATGTGTTTGTAATCTTTAACAGGATTTGCTTTTAACCGAGCATACTCTAGAAGAGTATATTTCTTAGTGGGTCCAAAATCCCACAGTGGTTTTTCCCTATTTGGGTTTCCACGTTAAATCTAGTGTTATGAGTGTTATGATGTTTATATGCTTTTGAGTTTGCATGTTTAGCAGTTTTGGTTATATTACTGAAGTATATGTTACCGAGGTTGAATCTGATGTTTTTATGGAAGATTAAGTTTGTATGATTCACCCCCCCCCTCTCATCTTATTAGCTTGGCATCTGTACTTATCTTTAAGTACTATCAGCCACAGATGCAGGTTTGATAATTGATCTCGATGATGCCCCCTTGGGAGATGAATCAAGGGTGTGTTTGATAGAGTTGTAAAAAAATTCAAATTTTTGACCCTTTGATTTTGTTTTGATATGATAATGTTGACGACGTTTGAATTTTGGATACGCATGATTTGATTCGTCTCCCAAAAAAATGATGTTGATATGGTTAATAATGGAAAAAGAAGTGGAAAAATACATGCCCCACTTATTAACCCTAGTTTTTACCCTTTTAAAAGGATTAAAATGAATTTGAAAATTCATTTTACACTTGTCTTCTTGTGATTTAGACATTTGGAGCTTTGACCATGATGTTGATTCCTTATCATACTCACCATTTTGAGCACGTTAAGGTGATACCAGAGACCTGCCACGTATGGCCCACCTATAAGTGACTCGAATCCTTGTGTTTTTGTTCAATTTTTTGAGAATTTTTGGCACGTTTTTCATGGTTTTGGGTCTTTTTTTCGTGGTTTAGTGCATAGGCAATGTTAGTTAGCGCATAGAAACCCTAGGTTGAAAGGTTAGCACATTTGATTGGTAGGATAGAACGTAGGTTCATTTTAGCGCATTCGAAACACATTTTAGCACATTGACTTGAAAAGGTAGTGCATAGGATATGTTAGCGCATAGGGAGAACATGTTAGCACATTCAAGTTCCGCTTTAGCGCATGGTCAGGTTTTAGCAGATACACAGTGTTCGTTAGCACATGCAAAAGAAAGTTTAGCGCATGTATGGCAGTGTAGCACTTTTCAAGGTATGTTTTAGCATGTGAGCTGGAAAAGTTGGAAAAATTTGTTTTCCAAGATGACGTGCGATTGATTTGGTAGCTCGTTTAAATGTTGATATGGGTCTAATGGAGTTAGTTTTGTTTGATATGTTTCTCTAATATGGTGCACTGATATGGGTCATGATATGGATCACGATATGGGTTATTATTTTTATAGGAATCACGTTATGAATCACTGATATAGGGCACTGATAGGGTTCACTGTTGGTTTCACTGATATGGATTACTGATGTCTCACTGATATGGGTTACTAATATGTTTCACTGATATGTATTACTGATATGTTTCATCAGTATGTTGTGCTGATATGGGACACTATTATGTTGCTTAGATATGGATGTTCTGATCAAGTTTCTTGATATGTCATTCTGATATGGAATTTTCAGATATGTTGTTTTGATTTGTTTTGTCGAAATGATTCTTTCTGATATGGATATGACGGTGAGTTGATTCCTGATATAAATTCCGATATGATGCTTTTGATATTATTCACTGATATGATACTCTAGATATGACTAACTGATATGATGCTCCTGATACTGATATGTTGCTCTGATTGATCTTGATATGATGCTCTGATTAATCTTGATATGATGCTTTTGATATGAGATTTACAATTTGAGTTGTTTTGTTTTGATAGAATTGATTAAATCAAGAACTGATGGTGGATATGTTATGATTTGCAAGCGGTACTCAATGTTCTACAATCTTGGGAGAGATTCTTGAAGCCATAGGGGTTGATTCCATGATTGACTCAGGCAGACAGAGCTATTATCAAGAGATGTGTATTATCATCTCTTTTGGACATGCCCCAGTATACCATTTACTTGGGTTTGTTGATAGCACTAGAAGAGAGGTGGCATAGCGACACCAACACCTTCCACTTGGCAACAAGGGAGATGACGGTGACACCTGAGGATTGCTACTGGATCTTGCAGATTCTTGTGCTATGAGATTTGCTATCCTATGAGAAGACTAAGGAGGGTGGCATAGAGGCTCTATAGTGTGTGTTTCAGGATGACCACATCAGTGGTTATGAGATCCCATGGTAGGATTTTTTGGATCTAGATTATTCTCCTCTGCCATCAGTACTAATAGGTTTCATTGGCAGTTTACTATGTCTCGACTGGAGGTCGAAGGGACTAGTTGTGGGATGGGGTTTGGTATTGGAGGACATGGTCACATGTTTGTGTGGAGGTCATGCATGTTGGCCCACCTATACAGGGAACTTCATCAGGTTGTGTATCTAGGATATACCAAACTATCTGTAGGTGTGAAATTATTACAGGTGTGGGTCTGGGAGCATATAACGGTGATGCAGCTGCTTGCAGATAGAGACAAACTAGTTGGTCGGTCATACACATACGAGTATATAGGTGTAGTTGTCTAGCGTAAGCTAGGAAAACTAGAGCACTGGTGCATGACTCTTGATGATATAAACATGGTCATCTAGAGACCGTATACGAACTATGAGGTATGGGCTGAGGATGGGCTATA
Organism: Cryptomeria japonica; assembly: GCF_030272615.1. Lineage (NCBI taxonomy): Eukaryota > Viridiplantae > Streptophyta > Pinopsida > Cupressales > Cupressaceae > Cryptomeria > Cryptomeria japonica. Next base: position 49,669,820 of record NC_081412.1, on the reverse strand, counting down.
CATGTCATGATATCTGATTGGCTGGATGCCCTTTATATTTGAGATATTTTTGCATAGTCGTGAGGCAATATGGGAGACAACAGGGGATTCCACGGGGAGCCTATTTGTATGCTCGTCGATAGAAGGATGTACCCAAGTGGGGGCCAACTATTGATAGTGTTGCAGTAGTGGCCAAGTACATGAGCTTAGTGGGCTAGATGTTGCATTACAGAGCCGAGGTAGTAGATGTCGGGATGACTGAGGAGTTCTTATCTTACTTTGTTGCTCATGCGGTGGCTCGTTTATCTGATCTTGTAGAGCCATTAACATCATTTGATGAGGAGGAGGAGGAGGAGGAGGAGTGACTATAGAGGCTAGGAGGGTAGAGGCAAAGAGAGGAGAATGAAGGAGATGATGGTGATGAGGGGGATGATGGGGATGATGGTGGAGGTGGTAGAGGGGGTAGAGGGGGCAGAGGTGGTCTTGTGCTTGGTGCAGAGGGAGGTAGATGACCCACACAAAGGATTAGATTAGACGTTCTTCCTCCACCAGTTCCTCGGACAAGGACAGGTGCAACAGGTGTTACCTCGCAGGTACCTATCTAGATTAGGGTATATTCCCATTAGTAGGATGCACAGATCAAGGCCCTATAGATTTTGGTGCAATAGCTGCAGGCCCAGGTTTTGGCGCAGTAGCGACATATTGCCTAGCTGCAGATGGAGAGGGATATAGCCATTGAGCGAAAGGGATGAGCAGAGGCCCTCACTCACAGATTGGATAGAGTAGTTGCAGGCACCCCTCTCCAGCATACACTCAGGGAGATACAATACTCAACCTAGGAGGTTGAGTAGTACCAATGTTTATACAAGGATTTGGTCCCTCGAGAGCGAAGAGCTCCTAGCTATGCTGTAGTGGCATCTACCCGATCTAGACGTAGTCATTCCAAGATAGAGAGTAGAGGTGTTATGGGACTAGCACGACGTGATCCATTTGGTGGGGATCTAGGAGTAGGGACATCCACCGTGAGACCTTCTACCTCGAGGGATAGTCACACTTGATAGGTTCATTTTTGTGATATGGATCACTCTTGTTATATTCATTGACATGATCTTGAGTTGTACATTTTGACCTTGTTTTGAGATTATATGATATATGATAACAATTTTCTTTGATCCACATGTGATGTGTCATGATGATTATTGATTTTTATTTATAGAAATGATGATGTTATGTTGATTCTTATGAGTTGATATGATTCTAAGATGTTGATTTTTAGATGTATTGATCATGTGATGATGTATGGATGCAAATGTTTGTTTCTTGATGACATTTTGGATATACATGTTTTGATGATGCAATAATGTATGAATGTTATGAATGTTGATCATATGATGATGGTTATCTGTATGTTTGAAGGTGATACATGCAGTCCAAAAATTATTGATATGATAATGATTGATGTGTTTATGCATTGATGTGAAGATAATAATGATGATAATGATGAATGTAACTAAATGCATCAATGATCATTTTAATTTTGTCATTGTCATTCCTGTTAGGAAATTGTTTATGCTCTCTTTGTCATCATTGAGATTTTGAGATGTTGAAAGTTAATACAAACATCAATGGTATAATTGAACCATGATGACCTGAGTATAACTTACATGATTTTTGATATTGCAAAATGACACAAGCATCGAGGTATAATTGAACCAAGATGACTTGAGTGTTGTTTGCGTAAAACAGACAAGAGTTAACCACTTTTATGTGCAAAATGGAAAATGTCTTCAATGATATGTTTCCAATCATGTCTCGAGACAAATTTGCAGAATTTGAATGATCACTTCATAGATAGAAAACCAAATAAAATATTAGATTTTGTTGTTGTTGCTCTAGCTCAGTGCATCCTTGAGTTGCTCAGGAAATATAATAGTTTAGAAATAAAGATACAAATAGTCCAAACTTCATGCTAAAATATAAACAAATCATAATTCAGAATAGATCATCCATTGTGTTGTGTTTTGTGTGGATTCTAACAGTGATTCTGATTTCTAGTTTTATGGTTGGTTTTGACACTTGTTCCTTGGTATGCGTTGATCCTCGTTTGTGATATGTTTTGTCTATTTTATGAAAGTTAAAGCAAAATGCCTATACTAAGATCAAGATCTTGTCCCCAGATATGGACACTTTTTCGATGTGGATATGATCATTGTTCACCAAGCCATGGTAAGAGATTTATGCGAATGATTGTTCAGATAATCAAGGATGGTGACTATGCTAAGTGTGTCCATGATTCTGATATGTGTTTAGCAAAGTTGTGATGGCCATAGGCTTAGTGAAAAAATATATGATATGAGTACATACAGATGGAAGAGCTAATCTATCACAAATAGCACCTATTGCTAGGTTTTCACTACTTATTTTTATCATTCTTTTTGATTATTATTATTTATTTATTTTTAATTTTTTCTTGATTTTTTGTATTTTTCTCTTATTCGTGCATTGGATAACTTAGGTATAGAGCTTTTTGAGATGCACATTGTTGATAGGTTCACCAAACAAGTCCCCTTCTGATGTAGATACGTGATATGCCCCTGATCCATAAGCAGAAATGATGTAGTTAAGCTAAGCTATTTATGTAGTAGACTTTCAACTCTCTATTCCATCTTGTTTATAGTAGTTTTAATGAATTTCCTTATCAATACACAAACACAACAACATATTATGTTCACTAGACATGTATTTAATTTTCACAATTATTATATGATTAGTATTCATGTAGAAAAAATGTGGCACTTCCATTTTTTTTCCATTTTAGACTTATTATGCTTACTTGGCTATTGGGAAGTTTTGGCTAATTGGATTGATGTGAAAACTTAGAGGTATGATATCACACTTATGATATTGTATTCCTCTCCTACCATTTCTCAATGACTTAATTGATAAAAAATGTAACTACGATGACTTTGTCAATGATTAATGCCCATAGATTTTATATTTAAAATTTGACTATAAACATATTATATATCTCTAACAAAGGTCTACTTTCATTACAAAACTATCAAATTAACTAAATCGAACCTATAAATCCAAGAACTAGTCAAATAAATTTATTCCATTTTGACAAGCTACAATTTTTTATATTCTATAATGGTTCTAACTAAATTCAACACTATTTTCATTCCCACCTGTGTGTGGGAAAAGTGGGGGGATGAAATGGAAAATGTGGTTTCAAACTGGTCCACACACCAATGGGACTCTTGGTACAATTTATGGAGTTATACGGAATAACTCAACTTCCCAAGGGATGTTCCATTGTTCTCTATCTTACAAGACCCCTCAAGCCAATGCCTTTGCTCTCTGAACACTGAGCAAAGTGACTTAGGGATTACAATCATGAGAATGAGGGATGTTTGATCAATCTAACATGAATGCAATCCTAAATGTGCATGATATTAACAAATATGAATTAAAATAACATGTATATGATGATAAGATGAAAGGATTAGTAAAAGAACTATCCTAACATGATACACTAGCTTAATATGATTATTTATGATAATGGAAATACTTCTAAAATGCTAGTTTAGATGATTTATATTCAAAGAGAGACTCAATGATTTATAAAAATGTGTATAGATTAGATGGATGAAACTTGGATTATGAAAATGGAGAAATGAGGGCTCTATTTATAGGAAAAATAGGGCGATGAAGGGTCAAGATTGGATAATCTTAACAAGGGTTGGGATTGAAAGCTATCAATCCATGTTTACAATTCTCACCAATGAAATGGTGATAATTGTCAACATAAGACTACTTGAGAGAAGATGCAAGAAGCATTAAATGCTTGAGAAGACCTCATGGTTACCTTAGGAGGTAAGGGTTAAGGTTAGGTTAGGGTTATCCAATGGATAAAGCTTTTACCCAAAGGATAAACTCTTGTGCAAGGGTTAAAGGAATAACCATGGTCAAAGCAATGAATGCTTGATGAGACCCTTGGGTTAGATGAGGGTTGAGTTAGAGAGAAAGTCTCTAATCATGCAAGAGGGTTGAGTTAACGATTAATGGTTTAGAAGAATTTCAAGGTTAACTTGTTGAAGACATAAAGCCTTTAATGGTTTTCAAAGACTTTGAAGGTTTGAGAAGTGACTTTCCTTTGTTTAGGGATGTGACAATATTTAGAGAATGGGTTAGGCTAAATTAGAAGTGTTTAGAAGAATCTAGAATAGGGTTTATAGAGGCAAGTGGGAGATGTAGGAGAATGCAAGTGGATGGAGGGTAATTTTAATTAAAATAAATTACTTTATTTCAACTAAAATGATGTAACTTGCATAAATACAAGTGGGGGATTTAAATAAATAAATTAGATTTATTTATTTTCAATGAGTAATTTAATTAAAAGGGGAGAAAGGGGATTTAATAAAATATAGTGATTTATTTAATTAAAGGATATGAAAGGCCTAGGTGAATTTAATTGAATAACTTATTTAATCAAATAGATGAATGTGGATAATTTAATTAAATAGAGGAATGAGAGTAAAATGAATATTAAATATTCACTTAAGAAAGTGGTCATTTTTATACGTCTACATTTTGCGCCTCTTTGAAGTGACGTGTGTCCACATGTTGATTCAAAGAAAATTGTTGGATATGTCGATGTCATGTGTCGAGATGTCGATATGATGATGTTGTGCCCCAATTTTGACGAACGATATTGATGATGCCCCCTCAAGAGATGAATCAAGTATTTTGAAAAATTTGTTGATTTGATAATCGTTTTTAATTGATTGCATTTTTAAATTTTGACTGTGTTGAATGCATATTGTTTGATTCATCTCTCGAAAATGACATTTGATAGGGCTAAAAGTGAGAAAAATAAGCAAAATACATGCCCCACCTAGTAACCCTAGTTGACTTTTACCCTATAAAATGTAAAAAGTGATTTCCTTTATATTATTTGCACCTTTTGACTTCTTGCGAGAGTGACACGTGGAGAGTGACAAAAATGTCGGTTCCCTATGCTTCTCACCATTTCGAGTGCATTCACCGATACTAGAGGCCCACCGCACATGGTCCACCTGTAAGTCATCTTAATTTTGCCTTGTTTGCTTTTTGTTTGTCGATTTTAGTCACGTTTTTTTTTTTTTTGCTTTGAATTTTTGCGGTTTAGCACGTAGGACTCCTTTCCTAGTGCATATGATACAAACTTTAGTGTGTAGGGTTGTTTAGCTAGGGTAGCATCTGGAAGTCATCTTGCAGGGCGTCATAGGTTTAGGGTACCCCATAGGGAGTTCTAGCACATAGGGCTAACAAGGTAGCGCGTAGGGTTAACCTAGCACATAGGATTATTAGGTTAGCACAATGGAGGATTTGGGTAGCACATAGGGTTAACCTAGCACATAGAGAAAAGGTCTTAGTGCGTAGCCGACTTTAGCTAGTGCATAGGTGGCAGTGTAGCATGTGGGAGGGTTATCTTAGTGCGCGAGTAGGAAAAATAGCTGGAAAGAAGTGGGAAGACGTTGTGGGGAAAAATAGATGAGGGAGATGATTTAGGGGTGAATAGGTGCCTGCTAAGTTGTGTCAAGGTCGTGCCTACTATCTTAATGTCCGATTTTGCTTCTTTGATATGGATTGCCAGCTTGAGTGTTTGTTTTTTATGAGGATCCTTATGTTCTTTCAATATGGATCTTGGATTTTTGCCTTGCAGTTGAATTTGATGTCCGATATGGGTTCTGATTCGTGATTTCCGATATGGTTCCTGATATGATTTTTGAGATATGGATTTGTGAGTTGCTTGCATTATGGGTCTTTGAGTTTGATTTCTCGATATGGTTCTTGTGATATGGATTTTTTATTTTCGATGTGGTTCTTGATTGTCGATATGGAACTTGATTTGATATTTCGTTGTTTCAAGTTGCTGCTGATTTCAATATGGGATTTGATTTTCGATATGGAACTTGATTTGATATTTCGTTGTTTCAAGTTGCTTTTGATTTCAATATGGGATCTAATTTTCGATATGGAACTTGATTTGATATTTCATTGTTTAAAGTTGCTTTTGATTTCGATATGAGATTTGATTTTCGATATGGAACTTGATTTGATATTTCGTTGTTTCAAGTTGCTTTTGATTTCGATATGGGATTTGATTTTCGATATGGAACTTGATTTGATATTACGTTGTTTCAAGTTGATTTTGTTTTGATTTTAATATATCGGATAGATGTGGGAACTGATGTTGGACATTTGTTGTTTTGTAAGCATAGCTTGGCGTACTCCAGTCGCGAGAGAGATTTTTGAGACCATGGTCCTTGATTCCATGTTTGACACAGGTGGATAGAGATGTTATTGAGAGGTGTGGTTTATCCTCTTTGTTGGACATGCCTCGGTATATCATTAACCATGGTTTGCTGACAGCTTTGGTAGAGAGGTGGCACAATGACACGAACACCTTTCATTTGGCTACTAGCGAGATAATAGTCAATCCAAAGGACTATTATCGGATTCTATGGATTCCAGTGATTGGGGCACTATTTCCATATGAGCAAATGAGGGAGGATGGGATAGAGACTCTTCACCGGATATTCCATGATGATTAGATTTACGGATATGAGATCCCTTGGCAGGAGTTTATAGATTTTGATTATGCTCCACTACCCTCTGTACTAACACTTGTTTTGTAGGTGGATTCTTATGTCTCGACTATAGGTCGAAGGGACTGGCAGTGGGCTGGGGATTGGTGTTGGAGGAAATGGTGACACAGGGACGCAGGTTCATTTTGGGATCCTGTATGCTAGCACACCTATACAGGGAGCTGTACCAGGTAGTGTATCTGGGATACACAAGTTTATCAACTGGGGTCACATTACTACAGGTGTGGGCTTGGGAGCATATTCCTGTAGTGAGGCCACTTGCAGATAGGGATAGGCCGATTGGTTAGGCCTATGCATATGGGTATACAGGTATAGTTGTCCAGCGTAAGCTGGGAAAACTAGAGCATTGGAGGAGGGTGCTAGATGATATTTATACGATCATTAGGAGACCGTATATGGACTGTGAGGTATGGGTTGAGGACAGGCTAGAGATGCCCTATGTTTACATGTCAAGATACCTAATTGGGCGGACGCCTTTTATCATTGAGAGGTTCTTGCATAGCTGAGTTTAGTGGCAGTATGGTCGACAACAGGGTATACCATAGGGAGCATGCTTATATGCTTGTTAGAGACAGGATGTGCCAGAGTGGGGTCTGACTACTGATAGTGCAGCGGTTGTGGAGTACATGCATTTGGCTGGACAAATATGGGATTATGGGTTTGGAGTGGTGGATGTTGGGATGACAGAGTAGTTTGCAGCGTTCTTCATGGCCCATGTCATGGCACAGATATCAGATCCGATAGAGATGATTCATGCCTTTGATGATGATGAGGATGAGCAGCTAGAGAGGCTAGTGAGACGGAGAGAGGAGGGAGAGGAGATGGAGGAGGGATATGGAGATGATGGAGGAGATGAAGGGGTAGATGGGAGGGGAGGTAGTAGAAGGAGATGGGGAGATAGAGGAGGAAATGGAGGAGATAGAGGGAGGATTGGAGGAGGGGATGGGGGGAGGAGAGGAGATGGGGGAGGAGAGAAGATAGAGGGGGAGATGGGAGGGGAGATGGGGGGAGGATTGGATTAGTCAGACGACCGGGTGGTGATGGAGGTAGGGGAGGTTTGGTTCTTGGAGCTGGTGGGGTTGGTAGAGAAGGTGAGGTGCTAGCAATTATGGGTGGCATAGAGGAGTTTAGGCAGTCGACCCAGCGGAGGAGATCAGATGTTTTACGTCCACTAGGGCCTAGGATAGGGATAGGTAGCGTTACCACCCAGGTACTAGTACAGATCAGGGTACCATTGCATCGACGGGATTCACAGATTCAAGCACTGCATGTTACAGTGCAGGAGTTGCAGGTGCAGGTACTAGATCAACAACATCAAATTACCGCAGAGTAAGATATAGCAATAGAGTGACTAGGTCGAGCAGAGTAGCTAGCAGAGAGACTATAGAGAGTGACGACCAGTGCCCCTATGAGAGACACACTGAGGGAGATATGGTACATGACCATGGCGATTGACTACTATAGGAAACTATATGAGGATCTAGTCCCTAGAGAGCAGAAGGCTCCTAGTTTTACTGGTAATCGATCAGCTCAGAGTCAGTAAGGGACATAGAGAAGAAGTGTTACAGGGCCTTCTTGACGTGATCCACCTGAAGATCTGGGAGCTGGGACATTTGCAGCAAGACCGTTAGCCTCAGGAGATAGTCATACCTGAGAGACTTGTCTCTATTTGTACTTTGATCATTGTTGTATTTTGACAGACATGACATCCCTTGTATATTTTGACCATTTTTTGAGATATATATATATATATATATATGACACCTATTTTCCGATCCACATGTGATGTGTTTATGGATGATGATTTATGCATTGATATGATGTTTCGATGATGATGATGTGATGCTTAGATAGATGCTTTTGATTTGATATTGATTGATGATGATTGATGATGAAGATGCAATGATAGGTTTGTGTGATGACCTATTTGATTTATGAGATGTATCTTGAAAATGAGATGTATGATAATGATATGTTGTGAGATGTATCTTGAAAATGAGATTTATGATAATAATAATGCAACAAATGCAAGTTTTAAAATGATATGCAACTAAATGCAAGTTTTAAAATGATATGTAACTAATTGATCACCCTCTTTTTCTTGTTGTCATTCTCGAATAGTCGCATGTTTTTGCTTTTTTTTGTTTATCCTCATTGAGCTTTTGATATTTTGAAAGTTTATACAAGCATAATGGTATAATTGAACCATAATGACCTGATAAAAACTTACATGGATTTTGATATTGCAAGATGGCACAAGTGTCGATGTATAATTGAACCAAGATGACCTAAGTGTTGCTGGGTATAAATGGACAAGATTTAAACCATTTGTATGCACAAAATGGAACAATATATTCAGTGATATGTTTCAAATCACATCTCAAGACAAGATTTGCATAATACAAGTGATTGCCTAATAGACAGAAAACCAAAAACATATCAGAGTCTCCGGTCACTTTCTCTAGCTCGATGCATCGTTGAGAAAATTTAGGAGATCCAATAATTCAAAAAGTTCAAGCGCAAAATAGTCAAAACTTCATGCAAGATGCAAACAAATTATATTTCATAAAATCATCCATCATGTGTGTTGAAGTTGTTAATTGGGTCGGTGTTGTGTTTTCTCGGTTGTTTGAGCTTTGGCTTGACAGGATTTGTTTGGCATGCTGCGATTCTTGCTTGCTTGAAGTCATATGAATATTGCCCCTAGTTATAGATACTGATCAATGTGGATATGTATAGTGATTACCAAGCCATGGTAGGATATAATGAGCTGATCTTCAGATAAGTAGGGACAGTGACTACGCTAAGTATGTCCGAGATAATTTTGTGTATAAAGTGTTGGATGATGGCCATTAGTTATGACTTCGGATGCAAAAAGATATGAGTAATGATAGATAGAGAAGTTGTTCCCTCACAAATAGCACCTATTGCCAAGTTTTCACCATTTGTTTTTATTGCACCTTTTGGTTGTTTTGATTTTTTTGTTATTTTTCTGATTTTTTGATTTTTTGATTTTTAATATTTTTCACTTTTTCCATGCATTAGACCACTCAAGTATAGAATTTATTTAGATGGATTTTGTTGGTTGGTTCATCGAGCACATCTCCCTCTGAAGTTGTAAGTTGATAGGCACTGGATCCATAGGTTGATATTATGACATAGGGACCCAACCAGTTAGGTTCAAATTTCCCCTTCTTTTCTCGATCCAGTTAATTTTTGGGATTCTCTTTGAGTACAAGATCACCGACTTTAAAAATCCTAGGGATGACTTTTTGATTGTGGCTTCTGCACATGTGTTTCTGGTATACTTTGAGGTGAGTATAGGCATGCTGGCATTTTTCATCCAAAAGCTCAAGTTCTTGCAATCTGTTGCCTCGATACTCCTCATTTGGAATGAGGCCTTTTAAAGATACTCTGAGTGATGGAATTTCTACCTCAAGAGGTAAAATCGCTTATGATCCATACACCAATGAATATGCGTAGCTCCTCTAGGTGTCTGAATGCTAGTCCTGTATGCCTAGAGTGCTAGATTGCGTTGCACATGCCAATCCTTTCCTGCATCATTTACTGTCTTCTTTAGGATTTTCAATATTGTTTGATTTGGTACCTCTACTTGACCATTCCCTTGTGGGTAGTAAGGTGTAGAGAAACGATATTGGATTTTGAATTATTCACATAGTTTTTGCACATCCTGATTTTTGAAGGGACACATGTTGTCTGCTATAATAGAACTGGGGATGCCATATCTGCAAATTAAGTAATTGAGAATAAAAGAGGTGATTTGTTTTCTAGTTACTATGGTCATTAGGACTGCTTCAATCCATTTTGTAAGATATTCTTTTGCCGTGATAATGAACTTATATCCATTTGAAGAGGAAGGATGTATTTTTCATACTAAATCAAGTCCCCATTGACAAAAAGGCCAAGATGTTGTAAATGGCTACAATTCCTGTGTTGGTGCATGGATAAGATTGCCATGGATTTGGCAATTAGGACATTTTTTGGCAAATTGATAAGAGTCTTTCTCCATTGTCGGCCAGTAATATCCCATTCTCAAAAGTTTTTTAGCAAGAGTAGGACCACTTGAATGTGTGCCATAGATACCCTCGTGAAGCTCATGTAAAGAATAGTCAGATTCATTACGATCAAGGAAACGAAGAAGAGTACCATCTAGACCTCGACGGTAAATGGTATCAGCAATTAAGGTATACCGGGCGGCTTCCCTGATAAAGTTGCATTCTGAGATAGGTCAATGGGTAGGGTACTGGTTTTAAGATACTCATATATTGTCCTGTATAAAGGACAATCTGAACTGGTTAAGGCATAGATAACATGGGATACAGAATTGTCATAGGCTGTGGAAAATAGTTGCTCTACCATAAACTCATAACAACTCTGTTGCTCTAGAATTTGTAGTAGTGAAGTGATAGTATCCATTGCATCGGCTGCTTTGTTGTCCAACCTTGGTATTTGCTCGAAGGTGATGTGTACAAAATACTGTTTGAAGTCATCTACCATTCTTTTGTATGGCAGCAGCTTGTCATCCTTTATTTGATATTCATTTTTAATCTGATTTATAACCAGTTGGGAATCTCCATAGACCTTCAATTTTGTGATTCTCCATTCCATGACCATTTTGATTCCTTTTACCAGTGTTTCATACTCAATGATGTTATTTGTGCATGGAAATATGAGTCTATATGATCTTGGTATGGTGTGTCCTTCAAGAGTGATGAACAAGATGTCGACACCTAAGCCATGTTGAGTGTAGGAACCATCAAAGTACAGGGTCCATTGCTTGGTGGTAACAGTAAGGACATCCCTATCTGGAAATTTGACCTCCATTGGTTGCTTATCTAGTAGTGGTGCTTTAGCTAATTGATCTGCAATGACTTATCCCTTGATAGCCCGACGCTCGGTGTATTGGATATCAAATTCATTGAGAATCATGACCCATTTAGCTAGTTTGCCTGTGAGAGATGCTTTGTTGAGTAAACACTTGAAAGGATCAATTTTTTCTACTAGCTTAATTGTTTGAGCTAGCATGTAATGTCGGAACTTTTGAGAGGTGAATACCACAGCTAAACAAGCCTTCTCAATAAATGTGTAATTCAACTCATATCCATTTAATGTTCTGCTGATGTAATAGATAGCTCGTTCCTTGCCTTCTTGATCTTCTTGTGCTAACAGGGCCCCCAATGATATGTCCATTGTTGATATGTAGAGAATAAGTGGTTTCCCTACTATTGGTGGTACTAGAACTGGTGGGTTCATTAGGTATTGCTTGATTTGATAGAATGATTCTGCACACTTGGCTTCCCATCTGAATGGTATGTTTTTATATAGTAAATGATTGAATGGTAGACTTTTATCTGCTAATTGCGCTATGAATCACCTGATGGACTGTATCCATCCTTGTAGATATCTGAGTTCTCTAATGTTCTTGGGAGGTGGCATCTCCATGATATCTTGTACCTTCATTGGATCTACTTTAATGCCTTTTACGGACACAATATAGCATAATATTTTGCTTGATATCACCCCAAAGATACACTTCTTAGGGTTTAGCCTGACTTGGAATTTCTCCAATCTTTGAAAGATTTTATCTAATATGCCTAGATGTTATGCCCGGGTAAATGACTTAGCTAGTAAATCATCCACATAGTCCTCCATGAAGGTATGCATTGTATCATGAAAGATTGTTGTCATTTCTCTTTGATAAGTTGCCCCAACATTCTTCAAGCCAAAAGGCATGACATTTCAACAATATATTCCCCAAGGATAGGTGAACGTTGTTTTATCTTGATCCTCTGGAGCTATCTTGATTTGATTATAGCTAGAGAAACCGTCCATTAATGATAGCATTACATGGCCTACTGTGAGGTCTATAATTATGTCAATGTTGGGCAAAGGAAAGTCATCCTTTGGACAGGCTTTGTTAACATCTCTAAAATCTGTGCATATCCTAATGCTTCCATCTAGTTTTGAAACTGGCACAATGTTTGAAATCCATTCAGCATAGTCTATAGGTCGAATAAGTCTTACGTCTAATAACTTCTTTAATTCAACTTTGACCATTAATGCTACATGCAGATTCATATTTCTTAACTTTTGCTTGATTGGCTTAGCTCCTGGAGAAATAGATAAATGATGCATGATTAAGTTTGGATCTATCTCGGGCATATCTGCATAGGACCAAGCAAAATTGATTTGCTTTTCTTTGAAGAATCTGATAAACTGGTTTTTCTTTTTCTATCAGAGATTCTGCTAGGTATTTTTAGCTGCTTCTTTTGTACCAATGTTGATTGATTGAGTGGGCTCAATCAATATGGGTGATCGCTCCTGATAGTGTTCAGGAAGAGTGTCAAGTCTCCCATCCTTAGGTGCCTTAAAAAGGTTTTCACCCTCAGATGCATCCTTTATTTTGACTTTTTTTGTGATCTAGTGCTACCATTGATTATTTTTCAGCATTAGATCCTTTATTTCTTTCATTTTTGCGATTGAGAGACTTGGCACCCTCCTGATTGCAGATATCATTACTTTGTTTGCTGGTAGAGTCTGGTTTCGGGTTGATAGTACATAGGTAATGGGCAATAGATTCGTCATATGAGAAAATAGGTATGTCATGGTGTTCATGTTCATTCCAGTCTATGAGATTAGGAAATACAAGTGATAAAGAGTCATTGGGTGGGTCGAGGTTGGCTGAGATAAGTGTCATGATAGAGGTGTCGTTAAGGTTTTCTATGAGATTGGTTAAGATAATGATATTGTCAAGATCTTCGATGGTATCATCTTCCGTGTAGACTTGCTCATAGTGTCCCTGCTCGTTTTCCTTAGCTTCATACATATGTTGTGGACCAAATTCAAGTAATCTAGATTTTGTACCTTGTCCTTCCTGAGAAAGGGGTCTATGAATAGCACCTTCAGAGATATCTTCAGTAATATTTGAACAGCTGCGCCATTCATAGTCATTAGAATCATTTTCAGAAGTATTATCCCAAAGTCTTTCAGTGCTGCTGACAGGTATGTTGTAAGGTGAAAAGAGATCCCTGATAATTGATACCAGTCTAATAGTTTTCTTTGATTCCATATCAGAACCTGCTTGTACTCTTTGCTCTTTGCATCTGTTCATATATTGTTTCTCCTTGGGGAGTAGTGATTTCTTCAAGAGGTGATTCTGCCTTGTTTTGAATATGTTCCTGAATGTGGTGTACTTCCTCATAAGATGCTTCTTCTCATTGAATGGCCAACTCCTCTTGTTGTTTCTCTTTTTCTTGGTGTTCTCGCTCTTTCCTTATTGTTTCCGCTGCTTGGTGTAGTGCCTCTTGGCATGAGTCCTTGTTGTATTTCTTCTTTGCTTGCCACTGAGGTTTTTGATATTTATTTTGTTTCGGCCTTGGGGGTAGACTGTGTCCATATCCCAATCCTGTTTTGTCTCTAGAAAATTGTGAAGGAGGGTCCAATGGTTCTGTAATGCCTTCTTGATGCTTGCCTATAGGTCCTTTGCCATTGTATCCCATCTATTGCAAGATCAAGAATCCTTTTCCATACTGTTGTGTTGGTATGACTACCTTCATAGTAACAGCTCTGACTTCTTCCTCATCCTTGTATAGCTAGCTAAGGATGCCTTTCTCTTCTGATTCATGTGCTAGTGTACCCAATTGAATGAACTTGCCATCAAATTTGGTGATGGGATGCATTGCTTGGTGTGTCGATGCAGAAGGTTGTCCATGAGATTTTGGTGATGCTAGTAATTTGGTTAGACACATGGGTTCGAAAGAGTATTCTCCCATGCCTTGCTCTTTGATTTTCATCTTTTGTTTGAAATCCATGGATAAAGATTTGAGCTTTTCTTGATGATGATCTAACGCTGAGGAAGTTTGGGCTTCCTTGTTGCATGGAACCAAGCTGTCTTGGGCTACCCCCATAGCATTGCAATGTTGAAAGGGGTTATTGTCAGCAGAGATGGAAATATCCTTCCCATTATACGAGAATTTGACACATTGATGGTAAGTTGATGGTATTGCTTGCATTTCATGTATCCAAGGACGACCCAATAAAATATTGTATGTGAGGTCTATGTCTAAGACTTAGCACGTAGTGTCTCTTTGTATAAGTCCTACCTGAATAGGTAGTATCACTGTTCCCTTGGATGATCTCTCTTCATCATCATATGCCTTGACGATTCTTTTTGTGTGGATCAATAGACTACTCGGAGAAGCGTAATGCACAGATAAGTTTTAAGGTACAGATATTAAGACCAACTCCCCCATCTATTAATACTCTTTTAACTCGATTTTTGTAGACTAAGACTTCAATGTGAAGGGGAGTATTATGTGGATGTCTCAAAGAGATATTATCATGTTCGGAAAAGGTGAGATTATGAGACCCTGTCATGTGAGCCACCATGGCTTGAAATTTGTCAATATCCAGATCTTGAGGTACATTTGTTTCAACTAGTGCTTGTTCCAAGATGTCCTTATGTTTTGGCGAGAGTTTGAGTAACTTGAGTATGGATATCTGAGCAGGGGTCCTCCGTAGTTGACTTACCAAATCATATTGCGTCTTGGGGATAGTGGTTGATGTTGATGTATGCCCTTTCAAGATATATTTTTGAGCTCGAGTTGTCACATTGATTGATGTATGGTCTTGTTTGTCTTTGATCTTTATGACGTTTATCTGATTCTCTTCTATTGATATGTGATTGATAGTGTTGTTGTACAGATTATTTATGCGAGCTCCCCATGTATCGTTTGATGATGAAGCTCCTTCTTTGTTGTAATTTGGAAGAGGATTTTTAAACGCATCATGATCACCATTCATCTTAAGACCATCAACCGTTAAATCACCTCTATCAATCATATCTTGAACAATGTTTTTAAGCCTCATGCAATCATTCATGTGATGTCCTTTGTTTCAATGAAAATCACAGAAATACGAGTCATTCAACCAAGGTGGTTTGATCTGGGGTTCAAAATTATTGATGGCTGGTAATGTGATGATCTTGTTTGCCAAGAGTTCACAGAATGTTGATTCTAAGGATTTCCCCAAGGGTGTGTAAATGCGTCTATTTGGTAAATTGTTGGTGTTATCCCTGGGATTCGGATTAGTTCCTCGATTTGTGTTGTTTCCTTGGGTATTGTTATTGGTGTTTGCATTTGAAGGTCCCTGATTAGTATTTGGTGGATAAGTGTTAGTGCCCTGGTTAACACGCATTTGATTCTTGGTAGCCTAGGGATTACCTGATAAAGCCAATACAGGTTGTTTTGACTTCATATCATTAGCATTAGTTCCTCCCTCATTAATAACATTTTTTTTTCTGGTCCAAAATCTAGATTTGTCTAAAGTGTTGTTGTTGTTTTGATTGTTAAAGTGAGAGTTGGATGAATTAGTTACTTCTTTAAAGAACTTCAATATTCCCTTCTTGATGCATGCTTCCTCTACTTGGATTCCATTTTTGATTAACTTGGCAAAAGATGGTATGCATTGGAGCTTAAGTATATAAATCATCTCACTATTTAGATTGGCGATGAAAATCTCCATCTTTTCCTTTTCAAGAACGTCTCGAGGATATCTCGAAACCATCCATCTCCAACATTGAAGAAACTGAAATTGTTGGCAATATAGCATTATAACAGACAATGGGAGATTGTTGACATTTCAATAAGGATATTGAGAAGGTTGTTGATGATTATGGATATAACTGATTAAGGATGCTTACTGTCTTCATATTATTATTTTGTCATTGATGTCAAGAAATTGATTTTCTAATTCAGTATGACGTTGCCATATCTTGAGAAATATGATTTGAAGAGTATAAAGATGTCGGTAAAAGACACAGGAAAGAATATGACGAATAAGGGGATGAATAAGGTATTCAATGGGCAACTATTACCGAGTCAGACAATGGTGAGATCATGATGTTTATATTGTTTTAACATCATACATATGTTGTAAATTGTAAGGTTAATACTATACTATGTTATCAAGCAAAGAACCTAGTCGGTAAACCCTAAGCAACCTAGTTGGTAAACCCTAAGGTTATCGCTATCAGTTAATTAAGGTGGAATGTCTACTGAGTGAAGTTTAGTATTTACTGAGTTATAACTGAGTTGTAACCGAGCTATAACAGAATGCATTAAATGTTTACATGTGTTATTTAATGTAGGAAGCTGATGAGATGGAACTGATTAAATGATTGGTATGTCGTAAATGAAGTTTGTTAAGAATCTATGGCAATGGAAGATCGGCAGGAAGATCTACAGTTCAGACTGAACCACAAAACCCCAGCACAAGTTCCAAGAAAGGTATGCAAGTTCCAAGGCAGGGTAAAACATTTTCAGATCGAAAGATGCATTGAACCTGGACAAGTTTGAAGATCTGATGGCTATGATTGATCATGGGAAATGTGATCAAGGAGATTAAGCGGTTATTTAATTGTTTATAAATAGGGAATTATTGATAAACAATATATGTGGGCAAGTGTATGCACAGGGATGCTACATAGTGATTACCGAGCACTGAAGCTTGAAGACCTGTTTGAATAACAGAGTATAGAAGCCCAACAAATGGACAAGATTAGTTCTATGTCTAGATTGTATTGAACAAATAAGAATCTGCTTTAGCATTTTAGATGTGAAGTTGCAGATAGATTTTTATTATTGTTATTTTGTGAAAGTGACAGAAAATCTCTTAACCGAGTGGACTTAATAGTCTTATTTGTAAAACCCTCTAGCAAGGTGACATTCTGATTGAGTGTTTGAAATCCTTTAACAAGGTCACTTCTAACAAGGTGAAGATCCTAACAGATCTGAGGGAAATCCCTTAACCTGGTCACATCTAGCAATGTGTTTGTAATCTTTAACAGGGTTTGCTTTTAACCGAGCATACTCTAGAAGAGTATATTTCTTAGTGGGTCCAAAATCCCACAGTGGTTTTTCCCTATTTGGGTTTCTACGTTAAATCTGGTGTTATGAGGTTTATGATGTTTATATGCTTTTGAGTTTGCATGTTTAATAGTTTTGGTTATATTACTAAAGTATATGTTACCGAGGTTGAATATGATGTTTTTATGGAAGATTAAGTTTGTATGATTCACCCCCCTCCCCCCCCCCTCTCATCTTGTTGGCTATTGGATCTGTACTTATATTAAATATCAAAACTATTAGAAACACCATGAATGTTTCATTGTTTTTCTTTTTAGTATTACATACATCTAGCATGGTGATTGCGTGTTGAATATTGTAGGAGTATTGAGTGATAAATTTATTGACAAACTCATAAAAGGATCTGATGGGAGGTGTACGTTTAGACAAGCACTCCATTGTTTTCCCTCCCATACTTATTGGGAACAACCTCATCAAATAAGTGTCATCGTGAGAAAATTAAAGGCTCATGGTACAAAACTCTTGAACATGATCACGAGGATCACTCTTACCATCATACTTATCATATTTGGATATATCTGAATTCGGGAGAAAAGGTATCATGTTTAATCTCCTGTCAAAGGGGTAAGGACAAATTTCATTTAAGTAATATTGTATTGTGGTCCCCTGTTGCATGTCCTGCATTTTTCTCTACAACATTTGCATTTGTTGTGTAAGAGCAACCATGGGCACATTTGTTTGACGAGGGAAGGGTTCTTCCCTTTCATTATCCCTAGTTCGGGTATGGGTGTGTTCTGGTATGTTATGTTGTTCAGAAATGTTTTGTTCAGAGTCACATGTTTCCTCTTCTCTCTGTTGTTCTTGATAAGCATAATTTTGAGACCTTGTCCTAAAGAATTCAGTGTTGAAGTCTTCAGGAATCCTAACTCCTTTGCTTGTTAGCATGAGCATGTATTTTTCTTTGTCAGCCTCTATGAGTCTTTCCATAAGTTTTTGGAATGAGGGGTTTTATTGACATTCTCGAAGGAGTTCCTTAGTTATCTCTAGTTCTCATAGATCAGTATAATCGAATGGGTTTGATAATCTTTGACCCATACTAGACTCCGGTTGTGCTTCGCTTTGCTTGTTTCGTTGAGAGCGAGTGACATCGAGCATCTAGTAGAAACTTTCCATGACAAAGGGGACAAACTCTTCTTCTTCTTCATCTTCTTCTTCTTCTTCTTCTTCTTCTTGTTCGGGGATTGATGGTTTAAATTGAGCTATGTTATAAGTGATACAAACTTCTACAAAGAAAGCAGGGTTGATCTTTCCTCCATGATTCAAGTGTTGACTGAATGCTGATTTTTGGCAAAAGGCTCTACTTCTCAATGGTTCCTCATCAAATTTGTTTGACTTGTCTTGAAGATACAACCGTATATAACAGAGAAAAGTGCGATGTGATTTGAAGAGTTGACGATTTATGTAGAGAAACTTGTTTCGTTTGGCAAGTGTTTTGGAACTGGGTTGTCGTTTCTTCAACTTAGTGTTGTGATGAAGACGTTTTCTTCTCAAAATATGAGGAGTGGTCATACACGAGTGATCAATGGTTTCCTTTGATTTGTTTGGACTAAGATACTTCGTATAAAAACTTAAGCCTACTTTTAGTGAGTAGAGGTTTAGATCCGCCTCTACGACAAAGTGCGTCAAATGATATGGAATAAGAGTTTCTCGATATGGTGACTCGATTTGATGACTTAAGTTTAAACTAGGTATGTTTAGTTGATGGAATCCGTTTAATTGGTGGACCTTTTGATCAATGTGATGATGTTACTTGATTTTGATTGGAGAAAGTTTTATCTCTAGCTAGTTTTAGTTCTGACAATTTTGTTCCAAAGACACTTGCTGAATTGTTTGGAGTATTTCTCGGATGTTCTGGTTCAAATTTTGATTGGTGAGTTTGACTAAGAGTCCAAAAGGGTATTCAAGACTGATGATAAAAATTTTCAAACATGCTTAGTTCACTCTCTGTTTTTTCAAGTTTTACCTATGCGATAAGACAGAGACCAGAGGCACTACTGTGTGATCTAGATGCGCTATTCAAAGCCACCTATGCGCTAAACTTCCCGTGTTATGTGCTAACTCAGAGTTTTGAATTTTGTTTTGACAGTGATGGTTATGCGTTGATATGTCCTGACTATGCGCTAAAGTTTGGATTCAAAGCGGTAAGGTTTGTATTCAAAGCGCTAAGGTTTTCCCCCAATGCGCTAGGCTAATGCTTCAAAGTGCTAATATGGTAGCACAAAGCGTTAATAAAATGTTTGCCAAATTTTTCAGACTTTTATGCGCTATTTTGAAGGGTTTATGCGCTATCTTTTGGCTGGTACGCGCTAAATTATGCTCCAGATGCGCTAGGAGATTGCTCCTACGCACTAAACTGCTCTATTTGTTCTATTTGCTCTGTTTTTGGCCTTTTTGGAATTTTTACAATACTTGCTTGATTTTGATGGATGATTTTCTAAAACTATAATTTGCAAACACAACAAGAAAAAGACAACCAATTTTGCCTATTCTAAACAAAGAGTGTATGTTTAACAAGGATGTGTTCAAATCCTCAATGTTTTCATAGGTTTGGATATTGTAGACGTATAAAAATGACCATATTCCTAAATAAAAATTTTATGTTCATTTCTCTATTTAATTAAATCCAATTTAATTAAATTACCTGCATTCCTCTATTTAATTAAGTAAATTACTCAATTTATTTAAATTAAATTCACTATACCCATTTAATGAATAAATCATTTTATTCAGTTAAAACCCCCCTATCCACTTTTAATTAAATTCAAATTTAATTAAATAGTTATCCTAAATTGAATAAATCTAATTTATTTAATTTCTCCAAATTGCAACCAAATTGAATTAAAATACTTTATTTCAATTAAATCCTATTATCCCTCCATCCACTTGCAAAATCCTAAACCCCTTTCTAATCCCTTCTAGAATCTTCTAATCGCTTCTAATTAACCTAACCCCTCCTCTAAACTTTGTCACATCCCTAAGCAAAGGGAAGTCACTTCTCAAAACCTCAAAGTCTTTGATAACCATTAAAGGCTTCAAGTCTTCAACCACTTAATTCCTCAAAGTCTTTGATAACCATTAAAGGCTTCCAACTTTCAACCACTTAATCCCCCAAAGTCTCCAATAACCATTAATGGTTAACTCAAACCCTCCTACATGGTTAAAACATTTGTTTTGACTCAACTTTCACCCAACCCAAAGGTCTCATCAGGCCTTTAATGCTTTGACCATGATTATCTCTTAATCATTTGCACAAAGGTTTATCCTTGGATTAGCTCTTAATCCAGTGGGTAATCCTAATTTAAACTTGACCCTTACCCTCTAGATAACCATGAGGTCTCCTCAAGCATTTAAGGCCTCCAACCCCTTCTCTCAACCCAACCCTATGTTGACACTTGTCACAATTTTATTGGTGCCAATTACAAACATGGATCCCCAACTTTCAAACTCAACCCTTGATTAAACCATTCAATCTTGACCATCCATTGCCCTGTTCTTGCTATAAATAAAGCTCTCATTCCTCCATAAAAATCAATCCTCCAAATTTGTAGTATCATACTTATGCTCAAATACATTCAAGCTTTCATATCTCATTTTATGCTCATCATTTTAGCCTCTTTTAAATCAGGAATTAATCTAAATACGCAATGTTTAGAATACTTTCTTTATCATTTAGCTCAATCATAGACTAATATATCATGTTAGGATAGTATTCATACTAACCTTGTCATCTTATCATCTAGTTTATTGCATTTCTAGAATCATACATAGCTTATAACACATCTCATACTAAAATCTATCAAAGCATCCCTCGTTCTTGCATTTGCCATCCCTAAACCATTTTGCTCAGTGATCTGAGAGCAAAAACATTGGTTTGAGGGACATTGTAAGATAGAGAACCATGGGACCCACCTTGGGAAGCTAAGTAATACTTTGTTACTCCAAAGCTTGCACCAAGAAGTCCTGTGTGTGTGTGTGGACAAGTCATTTGGCAATATTTTCACATATTGAGTTTTATCAGCCCACTTTTCCCACATACATTTCTAGCACCCACCGTGGGGCCCGACCCCAAATATCAAATCGGTTTTTGAAACTAATCACTTTTGCAGGTCCACGAGAAATAGGAATCAGCGCGTGGGAAACATTCCCTAATGCATCTGGTTAACAGTCTAGTGCATACTGCTCACTGTTTAGCGCGTGGGGTCTATACTCTAGCGCGTGAAGACCTTTCCTCAGCGCATGACTCCCTCTAATATTTTCCTGTAGGTTTCAGCGCGGAAGAAAACCAGAGCAGCGCGTTCAGTTCACTGTTTAGCGCATCCAGTAAATAGCCTAGCGCATCTGGCCCATTATTTAGCGCATAAAATCCATCATCTAGCGTGTGCTGTGAATAGATTAGCACGCCAAATCACAAATTTTCAGAAGAAAACCAGAACAGTGCCTTCGGTGCACAGAGTAGCGCATCCAGCAAACAGTGTAGCACGTTGATACTTCATTTTAGCGCATCGAGGGTATATTGTAGCGCATACAGTCTGTTATGTAGCGCATCGAAGACAGAAACAAAAATTGTAACCGAAAATAGAATTTTAGACTTGTTGAAGTCCACAAAATTCTCTGTTTTTCTAACTATTGTGGTGGTATTTTGCAGGATTTCTAACATTTTATTGCAGGGGGGAGCTTAATGTCTTTTTTTTTTTAGAACTATAAATTGTTTAAATTTTACTAGCTTATTCAAGTTAGTTAAAATTTAAAGTCTTTTTAATTCTAGTTAAATAAAATTAAACTCACCTTACTTTGGGCTGTAAAACGAACCACAACAAACAATCTTTATTTTTGCAACAAAGGGATTTAAAATGAACTTCACCATCCTTTGGTGCATAAAAGGATTCACTTCAAATTTCTGTAAAGTAAAAGAATCACACATGTCCAGAGTCATTTACAACTAAAGAGGGAAGATCTTCCCCTTTTGATCGATTTCTTTTGTTGACCAAACATCGAATTTACTTTGTTGACCAATTCCTTTTCATAGATCAGAAAATCATTGCCTTGAAAAGATAAAATAAGCACCATGTTTTCGTGGAGCAACATCTCCACATAGATTTTAGCAAATCATTGAATTGAAAGGATAAAAAGAACCAACTTGATTGCTTTGTCTCGAAAGTGAAAGGAATATGCTCTCCCCTTAATTGGGTGATAAAAAATCCAGCCCACTCTTACAGCTTTCTGTACTTCAAGCATTTACATCCTTTAGCAGGCCTGCCTTCTCGAGGAGTTGGAATCAACTCTTAAAGCCGTTTATGGCCGGTGTGAAGGGAATGACCTAAGTGGGGAACGACTTTGATGCCAAGAATTTCAACCCACTATAATCAAATGTAGAAAGTGACGAAAGTCCTTTTCAATGGTTGCGCGCAGCGATTAGCCTTCCTCCAGTATCCTTGAGATACGTAAAGCCTTTATTCTAAAGGTTGGGAAGCCTCCTGAGGGAGTTTATCACTGACGACCGAATAGGAAGCCTAATTACAAACCCTAGAAATAGAAGCTTTGAGCCGAGTCAGTAACCAAACATTTATAACATCATAGTGCAAGGGTGGGGAAGAATCCGCCCCCAAGATTACTTACCATATATCTCCTAAGATAACTACTCAACTATGAAGCAATTCACTTTGAGTTAATTTCTGGCAAAAGACAAAAAAAATGGGCACCCTCTAGGGGGTGACACGGCTGTTTGAGCTGATGGAGTATCGATACTAGTGGGCTATGATGTTATTTATGACCCTTGACTAAAGAGTCTTTCTGAAGTGTGTTACTTGTATCAAAACCTGTTAAAACAATTGGGGATTTGAACACATCTTTGCAGAACATACACTTTTTGTTAGATTAGGCAAAATGGTTGTACTTTTTATGCTGTGTTTGCATTTATTACTTCAGAAAATCATCCATAAAACTTGAAAAATTTACAACAAAAATTCAAAATTCACAAAAACCAAACCAAAGAAAAAAATTTAGGGTAGTTTAGCGCATAAGAGCAACATCTTAGCGTGTGGAGTACTTTTGTTAGCGCATCCAAACCGCCAGTTAGCGCGTTGGTTCAAAACAGTAGCGTTTCATCTTAAGGCAAAACGGTGTAAAATCATTTAGCGCATCAGAAAAATAGTTTAGCGCGTAGAAGCAACAACTTAGCATGTGGAGACCAAACATTAGCGCATAAAGTCCAACAGTTAGCGCGTCACAGACTCAAGATAGCGCATAGCTTTTTCAATAGCTAGGAAAACAATTTTAACAGTCCAAAAACTTTAGCACGTGTCTGGGGGCAGCCTAGCGCGTGTGGTTGTTATTTTGGCGCATGGAGAAATTTTAGTAGCGCATGTAGACTCTGTTCTAGTGCGTGATCCAAAACAGAAAAACAGAGAGCAAAACCAGGAAAAATTTTAAAAATTTCAAAAACATTTTTTAAAGCCTTTTTTATCAACATCATTTTTCATCAAACCAGAGTGACAAAAACAAACCACTAAAACTATTTCTTAAGCAAAATTTGTGTCAAAACAAACGTTGTCAGAATCCTAAACGAATCGCACAATCGAGGATGTCTCTCCTATCATAATCCCGAAATCTCATCATCAGTATCAACAGAATCCTTTACCATCTTACGGATTTTTATCTCACAAACCCCACTTGTTTAAAATTTTCAAATTGTCAAATCAAGTTTCCAGATCGGGAGGCTTTTATCCATATCATTTGACACGTTTTGTCGTGAAGGGACATCTAAACCTTCACTTGGATAGAGTAAGATTTGAAATTTTCAAAAACAAGAATCAACTAAATCCAAACAAATCAAAGGAAACTATTGATCACTCATGCATGACTAATCCCCTTATTCTGAGAAGAAAGAACCTCTATCATAACATCACGTTGAAGAAACAACAACCTAGTTTTTCCAAATTCATCAAGAGAAATAAGTTTTTATACATCAATCGTCAACTCTTCAAATCTCATCGGGTATTCTTTCATTACGTCAAACGTTATATCCAGAAAAAATCTAGCGAATTTGACAAAGAACCTTTGAAGACAAGAGCATACTGTCAAAAGTTTGCTTTTAATCAAACCATAAACCACAGCGGAAAAATCAATCCAACATTCTTGCTCGACGAGTGTATCACCTATAACACATCTCGACCAGAACTACCCACCCCCGAGCAACATATCAACGAGGTTTTTGTGCCTTTCATCATTGAGAGTTTCTACTAAAATGCCTGTTACCCGCTCTCAAAGAGACAAACAAAGTGAGGCACACGCTGAGTCTAGTATGAATCGAAGATTATCAAATCCTTTTGAAGTTCCACCCGTAGAAGAACCTGAAATTACTTAAGCACTTCTTCGGGAATGTCAAGAAAACCCTTCCTTCCAAAATCTTGTAGAAAAGCTCATGGAAAATGACAAAGAAAAATATCTGCTCATGCTTACAAGCAAAGGCGTTAAACTTCCCGAAGATTTAGACCCAAACATCTTTAAAACTGGATCTCGACAATATGCATATCAAGAACAACAAAGAGAAGAAGAAACCCATAACTTTGAACAACATATACCTAAGCAACACATTCTAGAACAACGCATACCAGAGATGCATATACCTGAGCTAGAAACACCAGAGCAAAATATACCATTTACTACACCTTTTCAGTTGAGAACCAATACAAGGCAAGAACTTTTCCCTCGACAAGACAATATACCTTTGGCAGCCCTTACTCAACAAATGCAAATGTTGCAAAGGCAAATACAGGATATGCAACAAGGGACAACAGTACGGTACTCTTTAAACAAAATCTGTCCTTATCCATTTTACAGAAGATTGAATATGGTGCCTTTTCCTCCAAACTCAGACGATCCCAAATTTGATAAATATGATGGGAAAAGTGATCCCCGAGACCACGTTCAAGAATTTTGCACACTGAGCCTTGAATTTGCTCATGATGACACCTATTTGATGAGGTTATTCCCCCGAAGCTTGGGAGGACAAACCATGGAATGGTTATCCAAAATTTCGCCACCTGTCAGATCATTTGATGAATTGGTTAACAAATTCATAACCCACTATTCCTACAACATCCAACATGCCATAACCATGCTAAATGTTTGCAACACCAAACAAAAGAACAACGAAAAATTCATGGTGTTCCTTCAACACTGGCGACGCATGGTATCATGATATCCTCGAGATATTCCCGAAAAGGAGAAAATGGAAATCTTCATCGATAACTTGAATGGCGAAATGAGTTACAGACTAAAACTTCAATGCATACCATCTTTCGCTAAATTGATTGAAAATGACATTCAAGTAGAAGAAGCATGTGACAAAAAGGGAACACTCAAATTCTACAAGGAAGGAACAAACTCATCAAACTACAATAATCAGAACAACACCAACCTTGACAAATCTTGATTTTTTTCTCGAAACAAAAACGAAGGCAACAATGAATCATATGATCCCAAATCTAAGCAACCAGTGCTTGCATTATCCAGAAATCCTTAAAATACGAAAAATCCTAAAAATGCTACTCCCAGTGCTAACACATATACACCAAACACTGATCAAGGACAACTCAACACAAACAACACCAACGATACTCAAAACAAAAACATGAATCCAGGACCTAACAACAATTCACGCAACAACACGAACAATTTCCAAAAGCGTATCTTCACATCACTGGGACAATCATTAGAATCCGCATTCAGAGAACCTTTGGCAAACAAGATTCTTTCTTTGCCTCCAATCAGCAACTATGAACCTCCAATCAAACCACCTTGGTGGAATGATTCACACTATTGGGATTTCCATCGCAACAAGGGTCATAGAACAAATGAGTGCATGAGATTGAAATACATAGTATAGGACATGATTGATCGAGGTGACTTAACGGTAGATGGTCTCAAAACGAATGGTGATCATGGAGCCTTCAAAAATCCTCTCCCAAATTACAACAAAGATGGAGCATCAACTTCAGATGATACACGCGGAGCTCATATCAATCACGTCTACAACAACACGATCAACCACATATCAGCTGAAGATCATCAAGTCAATGTCATCACCATTCGAGATCGGCATGATCATGAATCTGTCAATGTAACCACCCGAACTCAGAAATATGTCTTGAAGGGACATACTACACCTACAACTACCACACCAAAAATCCAATATGACTTGGTTAGCCAACTATGCAAGACTCCAGCTCAGATATCTATCCTCGAATTATTGAAACTATCACCAAAGCACAAAGACATATTGGAGCAAGTGCTATTGGAAACAAATGTACCTCCAAATCTGGATACAGACAGATTTCAAGCCATGGTCGCCCATATGACAGGACCTCATAACCTCACCTTCTCAGAGCATGACAATACTTCCTTGAGTCATCCGCATAATACTCCTCTCCATATTGAAGTCATTGTTTGCAAACACCGAGTTAAAAGAGTCTTAATAGATGGAGGAGCCAGACTTAATATATGTACTTTAAAGCTTATCTGTGCATTAGGCTTCTCAGAAGAATCTATTGATCCTTGCAAGAAGATTACCATAAAAGCATATGATGATGAGGAAAGATCCTCTAAAGGAACAGTGATATTACCTATTCAAGTAGGACCAGTACAAAAGGATACTATATGTCAGGTCTTAGATATTGATCTCACTTACAATATTTTGTTAGGACGACCCTGGATACATGAAATGCAAGTAGTACCTTCTACATATCACCAGTGTGTCAAGTTTCCTTATGATGGACAAAAAATCTCCATATCAGCTGATCATAATCCATTTCAACATTGCAACGCAATGGGGGCAGCGCAAGACAGTTTGGTTCCTCATAATAAAGAAAAGCAGCGATCCTTGAAATCAGATCTACAAACAGCAAAGCCCAACTCCTTATGGCGAGACTTCAAGCAGAAGATGCAAATCAAAGACCAAGGCATGGGAGAATACTCTTTGGAGCCTTTATGTTTAGCCAAATTACCAACATCACCTAGATCGCATGGTTTGCCTACTACATCAACACATCTGGCCACTCAGCCCATCACTAAATTTGATGGTACCTTCATCCAATTGGGTACTCTAGCACATGAATCAAAAGACAAGGATGTTCTTAGCTGGTTATACAAAGATGAGGAAGAAGATCATAGAGCAGCCGCTCTGGACATTGTTCTACCAACACACCTGTATGGAAAAGGCTACTTAATCATGAAGTAAATGGGATATGGCGGTAAAGGACCTATTGGGAAACACAAAGAAGGAGTCACTGAACCTATAGATCTTCCTTCACAACCTAGTAGAAACAAAGCGGGATTGGGTTCTAAACTCACGTTCCTATTGAAAAGACCGCCACACATGATTACGAAACCTCAATGGAAGGTGAAGAAGAAGTACAAAGAAGAATCCTGGCAGGAAGCACTCTTTGAATCAGCAGAAACAATCCGCAAGGCACGAGTACGTCAAGATCAGAAGTTGCATCAGGGAAAGCTTCTAAGTCATAAGAAGGCCCTATCTACAGCAGTAGCTCATATTCAAACACCAATGTCTCAAAAACAAATCATGTCATCTCCAAATACCGTTTATTCCTCCCCGAGGAAGCATAGTCTATGAACAAATCCAGAAAATAGAAAACGGATCTGACACAGAATCAACAAAAACTATCAAAATGGTATCTATCGTCAAAGATTTGTTTTCACCATACAACATACCAGTTTACAGCACCAATAAAATCTAGGATGATGCCTATGAGATAGATTCCAATGAATATGAATGGGGTACCTGCTCCAATGCTACTACAGATATCCCTAATGATACTGATTCTATATCCCTTTCTCAAGAAGAACATAATGCAGAAGATAGACCTCTTGAATTTGGACCGCAGAATATCTATGACGCCACGGAAAGCGAACAAAAACATTATGAGAAAGTATACGTAGAGGATAATACCATCGAAGACCTCGACGAAATCATGAACTTCTTAAAAACCAAGAACAATCATGATGAAAACTCTGTCCTAACACTTACAGTAGCAGAGCTTGATCCACCCAATGATTCCTTACTGCTTGTCTTTCCTGACCTCATCAACTGGGATGAACCTGAAACACATGATATACCAATTTTCCCAGATGATGAATCTATTATCCATTACCTATGTACCGTAAATCCAGAAACAAGCTCTACCAGTGAACAAAATAACGATGTCTACAAACCAGGGAGTGCCAAGTCTCTCAGTCGCAAAAATGAACTAAGTAAAGGATCTGATGCTGAAAACTAGTCAATGGCAACTCTAGATCACAAAAAAGTAAAAATAAAGGACGCATCTGAGGGTGAAAACCTTTTTAAGGAACCTAACGATGGGAGACTTGACACTCTTCCTGAGCACTTTCATGAGTGATCACCCATTTTGATTGAGCCCACTCGATCAATCAACATTGGTACCACAGAAGCAGCCAGAAACATACACCTTGCAGAATCCCTGACAGAGGAAGAAAGATTGGCATTCATCATCTTCTTTAAAGGACAACAAATCAACTTTGCTTGGTCATATGTTGATATGCCTGGAGTGGATCCACACTTAATCATGCATCACTTGTCCATCTCTACAGGAGTTAAGCCAGTCAAGCAAAAGCTATGAAAGATGAATCCACAGGTGGCACTCATGGTCAAAACTAAACTGAAGAAACTATTAGACGTTGGATTCATCCGACCCATTGACTATGCAGAATGGATTTCCAACATCGTTCCAGTATCAAAACTAGATGGTAGTATCAGAATTTGCACTGACTTCAGGGACATCAACAAAGCTTATCCAAAAGATGACTTTCCTCTACCAAGTATCGACATAATTGTCGATCTCACAGCAGGCCACGCAATGCTCTCACTAATGGACGGTTTCTCAGGCTATAATCAAATCAAAATAGCTCCTGAAGATCAAGATAAAATAGCATTCACCTGTCCTTGGGGAACGTACTGTTGGAATGTTATGCCTTTTGGCTTAAATAATGCAGGGGCCACTTATCAAAGAGCAATGACAACAATCTTCCATGACATGATGCACACATTTATGGAAGACTATGTGGATGATTTACTAGCTAAATCCTTCACTAGAGTTGAACATCTTGGTATACTAACAAAGATTTTTGATCGGTTGGAGAAATTCCAAGTTAGGCTCAACCCTAAGAAATGTGTTTCCGGGGTTACATCAGGCAAGTTACTAGGCTATATAGTCTCAGCTAAAGGTATTGAAGTAGATCCAGCAAAGGTACAAGCCATTATGGACATGCCACCACCAAAGAATATCAGTCAACTCAGATCTCTACAAGGACGCCTTCAATCCATCAGACGATTCATCGCTCAGCTAGTCGATAAAAGTCTACCATTTAACCATTTACTACACAAAAATGTACCCTTCAAATGGGAGACCAAGTGTGCAGAATCATTTTACCAAATCAAACAGTACCTGATGAATCCACCAGTTCTGGTACCACCAGTCGGAGGAAAGCCTCTTATCTTATATATCTCAACAACAGATATATCACTGGGGGCACTATTAGCGCAAGAAGATCAACAAGGAAAGGAATGCGCCATATATTATATCAGTAGGACATTGAAAAGGCTTGCCTAACAGTGGTCTTCGCATCTCAGAAGTTCTGACATTATATGCTAGCACACACCATTAAGCTAGTCGCCAAAATTGACCCTCTCAAATATTTACTCAGTAAGGCAACTCTTACAGGTCGATTGGCTAAATGGGTCATGATTCTCAGTGAATTTGACATCCAATACACAGAAAGACGAGCCATCAAGGGACAAGCAATTGCAGATCAGTTGGCTGAAGCACCACTCCCAGGCAAACACACCATGGAGATCGAATTTCTGGACAGGGACGTTCTTGCTCTTTCTACTAAACAATGGACCCTATACTTTGACGGATCCTATACACAACATGGTTCAGGTGCTGGCATTCTATTCATCACTCCTGAAGGACACACTATACCAAAATCATATAGGCTCATGTTTCCATGCACAAATAATGTGGCTGAATATGAGGCACTGGTCATAGGCATCAAAATGGCCGTAGAATGGAAAATCATAGAGTTAAAGGTCTATGGGGACTCACAATTGGTTGTCCATCAAATCAACAATGACTATCAGACAAAGGATGACAAGCTACTACCCTACAAGCGAATGGTGGATGATTTCAAACAATATTTTGTGCACATCACCTTTGAGCAAATACCAAGATTAAACAACAAAGTCGTCGATGCAATGGCTACAATCGCTTCATTACTACAAATTCCAGAGCAACAGAGTCATTACGAGTTCCTGGTAGAGCAACTGTTCTCCCCCGCCTATGACCACTTTGACTCCCACATCATCTATGCCTTGACTGGTTCAGATTCTCCGTTATATGGACCAATATACGACTACCTCAAGCACAATATCTTACCCATTGACCAATCCCATAACCAAAAACATAACTTTATCCGACAAGCTGCCCATTACACCCTTACCATTGATACTTTGTATCGTCGAGGTCTAGATGGTACTCTTCTTCGTTGCCTTGATCGTAATGATTCTGATTCTGCTTTACACGAGCTTCACGAAGGTATTTGTGGCACACATTCAAGTGGCACTACTCTTGCTAAAAAGCTTCTACGGATGGGCTACTACTGGCCTACAATGGAGAAAGACTCATATCATTTCACCAAGAAATGTCCTAAATGCCAGATCCATGGTAATCTGATACATGCACCAACACAGAAACTGCAGCCATTTACAACATCCTAGCCTTTTTGTCAGTGGGGACTAGACCTGGTTGGCAAGATTCATCCTTCATCATCAAATGGACACAAGTTCATTATAACAGCAACAGAGTACTTTACCAAATGGATAGAAGCAGTTCCCATGACCATAGTGACCGGGAAACAAATTGCCTCTTTTATCCTCAATTATCTGATCTATAGATATGGTATTCCAAGTTCAATCATCATAGATAATGGACAGCCTTTCAATAATCAAGATGTCCAAGAACTATGTGACAAATTCAAAATCCAACATCGGTTTTCTACACCATACTACCCGCAGGGAAATGGTCAAGCAGAAGCATCTAACAAGACAATACTGAAAATCCTCAAGAAAACAGTGAATGATGCAGGCAAAGATTGACACGTACAACTCAATCCAACACTTTGGGCATACAGAACTAGCATCCACACACCTACAGGAGCAACACCATACTCATTGGTATATGGATCAGAAGCCATTTTACCCCTGGAGGTAGAAATCCCATCTCTCAGAGTCTCTTTGAAAGGTTTAATCCCAGACGAAGAGTATCAAGTTAACCAACTGCAAGAACTTGAACTATTATATGAAAGATGCCAACATGCTTATACTCATCTCAAAGCATATCAACAACGTATGTGCAGGAGCTACAATCACAAGGTCATTCCCCACAACTTCAAGGTTGGTGACCTAGTCCTCAAAGAAAATCCAAGAAATCAGCAAGATCGAGAAAAGAAAGAAAATTTGAACCTAACTGGTTGGGTCCCTATGTTATCATATCAGTCTATGGATCAGGTGCCTATCAACTAACAAATTCTGAAGGAGATGTGCTCAACGAACCAACTAATAGAATCCATCTAAAGAGGTACTACACTTAAGTGGCCTAGTGCACGGAAGAAGCTAAAATAAACAAAAAAATCAAAACATCCAGAAAAAGCAAAAACATAAAGCACAATAAAAACAAATGGTGAAAACCTGGTAAACAGGCGCTCTTGTGAAAAAATGGCTCCTCCATCTATATCAATCCCATTTTATCCATATAAACACTATCGGCCATCGTCCGACACTTAGCACATATCCATTCAAGACATACTTAGCGTAGTCACTATCCTGATTTGTCTATATATATTCTCTTACCACATCCCACCATGGCTTGGAAATCACTGTACATGATCATATCAAGAGGAACTCAGTTAGGGGCATTCACTTGTTCAAAAACTTGCAAACATTCAAGACATCACAACTATTGCAAAAACTCAGACGCATGACATCCAACAAACAAAACTAAGCTTCATCACAAAAACCAAAACAAAACAATTCACAAAATACTAAGGATGGATGATTTTCTGAAGTACTAAATGTTGCATTCTTGCATAAAAATCTTGACTATTTTTGCATTTTGATTTTTTTTCAAAATTGGATTTTCTTTCTTATCTCACAAAACGCTTCAAAGCTAGAGATCGAGGGGAACTTCCAATATTTTCTTAGTCTTCTGTCTGGGAGGCGATCACTTGTACTGTGTGAATACATGCCTTGAGACGTGATACATCGAATATCACTGAAGGCCTGATTCCACTTCACACATACAAATGATCTAATCTTGTCTGTTTACGCAATACGCACTCAGGTCGTCCTGGTTCAATTATACCTTGACGCTTGTGCTATCTTGCAAAATCAAACATCATGTAAATTTTTCTCAGGTCATTATGGTTCAATTATACCATTATGCTTGTATAAATTTTCAACATATCCTAAATAAATCAATGCTCAATGAAGATACCTACAAAGAAAGCATACAAATGGCTATATCGGATGGCAAATACAGAATGAGGATGCTACCAAAAAAATGTTTTCATATCATTTTACAATTAGTTGCATATCATTTTACAATTAGTTGCATATCATTTAACCATAGCAGCATATCAAATCTTACATCTCATTCTTTACATCTCAATACATCTCACAGCATATAAAAGCATACATCCTGCATCATACATTAGATCATATATTTAAACATTGCATCATCATAAAGTAGCGAAATAGCCCACATAACATGCATCCATATAAACACATCACATGATCAAAGCAAATGGTGCCGAATATATATATATATCTAAAAAATGATCCAAATGTACAAAATGTGTCAAAACACTGTGTCCAGTACAAAGAATACAATTATCCAGAAAAACAACAGAGACCATGTCTCTCAAGTATGACTATCCCCTGACGGAGATGGTCTAGCTCCAGATGCGCCCGCCCCTGGATCTCCAGGAGGGTCCTGTCTCGGTGGCCCCGTAACACCTTGGCTCTCAGACCATGACCCAGTAGCTCGAGATTGACTAGATCTCGACTATGCAAAACTCTGTACTCGCCGGTCCTTGGGTACTGCAGCCTCATAGTGCCGCCTATAATACTCTGCCTCCTAGGCTCTCAACGCCAGCTCTCTCAGGGTGTCTCTCATCGGACCACCCGCCGCTACTCTCTGCATGCTGGACACCACCTCCTCCGCTCGTCCCTGCCGCTCTATCTCGGTATCTCGCTCAGTGGTCAACTAAGAAATCTGTCGCTGATAGGTCAAAATCTGTGCCTGCAGCTGTTGTACAGTAATTTGTAGAGTCCGTATCTGAGCATCCTCCATATGACCTGGGACCCGAACTTGTAGTGGTACCTATGCTGGAGGAACCCCTCCCACTCGGCCTATCCTCAGTGCTGGAGGTGGGAGTACATCCGTCCTCCTCTTCTGAGCTGGTCGCCTAGGCTCATCATCACCCCCCATCGCAGCTAGCACCTCCCCCACTCTCCCCTCTCCACCGGCTCTGATAGCCAATCCACCTCTCCCCCTATCTATCCTCGCCTGTCTCACCGCTCTATCCACACCTCTATCCCCTCTCCTCCCTCTATTTCCCTGCCTCCCTCTGGCTCCTCTCCCTCGTCCTCGTCCTCCATCCTCCCCATCATCTCTGTTGTCTCCCCCGTCTCCCTCCTCATCTGAATCAAAGGCTGGCCTCATCTCCTCAGGATCAGATATCCTGGCCACCGCCCGCGCAGCAAACAATTGAGAAAACTCATCCGTCAGGCCTGCATCCTGAATCTTAGGGGCATAATCCCATATTTGGCCAGCCAACCCCACAAACTCCTCCACCGCCACTACACTATCAATGGTCAGCCCCCAATCCACTACATCCTGCTGCCGTCGTGCATATAGGCACGCTCCCTGAGGAATACCCTACTGGCGCCCAAACTGCCTCAAAACTCGGGTAACCACAAACCTCTCTGTAACGAATGGGGTCCTCCCGATCAGGTACTTGGTCATAAATACAAAGGGCATCTCCAACCCATCCTCAGCCCACACCTCATATCCTGTGTACGGTCGCCAAGTGACCGTATCAATGTCATCAAGTACCCTCCTCCAGTGCTCTAGTTTGCCCAGCTTGCGTTGGACAACTAGACCCCTGTATCCATAGGCATATGCACATCCTACAGGCCTGTCCCTGTCTGCTAGTGGCCTCGCTGCTGGAATGTGCTCCTAGCACCATACCTGTAATAATGTCATGCCAGCTGACAAACTGTCGTAACCGAGGTATACTACCTCATGTAGCCCCTGTATAAATGGGCCAGCATAGCTGACCCCCATGCAAACCTCCACCCCTGTGTAACCATCTCCTCCAAAACCAACCCCCATCCCACAGAAAATCCCTTTGACCTGCGAACAGGACAAAGGAATCCACCAATGAACCCTGCTAGTACGGATGGCAGTGGTGCGTAGTCCAGGTCTAGAAACTCCTGCCATGGGATCTCATAGCCATAGACTGTATCATCCTAGAAAATGCGGCGCAGTGCCTCTGTGCCACCCTCCTCCGACTGCTCATATGGTAGTAGTGCACCTACTACAGGGATGCGCAGAATCCGGTAACAGTCCTCTGGTGTGATTGTCATCTCTCCAGTGGCAAAATGGAAGGTGTTGGTGTCGCTATGCCACCTCTCTGCCAAAGCTGTCATTAACCCTCGGTTCACAGTGAACCGAGGCATATCCAAGAGGGAAGTCAAACCACATCTCTCGATGATATCGTGATCGGCCTACGACAACCACGGTATCAATGTCCATGGCCTCGGAAATCTCTCTCGTGACTGGACCACACCCAATCACTCCTGTCAAACAAACAAAACAAATCTAATATCAGTTTCTACATCAAAACAAAGATATCAAAATCAAACTTACATCAACAATATGAAACAATTTGCTCATCTATATCAAAGTTCAAAATCCTATCATTTCATATCAACTTGTAAAACAACTCAAGTTCTCAAAAACCATATCAAAACTTGTAACACAACTCAAGTCTCCACAAATCACATAAACTTGTAAAACAACTCAAGTTTCCCACCCATATCAGCTTGTAAAACAACTCAAGTTTCCAACCCATATCGGCTTGTAACACAACTTAGGCTTCACACATTGAACTTGAAACAGAACATGCAAATAAATCATATTTTGATCAAACACAACACATTGATATCTATACATAACTTGAAAAAATCGCAAATCAAAACAAGTTATACCAATGCTCATATTTGACAAATCCATAAAATCCCGACAGCAGGACACAAAAATTTTACAAATCGGCTCATCTCGCAAAAATTTTCCAAATGCGCTAAAACAAACTCCCGCTGCGTTAAAACTCCCCCACGCGCTAGGCTGTTTTTCCTATGCGCTAATCTATTTACCCTATGCACTAGACTGACTCTATGCACTAAATCTTTCCTCCCATGCGCCACCTGACCTACCCTATGCGCTAAACCCCACCCACGCGCTAATCTACATCTCCTAGGCGCTACCCGTTTGACCCTATGCGCTAGGTTAACCCTACGCGCTAAACCCCCTTACCTATGCGAACCCTATGCGTTAGGTCTACCCTACGTGCTAACCTGTTGACCGGATGCGCTACCCAATGATTGCCATGCGCTAACCTATATTTCTTATGCGCTATCCTATCTATTTCAGACACGACCCCTAATATTCGACTTGATGCGCTACTTAAAACTTCATATGCGCTAATCTATGCCCTAGACGCACTAAACTGTTAAATCCAAACTTTGAAAATCAAAAAATGACTAAAAACGACAAAATGAAAAGTCAAAAGAAGGTCAAAAATGTTGACTTACTGGTGGTCCACATGCTACAGGTCTCCGGTACCTTCGAACGCGCTCGAAACGGTGTCTATGATACGGAATAGGCATTTTCTCTGCAGACCAAATTCTCTTTCTCCAAAGTCAACAAAGCACAAATGAATCTAATTCAAACCCTTTTCCCCTTTTATAGGAGGAAAATGAAATTAGGGTTAGCCAAATGGACCTGTAATATGGTCGCGGTCTCCCCTATACCATAACATTTGTAACTTATCGGGAGATGAATCAATTTGCACACATTTCACATGTGCGAAATCATACACATCATACGCAACTCATCAAATTAAATCAAAAAATTTCAAAATATTGATTCATCTCCTGAGGGGGCATCTTTATCAAAATATTGAATTTGGGGCATCACATCAAATCAAATCTGGGGCATGACTTGCAAATCAAAAGAGCGACACAAAAATTGCATTTGATCATAAATCATAGAAACACATCATTTTCTTTGAAATAACATGTGCACACACGTCACTTCAAAGAGAGGCAAAATGTAGACGTATAAAAATGACCATATTCCTAAATGAATATTTTATGTTCATTTCTCTATTTAATTAAATCCAATTTAATTAAATTACCCACATTCTTCTATTTAATTAAGTAAATTACTCAATTTATTTAAATTAAATTCACTATACCCATTTAATGAATAAATCATTTTATTCAATTAAAACCCCCCTATCCACTTTTAATTAAATTCAAATTTAATTAAATAGTTATCCTAAATTGAATAAATCTAATTTATTTAATTTCTCCAAATTGCAACCAAATTGAATTAAAATACTTTATTTCAATTAAATCCTATTATCCCTCCATCCACTTGCAAAATCTTAAACCCCTTTCTAATCCCCTCTAGAATCTTCTAATCGCTTCTAATTAACCTAACCCCTCCTCTAAACTTTGTCACATCCTTAAGCAAAGGGAAGTCACTTCTCAAAACCTCAAAGTCTTTGATAACCATTAAAGGCTTCAAGTCTTCAACCACTTAATTCTTCAAAGTCTTTGATAACCATTAAAGGCTTCCAACTTTCAACCACTTAATCCCCCAAAGTCTCCAATAACCATTAATGGTTAACTCAAACCCTCCTACATGGTTAAAACATTTGTTTTGACTCAACCTTCACCCAACCCAAAGGTCTCATCAGGCCTTTAATGCTTTGACCATGATTATCTCTTAATCATTTGCACAAAGGTTTATCCTTGGATTAGCTCTTAATCCAGTGGGTGATCCTAATTTAAACTTGACCCTTACCCTCTAGATAACCATGAGGTCTCCTCAGGCATTTAAGGCCTCCAACCCCTTCTCTCAACCCAACCCTATGTTGACACTTGTCACAATTTCATTGGTGCCAATTACAAACATGGATCCCCAACTTTCAAACTCAACCCTTGATTAAACCATTCAATCTTGACCATCCATTGCTCTGTTCTTGCTATAAATAGAGCTCTCATTCCTCCATAAAAATCAATCCTCCAAATTTGTAGTATCATACTTATGCTCAAATACATTCAAGCTTTCATATCTCATTTTATGCTCATCATTTTAGCCTCTTTTAAATCAGGAATTAATCTAAATATGCAATGTTTAGAATACTTTCTTTATCATTTAGCTCAATCATAGACTAATATATCATGTTAGGATAGTATTCATACTAACCTTGTCATCTTATCATCTAGTTTATTGCATTTCTAGAATCATACATAGCTTATAACACATCTCATACTAAAATCTATCAAAGCATCCCTCGTTCTTGCATTTGCCATCCCTAAACCATTTTGCTCAGTGATCTGAGAGCAAAAACATTGGTTTGAGGGACATTGTAAGATAGAGAACCATGGGACCCACCTTGGGAAGCTAAGTAATACTTTGTTACTCCATAGCTTGCACCAAGAAGTCCTGTGTGTGTGTGTGGACAAGTCATTTGGCAATATTTTCACATATTGAGTTTTATCAGCCCACTTTTCTTGCATACAGATACAAATAAGACAATTCAGACAGACTCTTTATTCAAAGGTCAGCAACAATACCATAGCCCGCTAGTCTTGATACTCCGTCAGCTCAAACAACTGTGTCACCCCCTAGGGGGCGCCTGTTTTTTTGCCTTTTGCTAGAAATTAACCCAAAGTGAATTGCTTCAAAATTGGGTAGTTATCTTGGGAGATATATGGTGAGTAATCTTGGGGGCAGATTCTTCCCCGCCCTTGTACTATGATATTGAGGATGTTTGGATACTAACTCGGCTCAAGGTTTCTATTGCTAAAGTTCATAATCAAGCTTCTTGTTCGGTCTTCAGTGATAAACTCCCTCGGGTGGCTTCCTAACCTTTAGAACAAAGGCTTTATGTATCGTAAATATATTGGGGGAAGGCTAATCGCTGAGAAAAACCATTGAAGGGACTTTCATCATCCTCCACTTTTGATTATAGTGGGTTGGAACACTTGGCGATAAAGTCGTTTCCCACTTAGGTCATTCCCCTCTCACCGACCATTTAAATGGTACTCTAAGAGCAACTCGGGAGGGCAAGCCTGCTAAAGGATGTAAATGCTTGAATTACAGAAAGCTTAAAAGTAGTTTGGCTTTTTTATCACCCATTTAAGGGGAGAGCATATATACCTTCCACTTTCGAGACAAGGTATAAAATAGTTATTTTTAACCTTCAATTTAGTGATTTGCTAACTTATATTGGGAGATGTTTCTCCAAACAAACATGGTGTTCTTTTTAATTTTCAAATCAATGATTTTTTGATCTAAGTAAAGAAATCTTGGTCAACAATGCAAATTTTCAATATGATCAACAAAATAAATTCGATAGGGAAGGATTTCCCTCTTTTGCTTTATCTAGAATTTGGAAGTGAGGTTCTTTAACTTGTGCAAAAAAAAGAAGTGGATCCTTTTAAACACCAAAGGATGGTGAGGTTGGTTTTATACTTTGCAAAAATAAAGTTTGTTTTTGTTCTTTTTAAATCCCAAAATGAATTTGTTTTTCTTGCTATGGAAGCAAGATGAAGGTTTTTTTTCTTGTTGTTCTTTTTAAATAACCCAAAAGGAAAATGAGATCATTTTTACCAATAACGAAAATGAAAAATTTCAAATAACTAACTTAGCAAAGTTAGAAACAAGGAAGCTTAATCAAATGCCTAAAATAGTAAAAAAATAAGTCCTCCAATCCTGCAAAACAAGGGTTAGTGACCTGCAATCAAAACACTAGTTAGCAAAAAAAAGAGTTTCAAAGGTGGATTTCTACAAGTCTAAGTTTTTGTCTCGGTTACAACTATGTTTTTCCTCTGTATCTTCTATGCGCTAATCTGCAGACCCTATGAGCTACAAAATCTCTCCAATGCGCTGAACTGATGCTTCAAAGCACTGATGCTTATCAGGAATCAGCAGAAGTGTTATGTGCTAAGGTTACTGCGAAATGCACTAAGTTTGGGGCCTTATGCACTAAACGGTGAGCAGTATGCGCTGACAGACAGACCAGATGTGCTAAAGGATGGTACCAACGTACTAATTCATGTTTTTCATGTATCTGCAAATTTAGTCCTGCATTAAAAATGATCTTATAAATGGGGTTATGCCCCTCAGTGGGTGCCAGAAATGTGTGCAGGAAAAGTGGGGGGATGAAACAGAAAATGTGGTTTCAAACTGGTCCACACACCAATGGGACTCTTGGTGCAAGTTATGGAGTTATATGGAATAACTCAACTTCCCAAGGGATGTTCCATTCTTCTCTATCTCACAAGACCCCTCAAGCCAATGCCTTTGCTCTTAGATCACTGAGAAAAGTGACTTAGGGATGACAATCATGAGAATGAGGGATGTTTGATCAATCTAACATGAATGCAATCCTAAATGTGCATGATATTAACAAATATAAATTAAACTAACATGTATATGATGATAAGATGAAAGGATTAGTAAAAGAACTATCCTAACATGATACACTAGCTTAATATGATTATTTATGATAATGGAAATACTTCTAAAATGCTTGTTTAGATTATTTCTATTCAAAGAGAGACTCAATGCTTTATAAAAATGTGTATAGATTAGATGCATGAAACTTGGATTATGAAAAAGGACAAATGAGGGCTCTATTTATAGGAAAAACATGGCAATGAAGGGTCAAGATTGGATAATATTAACAAGGGCCAGGGTTGAAAGCTATCAATCCATGTTTACAATTCTCACCAATGAAATGGTGACAATTGTCAACATAAGACTTTTTGAGAGGAGATGAAAGAAGCATTAAATGCTTGAGAAGACCTCATGGTTACTATTATCACTAAAGCTTGCATCCTTGCTAAGCTATCAATTCAGCAACCTTGTGAAACATGGAAACAACCCCGAAGTGTGGGACCTTGTGCATGGGGGTTGAATCTCCAGAGAAGGCCTACTTCCTTCCTCAAATAGGTGCAGGTGTTGAACCAACTCAATACTTCAAAACCTACTACTAAACCTATCCTCACAACTTGCAGAGGAAAGGGAAGAGAGAATTCCTTAAAATTAAAGGAGGTGATGCACCAAGAAGAGATGGTTTCTCTCCTCACCCAAAATGGTAGAAGGAATCAACTGAAAATCCTAAGAGATGCACAAGCTTCAATTGCATGAGTGACCCAAATGCATGTGTGGAGGGTGGAATTTTCTAATTGTTAAGAGGGGAGAAGGATTCCCACAAGGTCACACTCAGAAAACTAGTTAACATAACATACATGTGAAAGGAAACCACAAACATACACTTATAATGAAGGTAAGAACACATGCACATCATACATAAGTTGAAGGAAGGCAAGAATAGAGATTTTCAATTCATCATAAGGCCAAAAGACAATCTTATAGTTGCAGAAATGCAAAAATTACAAGTCTTCAAGAGAAGACAAGAGCATAAGCAAGCTCAAGGCAGTAGGGAGAGAACCCTTTACAATGAGGCTTAACAACCTTATATAGAAAAATGGGTTATCATGGTGATCATGACCCCTGCATGTCAGTCTGCAAGTGCAGGGAAGTCCATGCACTTGACTTGTACATGCAAGCAACCTAGCCATACCCACAAAGGGCAATCCTGAGAAGGTGGATTGATTAACCTTCCAAAGTCAGGCATGACATAAGTCACCAAGCATGGCCCCATACCTCCCTTGATGGAAATCCTACCAGAAACCTTAAATGCACCTATGTGGCTCCACAAAAAAATGCATAAGTCACCAAAGCTGTCGGAGCATTTGAAGCTTTGAGTTTCGATCACGCCATCCGAAAGTGTTGCAAGTCGGAAGTAGTTTGGAAAACCTCGGAGACCGGGGTCACCATAGTTGGGGAACTTCGGAGACCGAAAGTGTCGATCATGCCATCCGAAAGTGTTGCAAGTCGAAAGTAGTTTGGAAAACCTCGGAGATCGGGGTCACCGTAGTTGGGGAACTTCAGAGACTGGGGTCATCATAGTCGGGGAACTTCAGAGACTGGGTTCACCGTAGTTGGACAAGGAACTTAGGAACCTGGGGGTTCTGGAGTTCCGGGGTTGAAGAACTTGAAACTTGGGAACCTGGGGGTTCCGGAGTTCCGGGGTTGAAGACCAAGGAACTTGGGAACTTGGGGGTTTCGGAGTTCTGGGGTAGAAGAACAAGGAACTTGGGAACCTGGGGGTTCTGGAGTTCCAGGGTAGAAGAACAAGGAACTTCAGAACCTAGGGGTTCTAGAGTTTCAGGGTTGAAGAACAAGGAACTGGGGAAACTCCGGGTTCCGAAGTTCTGGGGTAGAAGAACAAGGAACTTGGGAACCTGGGGGCTACGGATTTCCAAGGTAGAAGAA
Source organism: Cryptomeria japonica (assembly GCF_030272615.1). Lineage (NCBI taxonomy): Eukaryota > Viridiplantae > Streptophyta > Pinopsida > Cupressales > Cupressaceae > Cryptomeria > Cryptomeria japonica. Next base: position 49,627,448 of record NC_081412.1, on the reverse strand, counting down.
AAAGGAACTTGGGAACCTTGGGGTTCTGGAGTTTTGGGGTAGAAGAACAAGGAACTTGGGAGCTTGGGGGTTCCGGAGTTCTGAGGTAGAAGAACAAGGAACTTCAAAATCTGGGGGTTTCGGAGTTCCGGGGTAGAAGAACAAGGAACTTGGGAACCTGGGGGTTCTGAAGTTCTGGGGTAGAACACCAAGGAACTTCAGAACCTGGGGGATCTGGAGTTCTGGATTTCCTGGGTTGAAGAACAAGGAACTTGGGAACCTGGGGGTTCTAGAGTTTTGGGGTAGAAGAACAAGGAACTTCAGAACTTGGGGGTTCCAGAGTTACGGGGTAGAAGAACAAGGAACTTGGGAACCTGGGGGTTCCGGAGTTCTGGGGTAGAAGAAAAAGGAACTTGGGAACCTGGGGGTTTCGGAGTTTCAGGATAGAAGAACAAGGAACTTGGGAACTTGGGGGTTCCTGAGTTCCGGGGTAGAAGAACAAGGAACTTCAAAACCTGGGGGTTCTAGAGTTCTAGGGTAGAAAAAAAAGGAACTTGGGAACCTGGGGGTTCTAGAGTTCTGGGGTAGAAGAACAAGGAACTTGGGAACCTGGGGGTTTTGGAGTTCCAGGGTAGAAGAACAAGGAACTTCGGAACCTAGGGGTTCTAGAGTTCCGGGGTAGAAGAACAAGGAACTTGGAAACCTAGGGGTTTTGGAGTTCTGGGGTAGAAGAACAAGGAACTTGGGAACCTCGGGGTTTCAAAGTTCCGAGGTAGAAGAACAAGGAACTTGGGAACTTGGGGGTTCCGGAGTTCTGGGGTAGATGAACAAGGAACTTTGGGGTTCCAGAGTTCTGGGGTAGAAGAACAAGGAACTTGGGAACCTGGGGGTTCCGAAGTTCTAGGTTAGCTTTGGAGATCGGAGTCATCGCAGTTGGGAAGACTTAGGAATTTTCTTCTGACAAGAAAAAATTTCACACTTCATAATTCCATTGCTTTTCTCCTTGATCAACTGGGCAATGCTAGTGCATGGAACATATCTCTGATCGGTTCTCACTTATGGACCAAGGGTGTCATAAAATGATAACATTTTTGGCGATTGTTGTAGGATGCTTGCCTGCTAAGCACGAAGTCTAGAAGCCTTAAGAATCGATTGGGCACTGAGTAATGGAAGACCCAAACATGTGTGTGCCATCACTTAGAGGAAAACTAAAATCTAGAGCATACACCCTCTTAAGTAGAATGCGGCATGTGCATAAGCACTTATGAAAGTAAAACAACCTCTCGTCTAATATTTACATAGTCATCAGCACTCTCTTTAGAAGCAAGGCTTGAGATGAACTCCATTCACTGGAATTGGAAGAACTTCACCATCAAGCTTGGAGAGATGAAATGCATTGGCCTCCTTGCAACTAGTGATGACATATGGACCACTCCAGATAGCATCAAATTTGGAGTGTCGCCCAACTTTGGCTCTGTCTGCATCCCACTTGAGAACTAGATCTCCCTCTTTGAAGACCCTATTAGTATCGTTTTTGTCAAAAACCTTCTTAACCTGCTCTTGATGAGTCTTAAGTGTATGCATAGCCTGACTTCTAACCTCCTCCAGCTCCATCAACTCAGCTAGTCTTACTATCATGGCATCATTCTCTATTAATTCCAGCTGATGTGCTAGTTCAAGAGAGGGTAACTCTAGGGAAGTTGGGAGTCTTGATTCCTTCCCATATACTAGCATGAAAGGGGAGTTACCAATCAACCTCTTGGGTGTGATCCTGTCAGCCCATAAGGTTGTCCTCAACTTAGTGTGCCATGCCCTCTGATTGTCTTCAATTGTCCTTTTAATTATTTTGATGAGGTTCTTGTTGGAATATTCAGCCAAGTCATTACCCTGAGGGTAATAGTTGGATGATGTCTTCAAGTATACACCATGATTAACTGCCCGAGAACTGATTTGGGTTCCAACAAATGCCCTAGCATTTTCCGATATGATGGTGGAGGGGATACCAATCTTGTCACAATTCCCTCAAGGAATTCTAACACTGAGGCCTTAGTAGCATCCCTCAATGCAACTGCCTTTGTCCACCTAGTGAAGTAATCTATTGTGACTAAGATCCACTTATGGCCAGCACTAGAAGATGGGTTTATCATGCCAATGAAGTCTAAACCCTATTGGGCAAAAGGTTGATCTGCTTGGATGGGATGAAGGGGTAGGGCAACTAGTCTTTGCTTCCCAGAGAAGAGAGCACATTTCTTGAAATTATTCACCCATCTATGTGAGTAAATGAATAAGAATGGTTAGTAATAACCAACCCTCATTATTTTGATAGCCATAGTCCTTGCAGAGAAGTGACCCCCTGAAAAGCCATCATGAAATTCCTCTAACAATCTGCTGACTTGGTTTTGCTAAATGCATCTTAGTAAGACTCCATTGGAGTCTTTTTTAAAAAGAGTGCCATTCACTAAGACATAGGGAATGGACTGCAACCTGAAATTCCTTCTTTTGGTCTTTTCCAAACCTTGGGGGTATCTATCTTCCATTAAGAAGGTGGTCATGTCACTTACCCAACTGAATTGAGTGTTGTTGTCAGTTGGTTGGTATTCTTGTAACACAAGGGCGACCTCTGAAGTAGTCTTAGAAGATGAGACAAGTTGTTCACATAGGCCCCTGCCTCTTACAAACTTGGTGATCTTGATGTTGATGTCATACTCCATGACCTTGGTTATCCACCCAGCCCTCTTCTCACTGATATCCTTGTTTAGAAGGAAATCCTTGACACTTGCATGCAAAACTAAGAGTTGGATCCTATTGTTGGACAACATGTGCCTGAACTTTTTTAATGCTCTTACAATAGTGAGGACTTGCTTCTCTACATAGCTATATCTAAGTTCATAGTCCTTTAGTCCCTCACTAAAGAAAGCAATAGGTTGCTCCAAATTGTCATTGTTCAGTTGTGTTAGGACAACTGAGATACTAGATTCTCCTCCAAAGGTATAGAGGATAAAATCCCTTTCATAATTAGGATTGACAAGGGTAGGGGCCTGGGCAATTGCTTGTTTGATCTCTTCAAAGCCAACCCTTCCCTCCTTGGTCCAACTGAAAACCAAGTTTTTCTTCAACATGGAAGTGAGGGGTTTTACCATGGTGGCAAGGTTGGGAATGAACCTCCTCACAAAGTTGATCCTACCAAGGAAACTTTGCAATCCTTTCTTGTGACTAGGGAGTGGAAGAGAAAAAATAGCCTCCACTCGCTCTGGATCAATGGTCAAACCCTCCTTGGATATGATGTGTCCTAGAAATCTTCGTTGATTAGTAGCAAATACACACTTGCTAGGGTTCAAGGACACACCATACTCCTTGCATGTCATGAACACTTGCTCAAGGTGACCAAGATGGTCAGCTGCATGCTTCGAATAAATAGTTATGTCATCTAGGTATACAAGCACAAACCTTGCTAATACACCCTTGAAGGCCATGTCCATTTCTCTTTGGAATGTGACACCTGCATTGGTTAGCCCAAAGGGCATTTTACAATAAGCATAGGTGCCCCACTTAGTAGTAAAAGTAGTTTTGTATTGGTTTGATTCCTGGACCAAGATCTGATTGTAGCCTGAATACCCATCCGAGAATGAAAATCTTTTTGAGCCACCGACCTTTTGGAGAATCTGCTCCATAGAAGGAAGGGGATAGTGATCTTTAAGGGAGGCTCTATTGAGATTCCTAAAGTATACACATAGTCTGATCTCCCCATTCTTCTTCCTTACAGGGACAAGGTTGGCCACATAGGAGGAGTACTTGATAGGGAAGATGCTATTGGCTTCTATGAGCATGGTCAACTCCTTCCTCATTAGTGGCTCAATTTTGGGATTTATTGGCCTTTTCTTTTGTCTTACTGGCTTTGCATCCGAGTTTAGTTCCATGGTATGTTGGGCTAAGCTAGGATCAAAACCCTTCAAGTCTTCATAGGTCCAAGCAACTATGTCATCATATTGTTGGCAAAGCTCAATGAAGGCCTCTTGCTCAGTTGAGAAACATGCCTTGCCCAAGTTCAAGGACCTACCCTCAACAACAACATCTGGCTTGTAATCACCCCTCTTTGCAGCCAAGTTCATCCTCTTCATCTATTGATCATCTAAGTTGAAAATGCCCTCCAAGGTAACTAGACCTTTAGGCAACTTGTTGGAGTTGAGTTGCATGATTTGATCTCCATACTGGTCTTGCAGGTTGGACTGATTTTTAGCAGAAAACTCTACTTCATTTTGCAAAAAGTTGATGCTCTGCTGATCGCTTTCAAACACTTGCCAATTCAGTTGATTGTCCAGGACGACAGGCCTCACAACAAGTTTGATGTGTTACTCTTTCTCTCGTGCAACATGCTCTGGTATGTTGAACTGAGCACCAACCGCTGCAAGCCTATCAACATGCTTGTTCTGACCTCTAGGAATGCTCTGGATATTGAAGGCCTCAAATCCTTCAATCAAATCCCAAACCCTGTGTTTGTATGATTTGAGTAGGTTGTTCTTTGCTACGCTTTGGGTTTGGATGTGATTAACAACCAACTCCCTATCTCCAAATACTTGCAGAGATCTGATCTTTCTGCTTTGTGCAAGTTGGAGACCTTGGATCAAAGCTTCATACTCAGTGATATTATTAGTGCAACCAAATTGAAGCCTAAAAGAGAAGAAATATTTCTCCTGCTCAAGAGAAACAAACATTACCCCAACGCCTGCACCATTCTTGTTTCTTGAACCATCAAAAAACATGTTCCATAACCCCTCTGAATTTCCTTGCATCTTGATGAGGTTAGGGATAGGAGTATCCTCTTCATGGATACAATAGGTGCCAAGCCTAGTCTCTTCAGTCTCAGCTAAAGGATCAAATTGAAAAGCATTGGCCCATTTGTCCAACAAGCAATCAGGAACCTCTTGCAAGATAGTAGCAGGCTCACGGATAGCACACTCCTCCCCCTCTTCATCCAAAGTGCAATTCATGTTTATAGGGCTAGGGGTGTAGGGCTCAATGTGGTTTTGGGCAATGGGATTTTCCCTTATGGTGACCTTGGTACCATACCTTGTTCAAAAGAGCATATGGGACCAGTCGGAAGATAGGTACCCACCTATCTTGGTTGTGAAGTCTCTAGACAGGCAAATGGCGAAGAAGGTAGGGAGGTCGATGATGGATACGTCTTGCAAGACAATGCAACTAGGGCATGCATGCAATGTTAATTTCAATTTTTTTACCTCCCATATTGTCTTAATAGAAGCGCCATCTAACGGGACCACCCCTTTGGTCAGGGGTTCATATTCTATGCCAAGAAGATCAACTACCTTCTTAGGCATGACTGAGCTACTAGCTCCTGAATCTATCATGCAGTTGTGAACCAAATTGTCTCCTATGATTAAGGAGAGATAGAAATGGGGAGGTTTGTTGATCTTTCTTGAATCTTCCTCCTCCTTGGGTTGCACCAAACTGGTGGAGACTATCTTTCCGCTGACTGCTGCCTCCTCACCTGACTGATTGACTTCCTTTAGTCCCTCCTTAATCAAATCCCTTTGAGATGGGATTGAAAGGGCCTCCCACATAGTGACGTTGAGGTTGACCTTCTTCATTTGATCAACTATGTTGAAAGGGACATCGACTGGTTTTAGAGGCCCCTTTGAGGCTACAAGGTTTGCCTTTGCTCTTTGGACGACTTGGGTTGTCATGCCCAAAATTTAGGGCAAGAACGGAATAATTTTTTTTTAAATAACAACTAAATAACAATAAGTTTGCTAACACGAAACGCACTAACCAGTTTTGGTCTTAACTATGTTTAGAATGAACTTTATCTACTAACTTAAATAATAGAAAATAACTTAAGGTTAACTACGGATTAAAAGGGACTAGCTTATTGTCGCTCAATCTATTTAATTTATAATTAAATATCAACTTCATAATATTTAGTTCATAAACATTCAAGCTATTTAAATTTAAAATAAATATTAACTTTATTAATATTTATATCATGAATACCTAAATCTATTTAAATTAAAAAATAAATATTAATTTCATTAATATTCAATTCATGAACTTCTCAATCAATTTAAATTTAAAATAAATATTGACTTCACTAATATTTAAACATCTCATCTTAACTAAATTTTAAAATCAAATATTACTTCATTATTATTTGTTTTATAACATCTCAATCTTTCGAAAATTAAAATTAAATAATTCAGCCCTATATATATATATATATATATATATATATATATATATATATATATATATATATTACACCTAGAAGGGTTTACCCATGCAAACCCTAACCCTTGTTTATTCTATAAAATAACCCCTTATTTTATTTTATTATTATTAAACATATTCACCCTAGCCCTAACCGGCCAGGGTTTTCTTTTTTCTTTCTATTATGCAGGGCCGAATGAGCAAGGTCGGCGGCCATGGTGGAGGGCAGGGTTGCAACCCTTCTTTGGCACACGATACGTAGGGGGAAAGGAGGAGGCGGCGACATTTCCCGTGGGTGCCGCTCATTGTGGGATACCACAGTGGCGGTGACCACTGTGGTCGCCCACAGTGTCGGCATTAGGGTCGTCCACTGTGGGAGGCTGCAGTGGCACCGACCATTGTGGTCGCCCATAGTGGTGGAAGCCCGCGTCATTCCCACTATGTTAAACACAGTGGGTTCGACCGATACCAAGGTTTCCCCTTTTCTTTTCTTTTATTTATTTATTTATTATATTTTATTTAAACAATTAAAATTTGTTAAATATCTTTTTTTTCTTTTAAAATATAATTATATATATATATATATATATATAAAAATGTGTATATATACACACACACACACACACACATATATATATATATAATTCGTTATATATATATATATATATATATATATATATATATATATATATATATATATATATATATATATATATATATATATATATATATATATATATATATATATATATAGCATTTTTATATACATGCAGACATAAATACCTTATTTGTATTTTGGTGACCATTATTCTGATTTTAGATAAAAAAATATAAATGGTTTAATACTTTCCTAAATCATTCACAGCAAGGGTATATTTTTTTTTTCTTTTAAAACCAAAATACTTTATTGCTAAAACATAGATGAACTATATTAACCTTAGATTTATCTTCTACATAAAGTAACTGACTGAATTAAATTAATTTTATACAGCAAATTTAACAAGTTAAAATTTTACATTTACTAGATGAAATATCTATTTAGATACTAACTTTCTGAAATAAATGAAAGAATAATTTCCAGAACTTTATTGTACTATATTGCTTTTATAGAAACCAGAACTATATATTTTATTTTCAACCTACAATATGCATGCAAATCTAATTTATGCCTTTCCTATTTTATTTTATTTTAAATGCATAAGAAAGGAATAAATTTCTTGCTAATCAATTTATCATAAACACATCAGATATACAATTTTTTTTTTGACTTTGGAAAAACTAATTTAGGAATACTCATTTCTTTTCTGCAATAAATAAATTTACTGATTTTGCAATTACTACAGCAACTAAATAGATAATAACTTTTTATTAAAATCTATCAACAACCAAATCTCATATTTTCTACAATTAAAAAAAAATGAAGACAAAATCACAGGTAAAAAGGAAATCACAGAATTAAATGAAAATGATTTTTATATTTCAATGGGCTATTGCATGCAATTCAAAGGCATTTCTTTTTGAATAGAAAGATGAATATATCTAGCTTTTTTTATTCCAAAAAGTATTCTGCAAAATTTACAAGATAATTTCCTTATCTAAATAACAAATAACGAAATCTCATGTCTTTATTTCTATTTTACAATTAGACTCTCATTTCAACCAATGAGGATATATTTCTCCTTTTAAAACTAATATTTACAACTCCAAATAATTTCTGCAACAATAACTCCTGCAACCTTCCACTTGTCCTATTCCTTTCTCCCGACAATCCTGCATATTAAAACACAACTATGACCATGGAGTGCTCACCTCCCAGCCTAGGCTAATTGGTAGCCACCCCCGAGCTCAGAGAACCAAGCCCTAGATGGGAAACAAACATGCAAACACAAAAGATAGAATGCACTCAAATACAAACACACTCCCATCCCGGCTACACTGCACCACACTTTGGTGATGACCTTTTTAAGGGTGGTAGTGGACCAATACCCTGAGGAGAACTGCAAGTATGAAAAAAAACATGTAGCCACCTCATGGCACAAAAAATACATCAAGAATTGCAACCCCTTATTCTTTATGCCCCCCAAGGCATTCTAGCCTTATATCCCTCCTTATGACCCCCATTGCACAAATAGGCCATGCAGCAAGGGTCACACAAAAAACCCTTGTGATCACTCTCATAACGAGAGTCTCTCACTCGAGGGTTGTCACTGCTACCACCCACAAGATCCTCCTCTCTCCCAAGAGTAAGAGGTCTTGAAGACTCCCAAAAACACATACGAAACATAATACAAAAGACCAAATGAAATCCCCAAAAAGGACATACAAGGAAACAAATTTCTTACACCAACATACTTTCAAACACATGCAAAAAGAAGTCATTATAAGAAGAATGTAACCAACCTTAATCTGCCCAAAGGTAGGTTAGTATTGTTGAGGATGAGCTACCCAATTCCACGGTTCTTCTCCTTCTACCCTTAGCCAAAATTCTCTATTCCAAATTTATTCTATTCTTTTCAAAATTTTCTCTTGTCTCCAAAAATGGAGAGTGGGTGATTACCCTCAAATTTTCAAATTCTTGCTTAAGAAGCTCATTGTGAGAGTTCTCACAAGTTTCTAAAAACTAAAGAGGAAGGTAAGATAGAATGGGAAAGGGAACTCTCATTCCAAAAGGAAAGTTTACAACTAGGTTCAATCTTCTAATTTCAATTTTCGCACAACTCAGAAAAGTCAATTTTTAGGGTGTCAAAAAGGTCACTTAGGAGTAGAAACTTGCCTAAAATTACCCCTAACTCTTAGGTATACATTATGGGCTTTAGGAAACCCTATTAAACTACCCCTAGGTGTTCATTTAACCCATTTTAAACCCCTCTGAAGTTTATTTTCGGGTCAAACCTATGTTGACCACCCCAAAGATTCTTTACCCAAGGTATTTATGACATCACGTTACATTAATTGAAAAAGCTATAGTTGAACATTTTCCCACCAAGAGACAAAAATAAAAATTCAAACTTTAATCCACACATGTGTCAAGTGACACAAAGAAAACACTGTTACAATATAATACATGAAAGCGTCTCTTGTGGATTTTACACAATCAATTAAACAACACTTAACACACATGCATCATATACTGTTACGAATAAAATACAACACAAACGGGGTGTTGTCTCTCCAAATAGACAACCCCTAGCTTACGAACATACATAGGTCTAGGTTTGGTTCTCCGTAATATTTCCATGGTCACATGAATAACTTCCTGCGCATCTCAATTTACACATTAGTACTTTCAAATATTCACATATAATATAATTCAAAGGAATAATAATACACATCATCACTTGCATACAATTTACATCTGCACAAATTAAATACATCCTTTACCCAAGCAATTTCACATAAGCAATTCATCTTAATTCTCATAAACTTAAACATACATCATAATTCTATTATCATGGTAAAGTCCTACAAATTCAATAACGACATTTATCACCGCAATTTCATCTTATCTAACAATCATGTAGTGTTCTATCTCATAAAGCATATAAATAAATCATCAATATATAGCAATGTTATCCAAATCCTGAAATCATATAAGTTCTAAATTCCAAAATGCATTAAAATAAAGTATCCATAATAGTCTCAATATAGAAACCACTGAAATGTCAGACTGAGTCGAGGTGAGGCCTCACATGGGTCTCCTTCTACCTCTTGTTCCCTTACATGGTACTTTGGCTTGTATCATGGATGGCTACATTGGGTGTTGGAGCTTGGACTGATATTGAAGGTGAGGTAGCCTCCATGGCTCTCTTCTTTGACCTTGCATACTGCAGCATGGACTCACCATTTGTTTGGTTCAAACCACAAAATTTCACCTCTTGCCAATTGACAAAGGTAGAATCCCCTTGTAAGTGAGCCTGGGGAGCAACACTAGGCTGATTTGGGTCATATTGCTGGCCAGAAGTGGTCGGCTCATCTTGCACTACTAAAGTTTGGACAAACCCTCCACTTTGGCGTACACCTTGGTTGTGTGGTTGATTACATGGTTGACACCAATCTTTCTCTTGGGCAAGGTTATTTTGCATTGGAACTATCACCTTTGAGTTGCTTGCGTTTATGGGGTTCACACTATTCAAAGGCCTGGCATTGCTCCATAGGTTTTTCCCTTGAAAGGGTGGCCCGTTTTGCTGATAATTCTGACCTTGTGCTTGGTAAGGTCTGTTATATTGAGTTTGTTGTCTTTTTAGTGCCACCAATTCATTGCCAAATTTGTGCAGTAGAGCCTTGACCTCATGGAGCTCATTGGAGGATGTAGATGGCATGGATGATTGCCCCGCGGGAGCCATGGGGATAGGAGCCAAGGTGGGTTGTTGAGTGGGAGTTTCTGGGAAGAGAGGCATTGGAGGCCTTGGAGCTATCTTCCCAACTTGTATCAAACAATTTTATTTTCTTATGGCTATGTTGTATGCACCTGGTAGAGAAGCTCCACCCATTGATTGGATTATGATGGCTATATCACTGTTGAGGGCTCTAAGATAATACAAGAAGGCATGATTTGGGGATGGCTTCACTAGAGCAGGAATCCTACTCCTTGTCTTATGAAATCTGAAGTTGAAGTCTCCCATGAACTCGTGGGGCGTTCTCTTGATCGTAGTTAACTACTCCACAAGTGATAGGTGATCACTTTTGTCTTTGAAATGGTTACACAACCTCTCCCCCAATTCATCCCAATTGTGAATGGAGGTAGACGACAACCCTCTATACCATTGCAAGGCTTTGCCTTTCAAGGATGTGGCCAAGAATCTGATAGCAACATCGTCCTGAGTGATGTTATGGATGGAGCAAATGTTTGCAATGTCTTGAATGTGCTCAATGGGTGTAGTAGTTGTTTCACTAGTGAAGTATGGTATACTCTTCAACGAAGCCACTGGTATGTCATTCCATTGAGTCAAAATAAGGGGACTCCCCCCATTGAAGGTAACAAAGACTTGATTTCTTGCCATGTGAAACAATGGTCTATTGATATGAGTGGTGGGAGCCCTTGATAGAAAAGGTCTTGTAAATGGAGGAGTAGAACGAGACCTGGGAGATGGAGTGTTTACAACCTCGTCACCCCTGACTGGTGATAATGAAGGTCTACCTCTCCTCCTTCTAGATTCTGTAGATGGAAGCTCTACGGATTGGAACTTGCCTCTAGAAGACGCCCTTGTATGAATTTTGGGCATGAAACATGCAACCGCCCTCGGGAGACCAGAGGTCCGAAGTTGCGGAGTGTGACCACTTCAGTACCTCAGGAGCTCGGATGTCTAGAGTGAGGAAGTTCAGGAGTTCAGAACTTGGGGGTTCCAAGTTTTTCGGGCCTAAGCACCTTGGAACCTAGGGGTTCCGGGATTTCGGAGTAAGATGCCTTCACTGACTTCGGAACCTAGGGGTTCTGGATTTGCAGGGTAAGCAGAGTTACGATGACTTGGGAACCTGGGGGTTCCGGGATCCCTAAGTTATGAACTTTGTGTGAGCACGAACTGGTTCTTGAGCAGAGTTGCCAAGTGCTTGAGAGATGACTGCCTCAAAAGGCCAAAAAAATAAGAATAGCACTAAATCCTTAGCATGTGAATTGAATAAGTCCTACCGGGCATGCCAAAAACTGTTATCACAAAAGCTTGCACCCTTGCTAAGCTATCAACTCAGCAACCTTGTGAAACATGGAAACAACCCCGAAGTGTGGGACCTTGCGCATGAGGGTTGAATCTCTGGAGAAGGCCAGCTTCCTTCCTCAAATAGGTGTAGATGTTGAACCAACTCAACACTTCAAAAATTACTACTAAACCTATCCTAACAACTTGCAGAGGAAAGGGAAGAGAGAATTGCTTAAAATGAAAGGAGGTGATGCACCAAGAAGAGATGGTTTCTCTCCTCACCCAAAATGGCAGAAGGAATCAACTGAAAAGCCTAAGAGATGCACAAGCTTCAATTGCATGAGTGACCCAAACGCATGTGTGGAGGGTGGAATTTTCTAATTGTTAAGAGGGGAGAAGGATTCCCACAAGGTCACAATCGGAAAACCAGTTAACACAACATACATGTGAAAGGAAACCACAAACATACACTTATAATGAAGGTAAGAACACATACATGTCATACATAAGTTGAAGGAAGGCAAGAATAGAGATTTTCAATTCATCATAAGGCCAAAAGCCAATCTTATAGTTGCAAAAATGCAAAAATTACAAGTCTTAAAGAGAAGAGAAGAGCATAAGAAAGCTCAAGGCAGTAGGGAGAGAACCCTTTACAATGAGGCTTAACAGCCTTATATAGAAAAATGGGTTACACTGGTGATCATGACCCCTACATGTCAGTCTGGAAGTGCAGGGAAGTGCATGCACTTGACTTGTACATACAAGCAATCTAGCCATACCACAAAGGGTAATCCTGAGAAGGTGGATTGATTAACCTTCCAAAGTCGAGCATGACATAAGTCACCAAGCATGGCCTCGTACCTCCCTTGATGGAAATCCTACCAGAAACATTAAATGCACCCCTGTGGCTCCACAAAAATGCATAAGTCACCAAAGCTGTCGGAGCATTTAAAGCTTTGAGTGTCGATCACGCCATCCAAAAGTGTTGCAAGTCAGAAGTAGTTTGGAAAACCTCAGAGACTAGAGTCACCGTAGTTGGGGAACTTCGGAGATCGGGCTCACCGTTGTTGGGGAACTTCAGAGACTGGGGTCACCATAGTTGGACAAGTAACTTAGGAACCTGAGGGTTTCGGAGTTCTGGGGTTGAAGAACAAGGAACTTGGGAACCTAGGGGTTCTAGAGTTCTGGGGTTGAAGAATAAGGAACTTCAAAACCTAGGGGATCTGGAGTTTTGGGGTAGAAGAACAAGGAACTTTGGAACCTGGGGGTTTCGGAGTTTGGGGTAGAAGAACAAGGAACTTGGGAACCTGGGGGTTTCGGAGTTTCGGGGTAGAAGAACAAGGAACTTGGGAACCTGGGGGTTCCGGAGTTTCAGGGTAGAAGAACAAGGAACTCCGAAACCTGGGGGTTCTGGAGTTCCGGGGTAGAAGAACAAGGAACTTGGGAACCTGGGGGTTCCGGAATTCCGGGGTAGAAGAACAAGGAACTTCAGAACCTAGAGGTTCCGAAGTTCCGGGGTTGAAGAACAAGGAACTTGGGAACCTGGGGGTTCTGGAGTTCCGAGGTAGAAGAACAAAACTCTTGGGAACCTAGGGGTTCCGGAGTTTCGGGGTAGAAGAACAAGGAACTTGGGAACTTGGGGGTTCCAAAGTTCTGAGGTTGAAGAACAAGGAACTTCGGAACCTGGGGGTTCCAGAGTTCCGGGGTAGAAGAACAAGGAACTTCGAAACTTGGGGGTTCCGGAGTTCCGGGGTAGAAGAACAATGAACTTCGAAACCTGGGGGTTTCGGAGTTCCGGGGTAGAAGAATAAGGAACTTCGGAACCTAGGGGTTTCGGAGTTACGGGGTCGAAGAACAAGGAACTTGGGAACCTGGGGTTTCCGAAGTTCCAGGGTAGAAGAACAAGGAACTTTAGAACCTGGGGGTTCCAGAGTTCCGGGGTAGAAGAACAAGGAACTTGGGAACCTAGGGGTTCCGGAGTTCCGAGGTAGCTTTGGAGACTGAAGTCATCGTAGTTGGGAAGACTTAGGAACTTGCTTCGGACAAGACAACACTTCACACTTCATAATTCCATTGCTTTTCTCCTTGACCAACTGGGCAGCATTGGTCCATGGAACATATCTCTGATTGGTTCTCACTAATGGACCAAGGGTGTCATAAAACGACAACAGTTACCTTAGGAGGTAAGGGTTAAGGTTAGGTTAGGGTTATCCAATGGATAAAGCTTTTACCCAAAGGGTAAACTCTTGTGCAAGGGTTAAAGGAATAACCATGGTCAAATCAATGAATACTTGATGAGACCCTTGGGTTAGATGAGGGTTGAGTTAGAGAGAAAGTTCTAATCATGCAAGAGGGTTGAGTTAATCATTAATGGTTTAGAAGACTTTCAAGGTTAACTTGTTGAAGACATAAAGCCTTTAATGGTTTTCAAAGACTTTGAAGGTTTGAGAAGTGACTTCCCTTTGTTTAGGGATGTGACAATATTTAAAGGATGGGTTAGGCTAATTTAGAAGTGTTTAGAAGAATCTAGAAGGTGGTTCAGAGAGGCAAGTGGGAGATGTAGGAGAATGCAAGTAGGTGGAGGGTAATTTTAATTAAAATAAATTACTTTGTTTCAACTAAAATAGATGTAACTTGCATAAATACAAGTGGGGGATTTAAATAAATAAATCAATGAGTAATTTAATTAAATGTAAATTTAATTAAAAGGGGAGAAAGGGGATTTAATTAAAGGATATGAAAGGGCTAGGTGAATTTAATTAAATAAATTGAATAACTTATTTAATCAAATAGATGAATGTGGATAATTCAATTAAATAGAGGAATGAGAGTAAAATGAATATTAAATATTCACTTAAGAAAGTGCTCATTTTTATACGCCTACACCACCCACTAATACTTTTGATCCACCATTGAAACTTGTTTATAGCAGTTAAGTTATTAATGTAGTAGACTTGCAACTCTCTATTCCACCTTGTTTACATTAGTTTTAATAATTTTCTTTATCAACTCACAAATACAACATATTATGTTCACTAGACATGTATTTAATTTTCTCCATTATTATAAGATTAGTATTCATCTAGAAAAAATGTGTGTCTTGCAATTTATTCCATTTTGGAGTTATTATGTTTACTTGACAATTGACAAGTTTCAGCTAATTACGATTGATGTGAGAACTTAGAGGTATGATATCATAATTGTAATATTGGATTCCTTTCCTACCATTTTCAATGGCTCAATTGATTAAAAATGTAACCGCAATGACTTTATTGATTAATGTCCATAAAATTTATATTGAAGATTTGACGATAAATATATTATATATCCTTAAGAAACATCTATTTTGATTACAAAACTATCAACTTAACTATTAAACATATAAACCAAAAAACTAATCAAATAAATTTATTCCATTTTGACAAACAACACCTTTTTTATTATTATATTATATTTTATAATGATTCTAACCAAGTTCTAACATTATTTTCATTCCACCAATACTTTTGATCCACAACTAAAACTTGTTTATATCAATCAAGCTATTTACGTTGTAGACTTCCAAAACTCATGTTCCATCTTACCCAAGACTTTCGATGATAAATTATATCATCACCATAGACTATGGACTTGGTCGCCATAAATTTTTGTTTCAATCCTTATCAAACAATAGAATTATAACCAAGTTCAACATTATTTTCATTCCACCAATACTTTTGATCCACAACTAAAACTTGTTTATATCAATCAAGCTATTTACGTTGTAGACTTCCAAAACTCATGTTCCATCTTACTCAAGACTTTTGATGGTAAATTATATCATCACCATATTCTATGGACTTGGTCGCCATAAATTTTTGTTTCAATCCTTATCAAACAATAGAATTATAACCAATCCATCACCTTTATTAAAGATAATAATAAAAAAATCTCTACGTTTGAAGATTTCTTTGTTGATGTTTTCAAAGCTACTGAGAAACGGCTTGACTGTTTGTTTTTTTGAATTTTATAATGTTACGTAGAAATGGATAACTCCCTCTTTTTCCCACTGTAAAATGGAGCTATCAGCAGTCAAAGATTGAAACATATAATAGTTTTCAGAGACGTATAACATTTTCAACTGTATAATATATTAAACCAGCTGTTACCCATTATTCTCGGCAAATCAATCAAATATATGATCAATGCTTCCATTGTTGGCTAAATCTGATATTGATTCACACAATCTCAATGCGAAGTGATCAGGTATCCATTTTTTAATGCTGTATAAATAGTTTTAAATTTGCTGCCCCCTAAGCATGTACGGATATAAATAAGCACATTGAAAGTGATTTTACATAACGAAGAAAAACAAAAAAATAAATGCTTTAAAACATGGAAAAAATGAACAAATGCAAAGTAACACTAAACTTTTTTCCCAAAAAATATTAATGCAATTTTTGAAATCAGTTAGTGAGATTGATCCCATCTCAACTATTAAACATGGAATGTATACAACATTTATCTAGTGGTATCCACTTTAAACAATATTGAGCGGCATGCATTATATAAATGTTCTTTACATTAAAAGTTTCGAGCCATTATACTAAACAAATAATCATACAAGAGTTAAAGAGTATCCACTACATACCAAATTATCTTGTAGCTTATAGTGTTAGTAAAATGCAATCAATGTATAATTGGACTTCTTTGATTAAGTGTGAAGATTGGGGGTATCTAATGTACCAATTCAAGCCACTATATTGAGAAAACAATCAAAAGTTCTTGACTAAGCATTTAGGGTTTTCCATGCAACCAAATTTCAATTGATACACTCAAAAATCAAACTACTTTCAAGTGTCAATGATTAAAGGGTAGGGGAGAGGACCCAATAATTGACCATGTTCCAATAGTTGTTATAGCATTTGTTGATTTAATGTCCAATATTGTTAATAATATAAAACTAATAGCTGTGACTTTAAAGTTGTTAGTGTTGACACGAGTATTTATAATTCAATGAAATACATTGTTTAGATCTAGAAAGCAACAAATCATGTGATGCCACATCAACACACCAATAAAACATGATCTTGTGCACAACTACTAGTATAATTATTTTTGGGCCATTTTGGAGACTTCAACAAAAGCGCATTGATGTAACATCATTTTTTTTTATAGAGGTCATCCACAAATTATTTTTTACTATCTGATATGGAAAAATGAGCCTTTTAACAGGACTTCTTCTGCTAAGAGCCAAAGCAATTAGAACCATGCACTCAACAAGACTTGATCCCTATTGGGCACATTAATAACCATTCAACTTCACCAACAAATCAAGGGCCCCTTGACGTAACATCATATTTGATGGTGTGGATCTACAATCATAGCTATAACCAAGGGACTTACCTAAACAAGTTGCAAACAAAAAAGTGGGAGTGATTTGTAATTGTCATGTAAGATTTTGAGAGGCATGAAGTTAGGGTGCTCAACTACTCATCTCCTCTCCTCTCCCTACTCCATCAAATTCAAATTAATGCTCTCATCAAACAAAGTTTAAAATTATAGAACACATTTATCTCTAAATATATACTTTCCCTTTGTAGTCTTTACATTTACCTTTTTTCATGTAATTTGATCTTGGTAATGTATATACTAAATTTGTTTATATATTTACGTAGATGAGATCCTTTCCCTTTCAATTATTTGTGAGTTTTAATGATTGAAAATGAAATTCAACTAATATTATTAGTATTAATTGAAGAAGATTTGAACTCAACACCATCTAGATGTTCTTAACTTAAACTTTGTCATTGAATCAAATATATCTATTAATAATTTAAAAAAAATAAAATTTAAAAATAGAATGTAAATCTACTATCAAATATTCCATTATCCTCCTACTACTATCTGCCCACAATCTTGAAATAAGGAATTTATTAAACATTATAATAAAATAATCCATTATCCTACTTCTATTGCCCACAATCCTAAATAAATAATCTATAAAAAATTTCCTAATAAGTAAAATCAACTTTTCACACACACACACACACACACATTCTTGTTTTTTGTGTTAGGTATCTCCTTTTTGCATTTTTCTTATTTTTTTGGTTTGTACTTTGTATTTAAGGTATTGTTGTCTTTTTAGTGATCTTTGTACCAAATTATCTTGTACCTTATAGTGTTAGACAAATGCAATCAATATATAATTGGACTTCTTTGATTAAGTGTGAAGATTGGGGGTATCTAATGTACCAATTCAAGCCACTATATTGAGAAAACAATCAAAAGTCCTTGACTAAGCATTAAGGGTTTTACATGCAACCAAATTTCAATTGATACATTCAAAAATCAAACTACTTTCAAGTATCAATGATTAAAGGGTAGGGGAGAGGACCCAATAATTGACCATGTTCCAATAGTTGTTATAGCATTTGTTGATTTAATGCCCAATATTGTTAATAATATAAAACTAATAGTTGTGACTTTAAAGTTGTTAGTGTTGACATGCATATTTATAATTTAATGAAATACATTGTTTAGATCTAGAAAGCAACAAATCATATGATGCCACATCAACACACCAATAAAACATGATCTTGTGCACAACTACTAGTCTAATTTTTTTTGGACCATTTTGGAGACTTCAACAAAAGCATGTCGATGTAACATCATTTTTTTTAATGGAGGTCATCCACAAATTACTTTTTTCTATCTGATACGGCAAAATGATCCTTTCAACTGGACTTCTTCGGCTAAGAGCCAAAGCAATCAGAACTATCTACACAACAAGACTTGATCCCTAGTGGGCTCATTAATAACCATTCAACTTCACCAACAAATCAAGGGCCTATTGACGTAACATCATATTTGATGGCGTGGATCTACAATCATAGATATAAGCAAGAGACTTACCTAAACAAGTTGCTAACAAAAAATTAAGAGTGATTTGTAATTGTCATGTAAGATTTTGAGATGCATGAAGTTAGGGTGCTCAACTACTAAGCTCATCTCCTCTCCCTATTCCATCAAATTCAAATCAACGCCCTCATCAAACAAAGTTTAAATTTATAAGACACATTTATCTCTAAATATACACTTTCCTTTTGTAGTCTATACATTCACCTTTTTTCACAATTTGATCTTGGTAATGTATATACTAAATTTGTTTATATATTTACATAGATGAGATCCTTTCCCTTTCAATTATTTTTGAGTCTTAATGATTGAAAATGAAATTTAACTAATATTATTATAATTAATTGAAGAAGATTTGAACTCAGCACCATCTAGATGTTTATAACTTAAATTTTGTCATTAAATCAAATATTTTTTAATAATTTAAAAAAAAAAGGTAAATTTACTATCAAATATTTCATTATAGTCCTACTACTAGTATCCGCCCACAATTCTGAAATAAGGAATCTATTAAAAATATATAATAAAATATTCCATTATCCTACTTCTATCTGTCCACAATCCTGAAATAAATAATCTATAAAAAATTAAAATAAAAAATTTCCTAATAAGTAAAGTCAACTTATTAAAAAGAAAAATCAAAATCCAATCGTTATCCTAAATTTATAAGACACATTTATCTCTAAATATACACTTTCCTTTTGTAGTCTATACATTCACCTTTTTTCATATAATTTGACCTTGGTAATGTATATACTAAATTTGTTTATATATTTATGTAGAGGAGATCCTTTCCCTTTCAATTATTTGTGAATTTTAATGATTGAAAATGAAATTCAACTAATATTATTATAATTAATTGAAGAAGATTTGAACTCGACGCCATCTAGATGTTTATAACTTAAATTTTGTCATTAAATCAAATATTTTTTAATAATTTAAAAAAAAAAAGTAAATTTACTATCAAATATTCCATTCTCGTCCTACTACTAGTATCTGCCCACAATCCTGAAATAAGGAATCTATTAAAAAAATATAATAAAATATTCCACTATCCTACTTCTATCTGCCCACAATCCTGAAATAAATAATCTATAAAAAATTATAATAAAAAATTTCCCAATAAGTAAAGTCAACTTATTACAATGAAAAATAAAAATCCAATCGTTATCCTAAGTCCTTTCTATTAATAACCAGAAACTGACTAACACACCACGTTACTATAATAATAAATATCCAACGGCCCATTTATCGTCATCAATTTATTAACTTAAAAAAATACTTCTGTCCAATCTTTTTGGGATATAGTTGGAATGAGCTGTCAAAAGAGGCAGAACTCTGTAAATGCGATCTGATTCTAGTATACCTCGTGCATTAGCTGAAATCAAGAAATTAAACTTAAAAAAAGGATTTGTCAGAGACAACTCAGCCAAATTTTTTCCATCGCACAGACAAATTCTGCTTGTAGAAGTCATAACTAACAGCCAAATCTGACGTGCCTCTAGAAGATTAAGCCGTCAAGGCACCAAAAAAATGCAAATAACTTTCTCACCTGCACCATTGACCGATCTTATGGCGGGCATGTCCAAACGCGTTTTCATTCATACTCTTTCCTTCTTTACCCATCGACCTTTTTTTAGGTCATAAAGAAATTCAGGTGCAGTCAGTAGCAAACCCACATTGATTTCATCATTATAATGGTAGATATCTTCCACCATCCTTCTAAACGTGCATTTACCGATTTCAATCCCTGGCCCACCATTACAATAAAGTCGTTCATCCCGTTTTGACAGCTATGGCGACAAGATTGCTTCGGATCTTATCAATGCATTGTCCTCACTTGGCATATCATAATGTTTTTTGCAGGGCCTACTTTCAATAATAACTTACTTGTTTTCACACGGCACTAAATGTGACGGATAGACGTACGATTGAGTAGATGAGATAAACTTCCTGTGCATTCTATTTATAGATCGTTGAGAGAAGTCTGTGGAGGGGGAAGATTTGTGTAATCATGGCGTCTCATATCAAGCCTGGGTCTTTGGAGACTACAAATGGTTATACTCATGATGAGAGGGTGGAGAGGAATTCTGAGGGTTCTTCTGGTGGTGGGTGTTTTGCAATGGAGTTTGTGTTGAGGTTACTTGCAGTCGCTGCAACTCTTTCTGCAGCAGTTGTCATGTCGAAAGCTAAACAGACTGAAATGGTGCCTGCTGTTGTGAATTCTGTTCCAGTTACTGTAAATGGACGTCCTGTCCTTGTTCCAGTGCCTGCTAAATACAACTATTCCCCTGCTTTCATGTATGTGTTTATATGGACTAGTTTCAAAGTTTTTGAGTTTTGTTGTTTGAGGATTTGGAGTTTTATTAATTTGGTTTTGTTTTTGTTAAAAGTTTTATTTGGATTAGATTGCGTAATAGTTTTTAGCAATCTAGTTTAAAAATCTTTTAGTAATTTCTATTATGATTGTGGAAATCTCATATCATTAATTGATTTTGTTTTGTTTTGTTGTGTTTACAGTTATTTTGTTGTAGCGAATTCAGTAGCTTGTGTATACACAGCGCTCTCCATACTTGCCACTTTCGCCAAGCGCAAGAAGTCCTCCTTTCTCAGCACTTTTCTTCTCGCTGTGACTGATATAGTAAGTTGTCTGAATTCATGTAATCTCTCTTCTCAAAATTCAGAAGCAGCTAAATGATATACTAATGAATTTGTGAAAATCTGATGAAAGAAGTCTCTTTGGTTAGGTGGTATAGTTTTAACTTTCTAAATTTCTCATTTTCTGAGTATATCATTCTTTGAATAAATTATGCAACGTCTAGCAATTGTCAAGTTTTTTTTATGTCATTTTGAAATGAACAGTAATCTTTCCACAGTATGTTCAAAAAGGGTTGTATTTAGATTTGGGTGTGTATATTTTTTACGTTAATCATTGATTGTGATTTCGAATATCAATTAGAAAAATGTATATTTAAAAACAACTGGATAACTTACATATCCTTCATTTCCGGTGTGAAACATGGTTGAATCATCCTCTAGTTTGTGCCATAGACATTTCTAATGGTGTTTTAATTCAGCTTTGAAAGGAGAGCTGTGAAAAAGAGTTGTTTTTTTGGGGGGGGGGGATTTGTGGAATATATATTTGATAATTTAGATCACAGTGATGAGGAATCATACTCAACTTAAAGTAACTTGAGGATTCGCATGTCCTTCAGGGTGGTACCTCCACCCATCCTCTAGTTTCTGCCTTCAACATTTCTAATGGTGTTTTAATTTGTGTATCTGTGAAAGGAGAGACGTCTAAAAGAGTTGTTTTTAGATCTGTGATCATAATGTTGATGAATTATCGAGTGTGATCTGATTTCAAACGTCGATTTTAAAAATATATCTAATAAAAATCTAAAAGCAAACTTAATGACTCGCATTTCCTTCATTTGGAAGGTGGTACACAGGGTTGAACTAGCCTCTAGGGTATCTGTAGGGTTGTTGAAACTCCTAGTTCATATGGGCGTTTTTTTAATCAAGATATCTCACTTTTTGCAGTCGATGGTAGCACTGATATCTTCAGCAGCCTCTGCAGCTATGGCTTATGCTTATATTGGGTTGAAGGGCAATTCTCACACAGGGTGGCATAAAATCTGCAATGTCTATGATAAGTTCTGTCGTTATGTGGGTGCAGCGCTGGGAGTTTCCTTCGTTGGATTGAATGCGTTCTCGTTACTCACTCTCATACAGTTGTACACTCTCTACAAACACACCAAAGGCCGGCGATAAGTCACAGATTTGGAATAAGTACAGTGGACTGTAGTACTATTGTATTGTATCATCTGTTATGTAATTTGGTTGTATTTTGAAAGCCTGTATTGTCTTGCAATATTAACCAGAAAAGTCTTTCTGTTTCGTTGTAATAAATGAAATTTGTAGTACGCTTTTTTTTGGTCTAAGTCGTTTGTTTTGGTGTCATAATAGTACCATGTATATTTTAGATGGAGAGATTTTTTCCATTCTGTAATTTTATCTTTCCATGAAATGGTTTCTGTGGACGATAGTTTGTGAATTTATTGAATAATATCTGTTAAGTTTTGGTTTATTGGTGGCGAAATTTTTGCCATTCTGTAACTATACTCCCATAAAATGATTTGTGTGAACAATAGCTTTAGAATTTATTGAATAATGTCCTAAGTTTATGAAATTGTTGTAAAGTAATTATTATTTTATTTTAATTAATTTTAATGATTATTAGTTTACTAAATACACCAAAAGGTCTTTTCTAAGGCAATATTATTCTTTTAATGGAGCAATTAATATAATTAAATGATGTGACAAGTTGAATTTTTTAATCTTTACTTGTGATTAATTATCATGAAAATGGTCAAATATTGTAAATAGTTAGATTAAAAGCTTTTTCTATGAAGAACTTTAATTAATTACATGATGTGATAAGTAGTATAAAATTTAGTCGTTTGAAATAATAATAAAATGAGGAGGATAATTGAAATTAGTTTTAAGAATATTGGTTAAGAATATATATTGTGGAAGATGTAAATGTAACATTAAATAAAGTTAATATTTATGGTCAAGTGATTATCTTAATTTGTGTAGACTTACAAAATTTGCATGGGTTGAATTTTATTCCTTAACAGATCAAAATTAGTGTCTTGACGAAAATTTGATGCATAAAAAAGATATTATGTTAAGATGATGTATACCACTAACTCGAATAAGATTAATGGATCACTAAGGTCAAGTTATCTTAAGCCAAGTTTCTATTAATAGATTAGCTTTACAATTTTTAAGGAATGATCAAAGCTAGCATATATAACCTTTTAGATTCATTTGGTTTTGATATAAATTGAAATTTAGTAAAATTCCATAGACTTGCATGGCCTATGTGATTTTAATGTAGATTAAGGTTAATTGGAAAAATGAATGGCATTTGATACAAAACATAGACTAGTGAAAATTTTGGAATAAAAAAAAGAGAGTTTAGAGTTATTTCAAAATTAGAAAGTAGTTGTTGAATTTAAAGCATTAAATGAGTATATGAAAATAGGTGTGAATGTAGGCACATAAATTATGTGTAAAAAGTGAATATAAAGGAGGTGGGTAGATAAGGATTAAATAGGGTCAATACATAAAGATATGCAAATGAATGTGGAACACATAAGAATAAATATTGAATCATAAGTCAAACCAAAAGCAATTCTTTTAGAAAAAAAGTGAAAAAAAGTGCTTTTAGTTATTTTCCCCTTGTATCTTGGATATAATTAATTGGGAAAAGGAATGACATTTGAAACGAAACATGAATTAAAAGGATGGAATGAGTGAAGTCCAAGTAAAAAATATAAGAATTTTGAAAATTAAAAAAAAGAGTTTAAAATTAGTACATACTTAGAGTTACTCCAAAGATAGAAAGTTGTTGATTTTAAAGCATTAAATAAACATGTGAAAATGGGCGTAAATGGAAGTTGATAAATTATGTGTAAAAAGTGACTACATGAGAAGTTGGTAGATAAGAATTAAAAAGGGTCAAAATACAAAAAGGAATGCAAATGAATGTGAAACACGAGAATAAATCTTGAATCATAAATCAAGCTTAATACAATAAATATATCACCAATAATTATAAAATTATATTATATCATTCCATCAAAATAAACTTAAAATTAAGTAAAAACAAATATTATTAAATTTTAATACAAAATTCATTAAAATATATAAATATATATATTTTAAATATAAAAAAACTCAACAAAACAAAATTTTAATATAAAAATATTAGATATCAATTAATTGGGAAAATGAATGACATTTGAAATGAAACATACAAGTAAAAACGCTGACGATGGAATGGGTGTAAGTCCAACAAATACTAGCTAGTGAAAAATATAAGAATTTTAGAATTAAAAAAAGAAGAAAGTTTAGAATCAATTCATACTTAGAGTTACTCCAAAGATACGAAGTTGTTGATTTTAAAACATTAAATGAATATGTGAAAATGGGTGTGAATGTAGGTTGGTAAATTATGTGTAAAAAGTGACTATACAAGAAGGTGGGTAGATACGGATTAAATAGGGTCAAAATACACAAAGGTATGCAAATGAATGTGAAACACGAGAATAAATGTTGAATCATAAGTCAAGCCTAATACAATAAATGCATCACCAATAATTATAAAATTATATTATATCATTCCATCAAAATAAACTTAAAATTAAGTAAAAGAAATATTATTATATTTAATACCAAACTCATTATGATATATAAATATATTTATTTTTTCAAAAATATAAAAACTCAAAACAAAACAAAATTTTAATATAAAAATATGTTAAATAATATTTTGTAACAAATTATATTTTATCATTCCATCAAAATAAATTCAAAATTAATTAAAATTTACATAAATAAAAAAATCTATTCTCAAAATTTAATTCTAAACTCATTAAAAATTATAAATATATAGTGTTTTGATCACCAATTTATATGGTTAAATTAAAAGTTAAGCATCTTCACTTTGTTTTATTAAGAGACAAGCATAACTTGATATCTTTCACCTTTTATTTGAATCAAATTAATGACAAATAAATGTAAACTTTAAAGTCAAATAATTTTATTATTTATTTTGTTTTGGTGTAATCGTAGGCGCATTGAGTGGCTTGTGGATATATTGCATTGTCAATACTCGAGGCTTTCTCCACGCGCAAGGAGTCTTTTTTTTAGTACATTTTTTCTCACTATTTTCGACTTAGTAAGTCATTTCAAATTCATATGAACTCTCCTTTTTGTTAGATGTCATCATTTTAGCTCTATAAATCTGCCCAAAAAAATTTAAAAATTCATTTTGTGTCTAATTAAGTGTATCATTCTTAGAGTTAATCTTACGTGACTTACATAAATTCACATACTTTTGTAATGAGCATCTTAAAAGGAAATGCGTGTTAGGTATAAGTTTTCATGTAGTTTATGTTGAAATAGAACTGATTTTGGATTTATGGTGTATGCTTTCCTGATCAATGTTTTGGATCATATTGATAATGGATCGTTGAATGTGATCTGAAACATCAATAAAAAAACATATAGAGTAAGTCCAAAAGAATTTTAATTTTAAGAAATGTATTAACGACTACAATATCCTTCATTTTGAAAGTGCTACAAGGTGGAACCATCCTCTAGGTTCTACCATTAACATTCTGAATTATGTTTAACTAGAACCTTTTAAAGGGGAGTTGTTGGTTGTTGACAATCCTAGAATAAAGGAGTTCAAATTTAACCATGATATCCCACTATGTGTAGGTGATGGTAGCATTAGTACTATCAACAACCTCTATAGTTGTGATTTATGCTTATATTGAGTTGAAGGTTGATTCTTAAAACATGGTGGAACAAAATCTACAATATCTACGATAAATTTCATTATTATGTGGATGTTGTTCGAACTCAATTTTGTCATATCCTTTTTCTTGATTTCTTTCCTTTGTATGCCTATCAAGTATGATCCCTCATCAATAACCAATCTGAGAAATGTCCATAAGGGTCGTCATGTCAAAGTGTGCTATTGGCCGTGTGTCTTTTACCTTTTACCCAAGTAAAAAGTCCAAAAGTGGCTATATAGGGGAGGTCATTAGAGGTCCCTTATGGATTAGGAACCATAGGTTCCTAGTTTCTAGTCCCAACATAAGCCTTAATGACAACTAAGGACAACCATGCAAAGAGAATGGAGAGTCAAGTTTTAATGAATTTTTTTGGAGGCTCAACAATTATGCACGTCTCATCCTCCACCCTCTTAAATAGCTTGGGATTGATGGCACCACTCCTCGTACCTACAATTTTTTTTTTCTTCAGATTCTCTCTATCAATCCGCAACATCCATTTCAAGGAGTCATTCTCAACCATGTATTTTGAAGTGTGAATAGTGCACCGATTAGGTTTTGTTCTTGGTTATTGTTGTAGTGATAATTTTTTGAAGGAGTTTGGTCACTATATGGATTGTCGATGCTACAGATTTATCATATAGAACTTGTCATGAAGGGTATCTATAGGGTTGTTGAAACTCCTAGAATATGGGCGTTTTTTTTAATCAAGATTTCTCACTTTTTGCAGTTGATGGTAGCACTGGTATCTTCAGCAGCCTCTGCAGCTACGGCTTATTGTATTGTATTGTATCTGTTATGTAATTTGGTTGTATTTGAAAGCCTGTATTGTCTTGCAATGTGAACGAGTAAAGGCTTTTTCTTTCATTGTAATAAAATAAATTTGTAGTATGTTTTTTCTTAGGTCTAATTTGTATGTTTTTAGTGTCATAATCATTCTTGGGCGAAATTTGTGTCATTCTGTAATTGTATCTTTCTATAAAATGGTTTGTGTGGATGATAGCTTTAGAATTTATTGAAGAATATCTGTAAGTCTTGGTTTATTGGTGGCGAAATTTGTGTCATTTTGTAATTGTGCCCCCTATAAAATGATTTGTGTGAACAATAGCTTTAAAATTTCATTGAATAATGTATGCAAGTCTTTGAAATTGTTGGAAAATTCTTATTTTGTATTCTAATTATTTTTAGTAAATGAATATTGTTTTATTGGTGAAGTTGAATCTAAAAGAAAGCTCTCAATATAAAAATTTTAAATAAAAAATTATGTGATCATGTGACAAAGATAAGATTGAAATTGTGGTACAAATAAATTTGATAAAATTAATATACTTCATCCTTTAATTTTTATGTTAAAATTAAACCATAAAAATAGTATCAAATTAAAATTAAACATAACATTATTTAAATGCATACCATGATTATAGGTGATCTTTATGTTTGATAAAATCCCATGCAAGGAATGAAGATAAATTTGATCTTCTTGTTTTATTAAAATCCCATACAAATGGTTAAAGATTGTATATGGTCTTTTCTAAGGCAATATAATTCTTTTAATGGAGAAGTTAATTTAGTTAAGTGATGTGACAAGTAGAATGGTTGACGTTAAAGATTGTATATGGTCTTTTCTAAGGCAATATAATTCTTTTAATGGAGAAGTTAATTTAGTTAAGTGATGTGACAAGTAGAATGGTTGACCTTCACTTGTAATGAAATAATATGAAAATGGTTCAATATTGTATATAGCTAAGTAGATTAAAAGCCTTTTTATGAAGTAGTTAATTTAATTACATGATGTGAGAAGTAGTATAAAATTTAGTCATTTAAAATAATAATAAATGATGAGAATAATTGTATTTAGTTTTAAGAATATTGGTTAAGAATATATATTGTGGAAAATATAACTGTAACATAAAATAAAGATAATGTTTATGGTCAAGTGATTATCTTAATTTGCATAGTCTTAGAAAATTTATGTGGGTCAAATTTTAGTCTTTGAAAGATCGAAACTTGGAGTGTCTTGAAGAAAATTTGATGCATAAGAAGAATATTATGTTAAGATGATGTTTATAGTCTTCGAAAGATCAAAAATTGGAGTGTATTGAAGAAAATTTGATGCATAAGAAAAATATTATGTTAAGATGATGTCTACAACTAACTCGAAGGAGATTAATGGATAACTAAGGTCAAGTTGTCTTAAGTCAAGTTTCTATTTATAGATGAACTTTACAATTTTCAGGGAATGATTGAAGATAGCATATATAGCTGTAAAGTGGAAAATTGAACCCTAGTGACTCCCCACCTAGGAGAGAGAAAGGTGTTGGCAAATGCACACTCCAATGAGACATTGTAGGTGATTGAAGGTTTTGTCATTGATGGCAACCTTACAATCCTATTACACCGACAAGGCAATCCATCGGCACCAGCAAAGTCAGATTCTACACCGGCACACAAACCACTGGCATCGGCAGTGAAAGGAAGCATACCAACACAGAAACCGACAGGAATTTTGTTTGTAATTTATTTTGTTTATTATTGTAAAATCATTGTAAGCCGACTTGGAAAATTATAAAATGACTCATATAAATAAGAGATCATTGTAGAACAATTAGGTATGCATTGAGGAATGTAATTAGGTGAAATAAGGCAGACCTATTATGCAAATTATAGGTTAAGGGTTTATGTAAGAAGCAGAGCTATAAACCGGTACTGGATCTGGCATAGTAGATGTTATTTTGAAGCAGTATAAGACATTGGATTTATATAATCCATTTTGTAAGTCAGTGAGACTTCCCATTTTGTAATTGAGCAGTGAGCTCTAGGCACTTGGCCTTCCTGCATGTGCAGGCCCCTCTTGTAGGAGTAATATTCTCTTATTGGCCAGTAAGTGAATATTGTGGGTCACAAATCCCACCGAGGTTTTTCCTACACCGGGTTTCCTCATTAAAATACTGTGTTATGGTGTGTTTTTCATGTGGTTGATGTTATCTCTGTTCATTGCATTATTTCTTGTTTACCTGTATACAGTATTAATATGCTTTATATGTTTTAAGTCAAGAAAATCAATTCACCGGTTAGATACTGATTCACCCCACCCTCTCAGAATCTGTGGGAATCCTAACAATGGGTATCAGAGCCTGGTCCTCTATTTTCAGAAGCCTAACAGCTTGAGGAAGATCTTGACACCGGTAGAGATGGAAAACTTGATGAAGCAATTAGAAGCAACTCTCTCAGATTATGATGCAGAAAAATTGAAAAATATCAAACTTGAAGATGATCTAAAAGTTGCACAGGATATTATTCAAGAACTTCAAGAAAATCTGACCATTTCAAGAAACAAGAGAAGAGAACTTTGTGAAAAGATGCAAAATGAGAATGATGAAAAGGAAACTCTTAGTGATATGATGAATAAGCTGAAACATGAAAACATAACAACAAAGAATGAGATGCAGGATATGACTATGAGATTTTGTAAAGAAATTGAAGATAGAAAGAAGAATGAAGAAGACTTGACTAGAAGACTGAATGATGCTGCAAATGAAAACACAAGACTTAGTTATGAAAATGACATGTTGAAGACAGATCTAATGCATGCACAAAATGACCCAAATGAACTCATGAGACAAAAAGGTATCTTGGAAGGAGAACTAGCTATTGCAAATCAACATAAAGAAAAATTCAAGAAAAGCTCATAAGAACTTGGTGACTTGTTGAAGGATCAAAAACCTAATGGTGACACTAATGGTCTTGGCTTTGAAACTGGTGAAAGCTCTGGTATTGCAAACACACAGGATCATGGCAAACCAGTAAGACAACCTACTGCTTATAAATTTAATGGCAAATGCTTTAAGTGTAACAAGTATGGTCATAGAGAAAATCAATGTAGATCTAGAAATTATCAGAAAACCAATACACCCACCGATCAATGTTCAAAATGCAAAAAAGTTGGTCATAATTCAGAGAATTGCATAATGAATGTGAGATGTTATGTTTGTGGAAGATTTGGACACTTATCTAATCAATGCAGAACACAAACCGACATAGGTTATGGGAAAGCTATTCAGAAAAATAATGTGACTTGTTATGCCTATAACAAAATTGGACATATTGCAAAATTTTGTAGAAGCAAGTCCTCACCAGTAAACAATAATGGTGCTAGTTTGAAAGGTAAAGAAAAGGTTGAAGATGTAAAGCAGGAGTTCTCAAAACAATGGATCAGGAAATCAAAACTAAATGTTGATAGGAATACTCCTCCACTGACAGAACAAAGTAACACTCCACCGGCAGGAGAGTCTTCATCTAACTGAAGAAAATTTCTTTGAGGGTTTGGCAAATCAAATGTGAAGCATGCTATTATTCCCTCGATTGATGATGAGAAGTTGAAATTACTTCTATACCGGCAGATAAGTTAAGTCATTACTTAACTGACAAGCATTAAATGTGGTGGTTGACAAAATGAACATTATAAATCAGTGTTTTTGGCTCCATTCTACTTCAGCAAGCATTCAAACATTCGAAGAGCACAAAAATTATGAGCAAAGACATTTCAAGCAAAGTAGCAAAGCAATTCAACAATCAATCATTCTTAAGGTGGAGAAAGGTATTTATAACCATGGCATCTTCTTTTGTACCTGAATTCATAACAAACCCTACTATAGTCGAAGTAATCAAATGCCCTAGGCCCATATTTTAGTTAGTTCCTGAAATTGCTAAGAAGGATGATAATGTTGGTGCATTTTCTCAAATCCCCAAAGCAGTAGTTTTTGCAGAAGACCCTAGAATGTACATTCATTGTCACATAGAAGAATTAGGTGATGAGGAAACTAAGAACATGTATAAGACTGTAACTTGTGATGATTCCAGTAATGTGAAACCTGAACACAAAATAGTCGAAACCCTAGGATTCACTGAAATCCTCAGTATTTCGGAATTCCCTAAGGATGTTAAAAGGATATTTTTAAGTAGGGTTCATGGTGAATTTTTCTGGTTAGACTCAGTTCACAATATAACTAAAGAGGCAGTAAAGGCTGTGACAGGGTTACCCTCCACCAATAACAAACCTGATAAGACAAAGAAGGTCTCAAATGACGTAGTGACCAACCTGACAGGAGCAACATCTGAGAAGAGATCTTTAAGAGTGAATGATGTAACCGACATCAATGTCAGATTCATTAGCATGATTTTAGGGTATAAAACAACACATGCAAACAGGTTAAATTCAGTTTCTAGCTTATGCATAAAGAGTGCTTATGACATGATCAATGATAATGCAAAAATAGACATGTGTGAATGGTTGAAGGATGAACTGATTGATAATCTTGGAAAGATCAAGAAAGACAAAAATGGGACATTTAGATTTGGTAACCTACTTGTCTGTTTAATGCTGCACATAACAAAACAGGTGCTCGGTATTGGCAACAAAAATCTAGGTTTTGACATACTGGTAGGCAAACAGCTATCTAATTTACTAAACAACATGGGTGAAAACAGAGAAAAGAATATTAATGAATAATTTCAAGCATTGAAGGCCTGGATGAACACTAGAGTCAGATTATCACAAACAATTGTAGATAAGTATAAGGATGAAATATGCTTTGTTATTAAAAAGGATGAGATTTGGATGAATGCAGTTGTCCCAAGAACCATTTGCGTTACTGAAATGGGTTATGAAACCGATGACAACATAATTGAAACATATGCAAAAGCCCTTCTGGAAGCACCTAAGGAACCAAAAGAAGAGGTATTTGGCAGTGCTGAGACTATTAAGAATCAAATTCAATCAAAGAAAAGAGTAAAGAAGGTAGAAGAAACAGTAAGAAGAGGATCTAGGCAAGCAAAAGCTATCAAAGAAGATGTACTTAAACAAACTGGTATCACTGAAGATGAGTTACAAGTACAATAGCCAGAAACTCACCTTTCACCAGTAGCAACTTCTTTGGAAAGTGATATGCCAACTACATTTAAAAGAGTTGTGAGGAAAAGAGAACCTTCATCGGTATCCACACCTTTGCCTAGAAGAACCAGACAAAAACAATAGGCAGTAAGGCCCCCATCTAAGAAGACAACTCCAAAGAAGAAAAAGTTAACACCAAAGAAAAAGACTCAACAAAACATTACTCCAATTGAAAAACTACTAGATGAAATAACAAAGGATGGACAACTGAAAAACATCAACAAATTATACGATACATTATCAATTGATGACAAGGAGAAAGTTGAAAATAGTGTAATTCTACACTTGGATATCTATAAGAAATTTTTGATGCAAGTTGTAGATGAATTACTGACAGAACTGTTTAAAAGACTTGAAGCTAGAAGGCAAGTTGTTGTAGAGCTTGACAAGAAAATAAAAAATTGAGAAACTACTTGTTGTTTATCCTGTTAACTCACCAAAGGAGATGGATGATATGATCTCAGAGGCTAACCAAACAGTATTCTCAACTGCACACCGGCATGTAGCACTTATGGTTGGTAGAATAAATGAGGTTACAGAGGAAACTGCTAATGCATGGGACATATTCCTTATTGAGAAAGAAAAGCAGGAAGAGTATAGAAATCCTAAACCTATCAAAGTATATAAAAAAGATAAGGATAAGGGTAAAGGCAAGGTTGGTGGACCTCTGAGCATAAAAAAAAAGATAACTTATCCCCACCGCCTCTGAATACTCCACCAATAGTTACGACTGAAAGTCAACCGGCTAATGAGAGTATGGAGATACCACAAGAGGACACAAATCCAAACTCTGAGGTGTTATACACAGTTGACATTGACACTCAGAAAGTTAACATTGTGGTAGATAAGGACACAACTGGAAAGACAAATATGGCTAGTGAGTCACCGGTAACAGATAACATAGAAGGTAAACCGACAGATGGTAACATTGAGCAACAAGCAGAACAACAGGCTGAGCAATAGGTTCACACAGAGTCAGTACCACCGATATCAACTGAGCAAGACAAACCTTTTCTTAAAGAAATGGAAACACAAACTGGCCTACTAGAGGTCACCACAAGCAAGGATATTGCTCCCACCGATGGGATATAGAGTGTTGGCACTTCAACTGCAGGATTCAAATCAACTAATGTAACAGAAGTTCCTTTGGACTCCTTAAAGAAAATAATAGATTGTAGCTCACAAGCATACAAGGCTATAGATGATACAATTCCAATTTTGAAGATGATAGCTCCAAAATGTAATGTAGAAAATAAAGATTCTTTGAGTCAACTTGACACTTTGTCTAAGTATATTACTGAAAACACTATGACAGTTGAACAAATAAAAGAGGAAGCATTCAAGGAGAGATTAGAGAAGGAAAAACACAAATTCTTTGAGGAAGAAATAAAGAAGTGTACAAGGCAGTTTGACACACTTCTACCAGAATTATGTAGCACATTAAAGGAATTCAAAACTTTGTACAGAGATACTTGTAAGACTAACTTTTTGACAGTTGATATAGACAAGAAGATCAGCAAGATACAGGAAGAAATAAATCAACTAGCTGATAATTTCATTAACTCATCTGATTCATTATCAGTTTTTGAGCAGAAGATAACAGGTTTTGAGGAAGAACTATTAGAGTTGGAAAGAGAAAAGGAAAGAATAAAAGGTAAGGCTAAGGAACTTAAATGGAGACTAAGTCCACAACTGGACTTCCTCACCACCTTAAGGAAAGAACTATCTAATGCCCTGGTTCAAGGACAGAAAACACCGACAGTTTAAATGTAACACCTCACTAGTACAGTTTAGAGGATAGAGGTTGCAATAAAAGATAGTAAAAAGTTCATTGAGAGCTTGAATCTGGTTTTGGCAGATCTTTTTCAGATTGTAACCAACAGGTTACAAGGTTGAAATAGGAAACTACACTCTATTGACACTTTGACAACCTTTGTCATTGATGCCAAAGGGGGAGTAGTGGTATGAGAAAAATCCAATAACTTATGGATCATCTGCTCAGGGGGAGCACACATTTTTGGTAACAATTTTTGGACTTCAATTTTTGGATACACTTCTAAATTTTTCTAATGAGTGTTGCCATCAATGCCAAAGGGGGAGATTGTTGGCAAATGCACACTCCAATGAGACATTGTAGGTGATTGAAGGTTTTGTCATTGATGGAAACCTTACAATCCTATTACACCGGCAAGGCAATCCACTAGCACCAGCAAAGTCAGATTCTACACCGGCACACAGACCACCGGCACTGGCAGTGAAAGGAAGCATACCAACACAGAAGCCGATAGGAATTTTTTTTGTAATTTATTTTGTTTATTATTGTAAAATTATTGTAAGTCGGCTTGGCAAATTGTAAAATGACTCATATATATAAGAGATCATTGTAGAAAAATTAGGTATGTAATGAGGAGCTACTGGTTCGTGATCGCATTGTAACTTTGGATTTGAGATATTTAGACTGATATGGATCTGCCCCGCAAATTTGGAGAAAAGTCATTGGGACTGTGTTGAAAGTGCATACGGTCCTTCGAAAAATCCACGAAACGAAAAGGGCCATTTTTCTGCCTCTGTAAATGGAGCCCAGATCTGAAAATACAGTTGTGCGCTTGTAACCTACACATAGAAAAGAAGGGAAGAAGGGTTGTGGATAGGGGTTTTCCTCAGTCAAACCCCGGTTGAGGAATCAACCTTGAAAGAAAGTAATTGCAAATGCTTGAATGTAAACAATGTAAATGTATACCTTGTAGATCTGCAATTTGTTGATGATGATTGCTTTGCTTCTTGAATGGAATCACAAGTGTTGCATGAAATGGCATGTAACATGACAAAATCCTAACATGCATACATGCTTGCAAATGAATGTTGTAATGTTGCTCCAATGGATGAATGAAGAAGGGGACTTCATGGATGCTTGAAGGCTTGAATGCTTGATGAAAAGCTTTTGCTTGAATTTGGTTTGTTATCCTTATCTTTCTCATGTATCACATATCGAATGAGGGAATTGAATCTCCTTTTATACATGCCTAGAGGATTTATTTTCATCCACCGAAGGCCGACAAAGAGGATCTCAATCCTCAAAGAACAAATTATGCAAAAGGGGTCGGGTAGACCTATCTTAGGTCCACCCTAAGAGGTGGTGACAGGGGTGCCATGCCACTGTCTTGCCCTATCTTGGGGCCTAGATAGGGTCCTGAGACTACCTCAAGGCTCAAACAGGAAAGGTTCATAGGGTGAAAGTGTAAGAAGAGGACTTGGTCAAGGAAAGAGATGTTGTTGCCAAGGCGAGGGCCTCAAATGTGGTTAAAATTGCTAGGGTTGCAATGTTATGACACTACAATAGCCTTGTAAATTCATTTGGTTTTAATATAAATTGTAATTTAGTAAAATTTCATAGACTTGCATGGCCTATGTTATTTTTGATGGTATGATGAAAGAATAAGTATATGGTAGATTACTAAGAGGGGGGGGTGAATCAGTAAATTGAAAAAACTGATACAAACTTCCCAATCTCAAATTCAAACTCACAAAGTAAACTTTCACTATCAAGATCAATACTCATAAGAATACTCAACATCAATCGGTTAACTGTTATAACAACTTAACAATAAACAACTTCAATCTTGTAAACATAAAAATGCTATATCATATATCAACATACTTCATCTCTCAATGCTTCTAGTTATCATGCCTTATCATTAGTTAATCAAATCAACAAATAAGATCCTAACCACAAAAACATTCACCACTTGACACAAATGTTTATATGTGGAAAACCCAAATAGGTAAAAACCACAGTGAGATGAGACTCACAAGATAGCTATCTGAACTCTTCTGAAGTTCCCTCTATTAGGATCCAAGCCTATTAAAGCTTTTACAATAAGTCTTGTTAAGAATTGATCCTATTAGGAATCACTCGGTTGAGGGATTGACAAAATGCCTTGATAAAAAGAAAATACCTTGTTAGGAGTGACCTCGGTAGAGGATTTGAGAATCCAAGCTAATGGATCAGCTTGTTAGAGGATTTAAGAAGTAACCAAGCTTGTTAGAGCTTACCCGGTTAGGGGATTTCACTTCTGTTGTAATTGTTAGAAAACAACAGGTTTTCTTGATCTGTCTGAATAGCACTACATTTGCTTGATCAGATCCTTTTAAGCTTCAATCTTCCTTTACTCAAACTGCAGATCCATTCTCCGGTTAGGCAACCACACACTCAACTAAATTCTGCCAACACTTTGCTAACAACTTTACAAAACAACTTCATCGACCTTAAATACAAATCAACTAGGTCGGTAACACAACAAAAACCTAATTCTCTCATAGAGATTACAAACAAATTGGTTCAAGTGTGACCGTTGGATTTACATAGCAATCTATACACATTCTTAAAGAAAATTTCAACCGCTCCATGATCACCGCTTCATCAGACTTGTAACTCATCACGTGCTATGCATTAGATGCAATCCACTTTTCTCATTCCCTAGACAATCAAACAAATGAACAAACGCGCCAAAAACAATCTGAACTAATCCTCATTCAATGATCACATGTGTCGCCATCATTACTGCTCATCATTAGATCTTAAACTAACAAACTTGATCAGTTAGGGTTTAACAAAAACAATTGGTAGGGTTTATCGGTTACATTACATAGAAATGGGTTTAACCTTATAAACCAGTTCAAATCACAAACTAACATACATGTTTACAACATCTTCCTCAAAGCTCTTCCTACCGGTTACAAGACAATATCAATAACAACAACAATATCAGCAATATCATAAATACCATTACTGGTTCAATTGACATCAATGACAACATAACATATCATTAATGCAATCTTCATGCAAATGCCAACAATATCCCCCTTTGGCATTGATGGTAATACAAATATCAACACCTCTAATTGCTATTGTGATTGGTGAATAAGAATCTTGGTTTACATTAACAAGTATTCACCATGCTCTGTTTGTCTTCAACATGTCGTTGGTTTCCCTTTGCCAGTCACATAATTCTTCTCCTAATCACACAATTCTTCTCCCCCTTTGACAACAATGCCAAATTGAAAGTAAAACATGTAATATCAAATTTTCACTATGCATCAACAACATACTGCAACTTGATGCTCCCCCTATAGAAGGGTCAGTGCAAGAAGATGAGTCCACTTTTTGGCCAAAAAGTGGAAGTGTTTTCCCTGATTTTTCAGGGTTTGTCTCATTTGAGCTTAAAATTTGAAATAGTTGGAAATTGAATCTTGGAAAAAGTCAATAATATAAAAGATATCCCTCTGAGTCTAATTTCCAAATATGTAATTTATTTTAATACCCACATAATAAAAAATAACTTTTTGAATGGAGTTCTAAAAACTATGTTTTAAAAATGGTTGTTTCAGGACCATACCATGCATGTGTACAACCCACACTTTTGACACAATTAAAATTATTTTCTCAAACCGTTTTGGGAAATGATTTGTAACACGTTGAAGATTGATGAGCATATTTTTTTGTATTTTTTTTAATTAATTTTTAATGACCATAATTATCTTTTTAAAAATTTGACGTGTATGACCCACATAATTTGACGTAAACTTAACATTTTTTTAATTTTTTTTTAAATAGAATTTTTTTTTTTGTAGATTGATGACATTTTTTTTTTTTCAAAATTCATTAAAATAAAAAAGTTATTTAATTAACAAAATTAGTTAATATTTCAAGTTTATGGACCCGATTTAGTATAAATTAAATGAAAAATAGTTAAAATAATCAATTTTAAAAAACAAATTACATATTTAGAATCTAGACAGTATAATCTAAAATGGGTTTTAATTTCATATAAAAATTCTCTAATTAGGGGCACGTAAACTATTTCAGAAGTTCATATTTTTGCTTTCGCTCATGGAGATTTGAATTTGCAGGTCCATGTCTCAGGTGTGACCATCCCAGGACTATCCTGAACCTAATCCTGAGGCAAGTGGCGGGTTGTGGAATCAACTTCCACAAAACGGGCCCCCGTTTTGAAAATGGGGGCCCGTTGAGAACGAGCCCCTGTTTTCAAAACAGGGGCTCGTTCCTAAAATTACCATTATTGTCCAAAAATGACAAAATGCACCCAAAAAAAATGGGTAAAATCGGATTTTAAAATGGGGGCTCATTTTTTAAAAATGGGACCCCATTTCGTTTTCAAGCGGGGGCACGTTTAGTTTCACTTCGAACCCCTGTTTCTTTTTGCCTTGGGGACCCGAAGCAAAAATGAACCCCCATTTCTAAAAGTGCATTTTCCAATGCGCAGGCTTCTGCCAATTTGTGACCCATTACCTCGCACTTACCCAGAATACATCCACTTCTTCATCAATCAATGTAAAATTTTTCAAGTGATCCAGGGACTGATGCAATCATCATCATGCTCAACTAACTTCATGAAGAGGGACAACCCCCAACTAACCTCTAAGATACTCAAAAGTGGTCTTAGGAAGAGGTTTGGTAAAGGTATCAACAAGCTGCTCCTTGGTAGAAATAGGCTCTAAGATAACATCTTTACTTTGAATTTTTTCCCTCAAGAAGTGATACTTGAATTCAATGTTCTTGGTGTGAGCGTACAAAACAAGATTTTAAGAAATATTAATGGCACTTGTATTATCACATAAAATCTTTATAGGTTCTAAGATATTCGTCTTAAAACCTTCCAAAATGTGCCTCATCCAAATAGCCTGTGTACAATTCATATAAGCTGCAACATACTCAGCTTCAACAGTAGATTGTGAAGTACAACTTTGCTTCTTACTACTCCATGAAACTAGCCTTCCTCCTAGAAAGAATGCTCCACTGGTAGTACTTTTCCAATCATCAACATTTCTTGCCTAATCAGCATCTGTGTATGCCTTCAAATCAAAGTTTCCTCCATATGGATACCATAATCCATAGTCAACTGTACCTTTCAGATACCTAAAAATTCTCTTGGTTGCAATCAGGTGTGCTTCCTTTGGATTCTTCTAAAATCTTGCAACTATACTAACTGCATGGGCAATATCCGATCTGCTGTGAACAACATAGTGTAATTTGCCAATCATTGACTTGTATTCCTTTTCATCAACAAACTTATATTCATCTTCCTTGGATAACTTACAACTTGTAACCATTGGTGTGCCAACTGGTTTACAGTCACTCATGCCAAAAGTCTTCAAAACCTCTTTCACATACTTAGATTGAGTAATGAAAATACCATTCTTTATTTTCTATATCTGCAAGCCTATGAAATTTTTTATTTCCCCTACTAAAGACATTTCAAACTCATTTTTCATTTCATCTGCAAAACTGTTGCTCATGACATCATTACCTCCAAAAATAATATCATCAACAAATATTTCACTGACTAGTATTTCATCTTCTTCAGACTTGAGATAAATATTACTATCATCACTGGTTCTTGCAAAACCTATCTTCATCAGATGTGTATGAATTTGTTCATACCGTGCTCTGGGTTCTTGTTTTAATCCATACAAAGCTTTATGCAATCTGCATACCATGTCTTTCTCATCAGTCAATGCATAACCATCTAGCTGCTCTATGTATACCTCTTCTTCCAATATCCCATTTAAAAATACAGAATTAACATCCATCTAGTATACCTTGAACTTCTTATAGGCTACAAATGCAAGTAAATTTCTAACACCTTCCAATCTTGCTACTGGTGCAAAAGTTTCGCCATAATCTTCACCTTCTTCTTGAGCATAACCCTTGCAAACTGATCTTGCCTTGTTGCGAACTACAACACCATCTTTATTTAACTTGTTTCTGAATACCCATTTAGTACCTATAACACTCTTGTTTACCGGTCGGGGTACCAGGGCCCAAGTGTTGTTCTTCTCAATTTGATCCAATTCCTCCTCCATAGCTTTAACCCAATAATCATCACCAAATGTCTCCTTAGCACTTCTAGGTTCAATGGTGGAGATCATGCAAGAGTCCTCTCTTATTTTCCTTCTAGTTAGTACTCCAACATCCTTATCCCCAATAATCTGCTCAAGACTGTGGTTTAGCCTCACATACCTAGGAATAACATGATCATTCTCTTTAGGTTCAACTTCTTCATTATCATCTTCTTTTGAAATTATTTGTTCCGATTGAACAAGTACATCAGCATTTGCTTTATTGATTTCTGATTTAACAGTTTCAGGTTCTAAAACAAAAATGCAAGGATCTTCATCCTTTTTCTCTGAACTGGTTCCTTCTAAGACTTCAAGACATTCATCTACACGAACATCAACACTCTCAACAATTCTCTGTGTCTGGTTGTTGAATCATTTATAGGCCTTACTCTTGGTGGAATAGCCAAGAAATATGCCTTCATCACTCTTAGCTTCAAACTTGCTAATATAATCACCTCTTTTAATAAAACACTTGCTACCAAATATCTTAAAATAGCTAACATTAGGTGATCTTCCATACCAATATTCATAAGGGGTCGTGTCCTTACCTCTTTTCATCAAAACTCGGTTCATTGTGTAGACAGTTGTACTTACAGCTTCTTTCCAAAATGTTTTCGCTACACTTCCTTGTATCAATATTGTTCTAGCAGCTTCAACCACTGACTGGTTCTTCCTCTCTACTATACCATTTTGCTGTGGTGTCCTTGGTGTAGAAAGTTGCCACTTGATACCATTCTCATCATAGTACTTAGTGAATTCCTCAGAAGTAAATTCACCGCCTTGATCTGTTCTCAAATATTTTATCTTTTTACCACTCTCTTTCTCAGCTAAGGCCCTGAATGCCTTGAACTTACCAAAAGCTTCATTCTTATCCTTCAAGAATGTGACCCACATCATCCTTGAACAATCATCAGTGAAGATCATGAAATATCTATCACCTTGAATGCTTCTTGTTCTTATTGGTCCACATAGATCTGTATGAACCAAATCTAACAAGTGCTCTGCTGAGAAGGACTTTCTCTTGAAAGTTGAAGAAGTCATCTTTCCTAACTAACATTCTTTACAAAGAGAATTAACCGGTTTGTCTAGCTGAGGCAGACCTCTTACTGTCTTGAACTTGCTCACTTTGACAATATTATCAAAGTTTATATGATAAAATCTCCTATGCCAAAGCCATCTATCATTTATCTTTGCAATCAAATAGTTGCTAACTTTAGGATTAAGATGAAATAGATTACCTCTGGTTTGTTTCCCGGTTGCAATCAATTCACCTTTGATGTCAAATATTTTGCACATACCATTTCTAAACTCAAGTGGGTATCCTTTGTCATTAAGTTGTGCCACACTTAGAAGATTATTCTTTAGGCCTTCAACCCAATAGACATTGTCAGCACTACTCTTCCCATTAAGAGAAATAACTCCCTTACCTTTTAACCATACAGGTTGAGTCATTGCCAAATCTGACAACACTGCAATCAAATTCCTTCAAGGAAAGAAATTTGCTCCAATCACCAGTCATGTGATGTGAACAACCACTATCAATGATCCAATCATTAGAGTTATCCATCCTGGACACTAGTGCCTTATGATATGATATCTCTTCCTTAATAGCTACAAACACAATATCTTCACTAGCATCATCATCAGATTCTTCATCAGTAATACCATTGTTAATCACTATAAGACAATCTCTCTTGCCTTTGCCCTTATACTTCTTGAATTTGTCTCTCTTGTATTCATTTTCACCATTAGGATAGTTAGCTACTATATGACCATTCTTGTTGCATGCAAAACATTTTAAAGGTAGTTTACCTCTATATTTACCAGTACCTCTAGGCAGTCGTTTTGCCAACAATGCTTCAAGCTCCACTAAGTTGTCTTCATCATCAACATCTCTATTGGATCTACATTCATAACCATGATAAGTATCTCTACTTTTTCTCACAGATGGGTTAGAGACAGAAGCTCTGAATGCAGATTTTGATTTTTGTACACTACCATCATATCCATTTAATTCAAAAGCAGTAAGTTTGCCAATGATAGAGTCAAGAGATACCTTAATTTTGTAAATGGACTTCAGCTCCTGAATAGCTACAACTTAGATAGCATAAACCAGTAGTAGGGTTCTTAGTACCTTACTGATCACTGTGGCATCTTCCACTTTCCCTCCTACACTCTGTATTTCACCAACTATCTCTTTTCTCCTTTGATCATACTGCTGGATATTCTCACCTTCAAACATTCTCATGTCATCAAACTTTCCTCCTAGGCTCTCCTCTTTAGCAATCTTAACATGTTCATCACCGCTATAAATCTATTCAAGTTTTTTCCATACTTCATATGCAGTTTCAAGACCATGAACATCTACATATTCAGCATCAGACAGGGAACTGATAATAGCCTCCAATGCTTGATGATTTTCTTGTTGTTCTTTCTTTTGATCATCAGTTAGAGTTCCAGTAGGTGTAACATACAAAGTTTCTACATGATCCCAATACTGACTTCCCATACTATTAATGTAAATCTTCATTTTGTCGCTCCATATGCTATAGTTATCTTTTGCTGAACTTCGGACCTTCCTTCTTCATCATGATCTACAAGATCTTTTCCTCAAGCTATTAGGCTTTAAGGTTAAAGAGGACCTGAGATGCTCTGATACCAATTGATCGTATGATGAAAGAATAAGTATCTGGTAGATTACTAAGAGTGGGGGGGGGTGAATCAATAAATTGAAAAACTGATACAAACTTTCCAATCTCAAATTCAAACTCACAAAGTAAACTTTCACTATCAAGATCAATACTCATAAGAATACTCAAAATCAACCAGTTAACTGTTATAGCAACTTAATAGTAAACAACTTCAATCTTGTAAACATAAAAAGGCTTAATCATATATCAACATACTTCATCTCTCAATGCTTCCAGTTATCATGCCTTATCATAAGTTAATCAAATCAACAAATAAGATCATAACCACAAAAACATTCACCACTTGACACAAATGTTTATACGTAGAAAACCCAAATAGGTAATTTGTGTGAAAAGTGAATTGGTATTTGCAAGCTGTAAGACACAACACTTCAATAAACCATTATTTGCATGGGTTAGTTAATAAAAAATGACAAAATGAAATCCATTGCAAGTCGGCTTATTGCCTTCTAGTAGATGCGAGTTTAGATTGCTCTCAGATTGCTAAGTTATCCAGTGACTAAAAAACAACTAAACAAAGGATTTTTATCTATATGAGCATAAGATTGAGCTAATGAATTCAAGATTTAAGCTAGATGAATGTATGATTTGGAAGATTTAATCTAACATGATTTAAGAAATAAATGAGATAAATGATCTAAATATGTATGCAATAACTAATATATGAATATCTAAATGCACAAATATCAATGAACCTAGAGCAAAAACAACATGATAACCATATATTCTCCAAGATCCTTGATTAGGAGATGAGAGTCTGAATTTATAGAAAATTCAGAAAGAAACCAACGACTGAGATCAAATGATGATGAGTGGTCAAGATTTTTTAAGAGGAAGCACAATCCAGGTGAATTGATGTGATTGGTTGCTTTTCTCAGTTTTAAAGGAAATTGAACTAAAATTAAGATAAAATTAGAAAAAAATTGATTTATTCTCTATTTCATTCAATTTTGATATTTAATTGTTTTAATTGCTTTTCTGAGATTTTTTTCAATTTTTTATTTGATTTTCAAGATTATCTCCATTTGATTTATTTTCTCAAATTTTAATTATTTTTTTCCAATTACTTTCTTTTTTTATTTGTTTCCTTTTTTGAAGATTTGTGCTCATAATTTCCAATTCCTCTTTCTTGATTTGTTTCCTTTTTTAAAGATTTATGGCAATTTTTATTTATTTTTCAAATTAATTCCTCTTTTTGAAGGTTTAATGGCAAATTGATTTATTTAATTAAATATGCAAAAGATATTTAATTAAAATAAATAAGATAATTGTTTAAAGTGATTTACTTGGAATGATTTAATTAATTAATTAAATATTTAATTAATATTGAGTGATTAATTTTGCCATGTGACATTGATGATTTTAGAAATTAATTGTGTGCTCAAGATTTATTTAATTGCCTTTGGTTAGGACATTGGTGACGTTGTCGAGATTAGGGGCTCATGGTTTAGATGACCATTTTTAGGGTATTACAGGTAAAAACCACAGTGAGATGAGACTCACAAGATAGCTATCTAAACTCTTCTGAAGTTTGCCCTTTTAGGAGCCAACCCTGTTAAAGCTTTTACAACAAGTCTTGTTAAGAACTGATCCTGTTGGGAATCACCCGGTTAAAGGATTTACAAAATGCCTTAATGAAAAACAAATACCCTGTTATGAGTAACCTCGGTAGAGGATTTGAGAATCCAAGCTAATGGATCACCTTGTTAGAGGATTTAAGAAGTAACCAATCTTGTTAGAGCTTACCCGGTTAGGGGATTTCACTTTTGTTGTAATTGTTAGAAAACAACAAGTTTTCTTGATCTGTCTAAATAGCACTACATTTGCTTGATCAGATCCTTTTAAGCTTCAATCTGCCTTTACTCAAACTGCAGATCCACTCTCCAGTTAGGCAACCACATACTCAACTGATTTCAACCAACACTTTGCCAACAACTTTACAAAACAACTTCATCGACCTTAAATACAAATCAATTAAGTCGGTAACACAACAAAAACCTAATTCTCTCATAGAGATTACTAACAAATCGGTTCAAGTGTGACCATTGGATACATAGAAATCTATACACATTCTTCAAGAAAAATCCAATCACTCCATGATCACCACTTCATTAGACTTGTAACTCATCACGCGCTATGCATTAGATGCAATCCACTTTTCTCATTCCCTAGACAATCAATCAAATGAACAAACACGCCAAAAACAATCTGAACTAATCCTCATTCAATGATCACACGTTTCACCATCATTATTTCTCATCATTAGATCTTAAACCAACAAAATTGA
The DNA here is from genome assembly GCF_030272615.1 of Cryptomeria japonica. Classification (NCBI taxonomy): domain Eukaryota; kingdom Viridiplantae; phylum Streptophyta; class Pinopsida; order Cupressales; family Cupressaceae; genus Cryptomeria; species Cryptomeria japonica. The sequence continues at coordinate 49,582,476 of NC_081412.1, read as the reverse complement.
TTGGTTAGGGTTTAACCAAAATAATTGGTAGGTTTTACCGATTACATTGCATAGAAAAGGGTTTAACTTTATACACTGGTTTACCGGTTCAACTCACAAACTAACATACTAGTTTACAACATCTTCCTCAAAGCTCTTCCTACCAGTTACAAGACAATATCAATAACAACAACAATATTAGGAATATCATAAATACCATTACTGGTTCAATTGACATCAATGACAACATAACATATAATTAATGCAATCTTCATGCAAATGCCAACAATTTTAATGTAGATTAAGGTTTTATCTTTAAGAAAAAAAAGTGCTTTTAGTTTTTTTTATCCTTGTCTCTTGGATCTCAATTAATTGAGAAAATGAAAAACATTTGATACAAAATATAGAAGTAAAATGATGGAATGAGTATATGTTCAACAAACAATGGCTAGTGAAAAACAAAAAATAAAATTGGAATATAAAAAAGGAGAGTTCAGAGTTATTCCAAAGATAGAAAGTTGTTGGTTTTAAAACATTAAATGAATATATGTGAATGTAAGCTCATAAATTATGTGTAAAAAGTGAATATATGAGACGGTGGGTAGATAAGGATTAAATAAGGTCAAAATACATAAATATATGTAAATGAATGTGGAACACATAAGAATAAATATTGAATCATAATTCAAACCAAAAGCCACTTATTTTAGAAAAAAAAAAGTGCTTTTAGTTCTTTTCTCCTTGTATCTTAGATCTCAATTAATTTGGAAAATGAATGACATGTTGATGATTTTTGTTGCTACCTCCTGCCCTAGTAAAACTCCTAGGTTATGGGAATGCAAACCTAAAGAATTCAATTTTCATTATCAACAAGGTGAAGACAAGAAAACACAACACAACAAGGCTATACCTATCCTTCTTCACTTCAATCTCTACATGTGGTTATTCCTATTTTGGACCCATATACTCGGTATACTCATAAAACTACTATAATGTGCAGGTTTACAAACAGTAGATGTTTCTCAGTCATATGGGGACCATGTAATTAACTTTGTATTCAATCCTAATCCCACTGACTTTGAGGTTTACTGAGAAAATAAAATTTGCATCACTCAAAGGGTATGAGGGGATACCAAGTGTGCATATTGAAATCTACCTAAGCTACACTTCTTGAAGAAAGAAAGAAAGGGAAAGGAAGAGAATATTGTAACATGTTTCTAAAACACATTCTAATAAATATTTGCAGGCTAGTACATATCTCAGGGAATAGAGTCATACCCACAAATTAAGAGAATAAACCCATACTATAAAACAATTCTAATTTGTGAGTCTTTGTGGCATTAATGCCAAACATTAATACAACTCAATTCGTTAGTTGCATAAACTATTCTTGTTAATCCATTTGACACTTCTAGAATTCATTGTAACTTGCACACATTATTTAATTCCTTTCTTTGAAAGAAACCCATAAACACAGTCACACATTGACAAAGAAATATCAAGATAAATCAAAACATCTTTAATATTGTGATTTGTATGAGTTCTAAAAATACAAAGGGAGACCATCTCTGCAATATTTAAACATTCTATCCATTACTTATTGAAATTTACAGAATGGAAGAAAGGTTCTCCTTCTTTGTGAGATTACTAAACCCTAGATAGACATAGCCATGCTTCTACCTATAGACACCTAAAAATTGTCTCATTAATTCTACACTAATTATTCATTTGCTTAATTAAGTAATTCTTTAATTATTTGATTAAATTAACTATTTCTTCTAATTATCACCCTTCAACACTTCTAATTATTCTATTTCATATCTCAAATCATTTTAATCAGTTAACCATATCTCAATTATTAATTAAATATCAATTATTTAATTAATTATGATCTTTTCCTTAGTTAAATAATCTGTATTATTTAATTAATTCAATCTCCTAAGTTAAATAATTTCATTTAAATTATTTAAATTAATTAACTTGTTCCTCCAATTCCCCAAATTTTAATTCCATCTAATTTCATTTCTCTCAAAATTCTCATTTCTCCCAAATTCGAATTTCAATTAATTTCACCTAATTTCATATCATCAAATTCACATTTCCCCAAATCTGAATTTCAATTAATTTCATGTGCATTTCAACATTCGAATGACCAAAGTCAAATCCAAATTGAAAATGAAAATCAAATTCAATTTCAAATTCCTACAACACATGCTAAAATCAGAACTGGTTGATCAAATCAGTTGTCTAATCAATTAACTCAGTTAATGTTGGTATTTTGGTATGGTTTTGTCATTGATGTCAACACCTACTATCACTTATCAACTCTAGCACTTTGAAGAATTGGCAATGTTCACCGGCAAGCAAGTGACTTATGCACAGTCACCAGTATCTGGTACACTAGCAGGATATAATGTTCATCGGCACTTGGAATGGCATGGAAAACACCTGGTTATGTTGAAGACATCATTTGGACACTTTGTCTTGGAGATTTGTTCATTGGCATATTCGTATTTGCATATTTGTTGTTACCGGCAAATAGGTCCAGATCATTCACCGACAAGCTTATCTATTCTAGATCAGCATGACACGCTATGGAGATGTTTTATTAATGTTGTAATTGCTTTCAACCGACATGTTGAATCGGTTATTGCATCAGATATTATTTTATTTGTAAAATGATTTTATTGTAATATCCTTTAGAGATGACCTACTAAAATTGGTCTTAGGTTATGATATAAATGTAAGATCTTATTTGTAAGATCAATGTGGAATGCAAAAAAGGAATTGTGTGAAGGTATGTGCGAGAATAAGCAGAGCTATACATGCAGACATCATTTGAAGGTTGAAGCAAGGTTTTGTGAAGACAATCCGAACTACACCGGTACTGAATCCAGCATAGTAAGATGCTATTTTGAGCAGTACATTCTTATTGAATTTAACCATCCAATTGTAGTCAGTGTGACTCCTATTGTGTTTGAGAAGTGAGCTCTAGGCGCTTGGCCTTTCTGCATGTGCAAACCCCATTTGTATACACATACTATCTGCAGTAGTATCATCTGATTGTGGGTAAGGTTTCCCACCATGGTTTTTCCCCTTACAGGGTTTCCACATACAAATATTGGTGTTATGTGTTGTGGATGTTATTGTCTTTCTGTTTCATGCATTAATCTTTACCGGTACTGTAATTAACTGATAAAACTGTCTACTGACATACAAGTCTGGTTTACCAGTATTAAGCATTAAAGTTGGTTAAGTTGTTTTGGTTTGAATTTATTTGACAACTGATTCACCGCCCCCTCTCAGTTGTCCCCGGGACCTAACAGTTGGTATTCAAGCCTAGTCCTCTTTTTGCAGAAGTTTAACAGTTTGAGGAGATCTAATGTCTACTAACTATTTCAGGAAGGACAGTCCTAAGGTTGATGGAACCAACTATGGAATATGGAAGATCAGAATGGAGACACATCTAAATTGCATTGGAAAGGACATCTAGGATGTTATAAAGAATGGCTATACAACTCCTACAGCCAGTTAGCCTAATACACCAAACTTGGCTAAAGATGAGGAAAATGATTGCAAAGCAAGAGAAGCACTTGCGCATTAACAGATCAGCAAATCATGGGATTATCAGATAGATCAATTGCTAAAGCTATTTGGGATCATCTAGAAACATTGAATGAAGGAGATTCCATAGTCAAAATTGCAAAACTTGAAAGCTTCTGGGTCAGTTATGAAAATCCAAAAATGGAAGAAGATGAAAGGATTTTTGCTTTTATGGAAAGAGTAAATGAAATTGTTTTGGGTATTATATGTTGTGGAGGAACCTTAAGTGAAGATGAAATTGTTTCAAAAGTTTTAAGAGGATTGCCACCGGCATATAAAATGAAGGTTATTGCTATAAATGAGTTAAGAACAATGCCTAATACATCAATAACTACATTGATTGGAAAACTTTCAGCTTTTGAAATTGAGAAATTTGGTTATGTTGCTACTATAAAGACAGATTTAGCTTTTAAGGCATCAACATCATCTGCACCATCATTTGACAAGTCTAATTGGAAAGCCTTTTATGCAAGAGAACTTGAAGAAAGCAGGAGAGAAAATGAAGAACTTGAAGCACTATTTGCAAGGAAAATGCCTAAAGATCCAGTTGGAAGCAAGTATGAAGGTAAAGCACCCTTTAAATGCTTTAACTGTAATAAGATTGGTCATATGGCTTCTAGATGCCCTGATAGACATGATGAACCAAGAGAAGAAGCTAGAAGAACATACAAGCCTAACCCTGAATATTAGAAATACATATTTAAGAAGAATAAAGATAAATCTTGTTATCTTGCTGATGAAGGAGTCACTGATGATTCTGATGAAGATCTAGTAAACAATTGATGGGTTTTTGTTGCTATAACAGAAGATCAACCGACACCTACTGTTCAATCGATAGAGCAGGCCCTAGCAGCTAAAGTTGAAGTTAAGGATGAATGGATCATTGATTCAGGTTGTTGACATCACATGACTGGTGATAAAGGTAAATTCTTGAACTTTCAGGAATATAATGGAGGTTTAGTAAGATTTGGAGATGATAAAGCTTGTTTGATCAAAGGTAAAGGTACAATATCTCTTGATGGTAAGCATAATACAGACAATTTTTACTATGTGGAAGGTTTAAAGCATAATCTTTTAAGTGTTGGTCAATTAGTTGAGAAAGGATTTCAGTTACAATTCAATAATGGTAAATGCAAAATCATGAACAGAACTGGCTTGGAAATTGCAACCAAAAATCAAACTAGAGGTTACATATTTCATTTGAATAACAGTGAAAAGACATGCTTGTTGCACATATTGATGAAAGTTGGCTATGGAATAAGAGACTTTGTCATGTAAATTTTGATTGTATGGTAAAAATCAGTACTACTAAGGCAGTTAGAGATTTACCTAATATTGTCAAACCTCACAATCCGGTATGTAAGGAATGTCAATTTGGAAAACAAGTTAGAGAATCTTTTAAAAGTATTCTAGAAAAATCCAATAATGCTCTTGACCTAATTCATATTGATCTATGTGGTCCAGGTAGAACTAAAAGTTCACAAGGTGATAGATATTTCATGCTAATCATTGATGACTATTCTAGAATGTGTTGGGTTACTTTTCTCAGAGAAAAATCAGAAGCACTTGGGAAGTTAAAACTATTCAAAGAAATGGTAGAGAATGAAACCGATAAGAAAATCAAATGTCTGAGATCATATCAAGGAGGAGAATTTACATCTAAGGAATTTAATGCATTCTGTGAAGTGAATGGAATCAGAAGACAACTATCAGCACCCCGAACACCACAGTAGAATGGAGTCATTGAAAGGAAAAACATAACTATCTTGGATGCAGCTAGAAGTATGTTATCTGAAGGAAATCTACCACATGTATATTGGAGAGAGGTAGTAAGCACAACGGTCTACACATTCAACAAAGTTCACATCAAAGGAGAAACCGGTAAGACCCCTCATGAACTATGGTTTGGTATTACTCCTACTCTTAAATATTTCAAAATATTTGGAAGTAAATGCTATATTAGAAGAGATGAGTACATTGGCAAATTTGATCCTAGAAGTGATGAAGGAATATTTCTTGGTTATTCATCTAAGAGCAAGGCATATAGATGTTTTAACAAGAGATTGCAAAAAATTGTTGAGAGTACAATTGTAAAGATTGATGAATAATTCAGAGGAACTTCAAGGTATATAGACTCTGAACCGGCAACAAAGATTCTAACAAATGAACCTACATTGAACCCACCGGTACAGAATGAAGATCCAGTTACACCGGTATCATCTAAAAATTCCATAGTAACTAAGGAACAATAGCAAACAAAGACACCCTGGTATGTAAGACTGAATCACTCTGAAGATCAGATAATTGGGAACAAGTATAAAGGAGTTATGACAAGAGGAAGACTGGAAAATCAAGAGGTATGTCTTATTTCTCAAATTGAACCATCATCAATTAATGAGGCATGTGAAGATAAACACTAGATTAAAGCTATGGAAGAGGAACTAGAACAAATTGAGAAAAATAACACATGGACATTAGTTCCCTGACCTAAAGACAAAAATGTGATTGGAACAAAATGGGTATTCAGAAACAAACTTAAGGAAGATGGTAAGGTAATCAGGAATAAAGCAAGACTGGTGTGTAAGGGATATTCTTAGAAAGAAAGAATTGATTATAATGAAACCTTTGCACTGGTAGCTAGAATTGAGGCAGTCGGATTATTCTTGGCTTTTGCAGCACACAAGAACTACAAAGTATATCAAATGGATATTAAATGTGCATTTCTAAATGGAGATCTTGAAGAAGAAGTTTACATTGAACAACCTGATGGATTTTCTTTGACAGATAACAAAGATATGGTTTGCAGGTTAAGGAAAGCTTTGTATGGGTTGAAGCAAGCTCCAAGAGCTTGGTATGCAAGATTGGATAAGTATCTTTTGAAGATTGGTTTTTCTAAAGGTAATGCTGACAACAACTTATAGTAAAAAGTGACTAATGATGACATCTTGGTTATAGAAGTTTTTGTTGATGATATAATGTTTGGAGGAGAAGATGGATTATATAAAGACTTTTTTATTGAAATGCAACAAGAATTTGAAATGTCTATGATTGGAGAGATAAAATTCTTTTTAGGATTGCAGATTTCACAGATTGATAAAGGTATATTCTTGAGTCAATTGAAGTACTTGAAGGAGTTACTAAAGAAATTTGGGATGGAGAACTCTAAACCGGTAAGTGTGAATCGGTAAGCACACTTATGACTACAAATGACAAATTATCACTAAGGGATGAATCTACACCTGTTAATCCAACTAGGTACAAATCTATGATAGGAGGCCTACTGTATTTAACACAAACAAGACCTAATATTATGAATGTAGTATGTATTGTTTCAAGATTTCAGAGTAATCCTAGAGAAAATCATGAATCAATAGTCAAAAGAATTTTCTGGTACTTACAAGGAACTACAAATATTGGATTATGGTATCCTAGAGATGAAAAATTTGAATTATGTCCATACACAAATGCAAATTGGGCAGGAGATGTGGATGATAGAAAAAGCACCACCGGAGGAGCATTTTTTCTTGGCAGTGGATTAATTTCTTAGTTGAGTAAGAAATAGAGTTATAAATCTTTATCAACAACTGAATCAGAATATGTTGCAGCAGCAACTAACTGTACACATGTATTATGGCTTAAGCAAATGTTGAAGGATATAAAGGTAAAATGCAAGGAACCCATAACTATCTATTGTGACAACACTGTAGTAATTGATATATCTAAGAATCTGGTATTACATTCTAAAACTAAACATGTTTCTATCAAACTAAATTTTCTAAGGGAGAATGTTGAAGCAAAAGAAATAAAACTGATTTATGTGAATACTAAAGAGCAGATTGCAGATATTTTCACTAAACCTTTGCCTAAGGAGACCTTTGAATATCTCAGAGACCAGCTTGGGGTTATACCCCCACTGGTAGAGACTTATACAGTTGATGTTTGTCATCAACCGACATAATTAACAGAGAAATCTTTTATTCCGGATTTGATGAGGAAGCTACTTCTCAGAGGGAGTAGTTGGTATACTAAATTGGTTGGTATTTTGTATTTACATCTGGTTTTGCATTGTCTTTGGCATTTGATGTCAAAGGGGGAGAGATTGGTATGGAAAAACATAAGAAAAACACATGACACTCCCAGGGGGAGAGATTGTTTATATCTGAATTTTGATTTCTGGTTATGATCTCTTTTTGGGAGATTGTTGGTTTTTGGTATTTGGCATTTATGTCTTGGCACTTTGATGGTTTTTCCATCTTGTTTTGCCATCAATACCAGAGGGGGAGATTGTTGGTATTTTGGTATGGTTTTGTCATTGATTTCAACACCTACTATCACTTATCAACTCTGGCACTTTGAAGAATTGGCAATGTTCACTGGCAAGCAAGTGACTTATGCACAGTCACCAGTATTTGGTACACCGGTAGGATATAATGTTCACCGACACCTGGAATGGCATGGAAAACACCTGGTTATGTCGAAGACATCGTTTGGACACTTTGTCTTGGAGATTTGTTCATTGGCATATTCGTATTTGCATATTTGTTGTTACCGACAAATAGGTCCAAATCATTCACCGACAGGCTTATCTATTCCAGATCAGCACAACATGCTATGAAGATGTTTTATTAATGTTGTAATTGCATTGAGCTGACATGTTGAATCATTTATTGCATCGGATATTGTTTTATTTGTAAAATGATTTTATTGTAATATCCTTTAGAGTCGGCCTACTAAAATTGGTCTTAGGTTATGATATAAATGTAAGATATTATTTGTAAGATCAATGTGGAATGTGAAAAAGGAATTGTGTGAAGGTATATGCAAGAATAAGTAGAGTTGTACACGCAGACATCATTTGAAGGTTGAAGAAAGGTTTTGTGAAGACAATCCGAACTACACTGGTACTGAATCCAGCATACTAAGATGCTATTTTGAGCAGTACATCCTTATTGGATTTAACCATCCAATTGTAGTCAGTGTGACTCCTATTGTGTTTGAGCAGTAAGCTCTAGGCGCTTGGCCTTTCTACATGTGCAGACCCCATTTGTATACACATACTATCTGCAGTAGTATCATCTGATTGTGGGTAAGGTTTCCCACTGTGGTTTTTCCCCTTACAGGGTTTCCACTTACAAATATTGGTGTTATGTGTTGTGGATGTTATTGTCTTTTTGTTTCATGCATTAATCTTTACTGGTACTGTAATTAACTGATAAAACTGTCTATCGACATACAAGTTTGGTTTACCAGTATTAAGCATTAAAGTTGGTTAAGTTGTTTTGGTTTGAATTTATTTGAAAATTGATTCATCCCCCCTCCCTCTCAGTTTCCCCTGGGACCTAACAGTTAACTCATCAATCATCCTTTTTAACTCAAAATCAGATTTTTATGACTAATCCATCAATTCAGTCTTCTAATCAATCAATTCAGTCATCTCCCTAGTCTATTTAGTTCACTGATCAAACAAATGAGTTTACTAATCCATCTATTCAGTTCACTCTCCAATCAATCTAGTTGACTACTCAATCAAATGAGTTAATAAGCCAATCAATCTGAGTTAACAAATCAATCAACTCTGTTAACTGATCAATCAATTTTAGCTGTCTCCCAATCAACACTTGAGTTCAAACTCTCACATCCTTTGTGTTGAAAATGTATAAATTCAACATCATTTTCTCATTTCAAGCTAGAATCACAGTCTTCAAAACATTTATATGCAGGAAATTGGTGCAATACCTAAGAGCCATCAACCACGCAAATTGGAGAAGAACAATGGGAGTTTTGAATTAGCTTAATCTTCTTATTTCTTTCATTTATTTCATTGAATTATGTTTAGAATCAGTTTAATTAGTTAAGGATTCTTGTGTTTCATCCTTTTAGTCTAATTAGCCTCGTATTTCTAATGATTTCAAACATGAGTAAAGTTGGCGAACCCGATGTGAAGCATGCAAACCTTCATTTTTTGTTTTGAAAGATTTTGCAGATCCGTACGTGCATAGGAATCTTGGTTTCACACTTGCATTCGCAATTGCTCATAAAATTTTGCAATTGTTATCAAATCATTTTGTAGTTGCTCAGACAACATATCTCAATTGCTTAAACATCTCGCAATTTCTTTAAAGGGTTGAAAATTTGAAAAGTCTTTTGTCGTTTCTTTATCATCTACTCTTGTGCACCTAACCCAGAAATTTCATTAAATTCTAAAAAGTTTAATTTCTGCATATAAGATGTATTTAATCCAATGGCAGGAAAGGTGACTTTTAGAATTTTAGGTGTAAGGAAGGCAAAACAACATAGGAGACAACAAAGGACCTATCAAAGAATCTTAAAGGGAGAAAGGGAGCTCCATGAGATCGAAGAAAAAGAGGAGATTGCTCAATATCCCAGGACCATCCATCATTTCTTAACCAAGTACAAGTTTTTCGACGAAATTGATGTGATGGCTCACGTGGTTTGGGACAATATCATTATAGAATAACCCTTCTATCTTCTGTCTTTTTCTGCCATTTTTTTTTAAATTCAAAAAAAAAATTAATTTTTTTTTTTTTTTTATTGTGAGCAATTGATCTTATAACAATTCGCAATTGAGTAGTCATCACATTGAAATTTCTTAAATAGTGATTTACAATTGATGATACATCAATTTGCAATTGATCTGATATCAATTCGCATTTGTTGTGTAGGTAATTCATAGTTATTAGATTCAATTTTTCTTTTTCTGTTCTGTTTCAGTTCTGGGTTTTATCATAATATATTTATGTCTGTAAAAAGATAGAACTCTGTAATTGGAAAATTAGGCTAGATAGCCCACCATGTGCTGACTAACGTTATTTTTTGTAGGGGTATCTTAGAAACATTTCAATTTGGTGCAAGTGATCAAACAAAATTGTATCTTATTCCACAATTGCGATGAAGGTTAAAATTGAACCCCATGCTTTTTTGGAGCAACATCTCCAAATAGAATAGAAAATCATTGCAATGAAAAGTTAAAAAGAACCCTTGTCTTTCATGTTTTCGAAGGGATAAGTATTATGCTCTCCCCTTCAATGGGTGATCAGAATACCAAACTCTCTTCTTTCATGCTTTTATTTATTTCTTGCAATTAAATCCCTTAGAAGGCCTACCCTCTCGAGTTGCCCTTAGGGTGCCATTAAGGTCGGTGAGAGGGGAACGACCTAAGTGGCCAACGACTAAAGCCAAGTAATCCAAGCCCCTATAATCAAATGTGTATGTGATGAAAATCATGTTTGACAAGTGTCACATGTTGTCACAATGGCATTATGCCTCCCTCAGTGCCTATACGGTGTGTTAAAATATGTAGTGTAACCTCTACAAACTGGGAGATCTCCCTCAACGGAGTGTAAAACACTGCTGATTGTGACCACTCGAATGAAATCCTATCTAACCACCATAGAAATTAGAAGCCAAGCTGAGTTAGTAACCAAACACTTGTTTTATCATAGTGCAAGGGTGGGGAAGAATCTTCCCCCAAGACACTCACCATATATCTCTTAGGATAACAGACCAATTGAGGAGCAATCTTCTTTGATCTAATTTCCAAAAAAAGGCAAAGAAACAGGCGCACCCTAGGGTGTGACAGGGCTATTTGAGTTGATGGAGTATCAAGATGTGGGTTGTGGTAATACTTGTGACCTTTTGACCTTAGGAGAGTCTGTCTGATGTGATATCGAATGACCGCAATATATCGAGAGCAAAATGAGATCTTGAAAAAGATCCCAACATTCATGGAAATTTGAATTTTTTTTCCTAAACAACTGTTCTTTTCATGGTTTTATTATTTTAATGTGACTGTTGTGTCCTTTGCTACACTTCGACAAATTCAAAACATTGCAAGATACAAATTGCAACAAAGTCAAAGTTTCAGTGTTCAATAAGATCAAACAAAACCTCAACAAAGATAAGTGTCAACAACAACACCAACATCAGATCCAAATCTTCTGCACAAATTCAAAGATGATGTACATGTTACTTTCAAGTGATCATAGGTCCTAGGTATTCGATTCATGCAGAAGTACCATTAGAATCATCACACAAAGTCCTCACACAAGACATTTCACCAAATTATCTTAAGGTTAGTGTTCCATTAGAGTATAGGAATCATACCTAAAGTCCATGGGTATTAGAGGAGATGGAGAATTCCCATTCGAACAACTAAATCTTGGGCCAAACAATGACCAATTACAAATAATTGATGGTTTAGATAACCTTTCTTGGGAAGAAAGAGTCAATCATACCCAATATGATACAGTTGAGGTCGTCATAGATGATGAAATCCAAAAGTCTGTCCATCTTGATGAGAAGCTAAGGAAAAAGATACAAAGAGCAGCTCAAAAAGAAGCCATTAGACAATTGGTAGAGAAGACCATAGCAACATTTCTCAAACCATTTTAAAAAAAGAAAAGTGTCAATCATTTTAGGTATCATTCATTCATTTCTAGGGTCTGCATTGTCTGCATAGTAGTCTTTAACGTATGGGTCTAAAAGGAAATGATAAATTCCCATTTGAACAACCCAATCTTAGGACAAACAACGTTCAATTAGAAATAATTGACAGTTTGAATATCCTTGTTGAGGAATTAATAATTGATCAAGACCAATACGACATAGTCCTGGCTATCATAGATGAAGAAGTTTAGAAATTAGTACAGATAGACATAGACCTCAAAAATCGAATTAAAGAAGAGGCAAAATTTGAAGCTTTTTGGCAATACACTGAAAATCTTGTGTTTGAATTTTGGAATCCTTGATAGTAAGTCATCATTCATAGATCAGGTTGTCTGTACTTTAGTTTTTAGGAAGTCATAGAAGCATATTTAGTTGCATTTAATCAAGTCTTGCATACACATTTTAGAGAGTCAAGATCACTTCGAAATAATATTCATGTCATTAACGTGTGCTCAAAAGGAAAAAAAAAAACAAATGGATCCTAACAACGACCCCCTGGTTAACCCAACATGGAATACAGATCTATCCACACAACAACAAACACAGGGTTACACACCCACAACAATGTCAACAAACACAAAGATGATGCCTTTCATTGATGAAATATGATATAATTTGACAAAGGAAGAGTTAAAAGTAACCCAACAAGATCCCGTAACATTAATGATTCTCAATGCTCTCATTAATAGTGATAGAGATAGATATCTCGCTCTCTTAGTCCAAAATGGGGCCAAGTTGCCTCTAGGGGTAGACATTTCAATAATATTGCCACAAGGTGTGACATTCAATCAAAATATACCTCAAATGTCGGTTACAACACAAACACAAGAAACAATTGCTACATCAACGCAAGGTATATCTCAAAATGCCAATATGGCTACAACTTCGGCATAGTCAACAATGGCAACAACAAGTGCCAATCTTACACCATTGACAATGCCCAATATGATACTGCAAGCTCCAATGGCTCACACCACTACCTTGGCAAATATAACTCAACCCGCAGTTTCGGTCGGTTCTACCCACAATAGTTAGAATATGAATCAATGGACAACTAGCTTGGCTCAACCAAATGCCACTCCGCAATTTGCGTACTTCACACAACCTACTAGGACTTATGGCACACAATTACCTGGTCTGACTATATTTCAACAAACTCAAAGGTACTCAAATACTATTCCTTTTGTGGGGAACATTCATCAAGTCAATACACCAATAACCCAAACAAAAATTATGACCTAACAAATGGAGAACATTCAAAATCAAATGGCCAGTATGCAAGTAGGTAATGATAAAAATATATACACCATGGAGGATCTCTGTATGTATCCTTTTGACAGAAAATTATACATGCCACCATTTTCCCCACATTTGGAAACTCCAAAGTTTAAAAAATATAGAGGGAAAGTGGATCCTCGAGATCATATAAGAGAATTCTTCACAACATGTATTGAAGTAGCTCACAATGATACAAACTTAGTGAGGCTATTTTCCAAGAGCCTTGGAGGGACAACATTAGAATGGTTTTCACACCTTCCACCAAAAATTACTTCATGGGGAGAATTGGCCGAGTTATTTATATCCAACTTTGCCTTCAACATAGATAATCCAATTAACTTAATGGATTTATGTGCAACAAAGAAAAAAGAAGGTGAGACTTTCACCACATTCTTACAAAGATGGAGAGGCCTATATCACAGATGTCTTAGTCACATCCCTGAAGCATAGCAACTAGACATCTTTAATGAAAATCTTGTGCCTCCGATTAAGTATCCATTACAAATGCAATACCTGAATAATTTTAAAGACATAATAGAAAAAGGCATCAAATGTGAAAAAGGACTATTGGAACAAGGAATATTGAAACACCACAAGGATAGTGGACCAACCACCAGCACAAACAATGAAAGACCAAAATTTTGGTCTAGAAACAAAAATGTCACAAATGATGGAGTTGTTGACGCACGTGTTGTAAACAGAGCTCAACCAACAGTATCTCTACAAGGACCAACTAATTTTGCCAATAAGAACCAGTCTCAGACAAACAACACCAATACACTACAGTCAAATAATCCAAGGCCACCAAAGACAGGAGCACCCAGAAGGAACTTTACACCCCTCAGAGAACCTATTGAATCGGCACTGAAAAAGTTGATACAAAGAAACTCCATACTTTTACCAGAAGCTGGGCCATATGAACCAAGTCCATTTAAGCCCGCTTGGTGGAATGCCAATGATTTCTGTGAATATCACCACAATAAAGGTCACAAGACAACAAGTTGCTACAAATTGAAGAACCTCATCCAATATCTCATTGATCAAGGTGACATTACTGTGGATAATAATAAAGAACCAAACACAGATCATACCATTTTCAAAGATCCTTTTGTCAAACATGACAAAGGAAAGGCTTCTAGTTCTAATGCACAAAATAATATTGCCAATTGCACCAATGTAGCATTTGACTATGCCATTAACATACTAAGTGAAGGATGTGAAATGGTAGCTACAATCACAGTGAACTCTAAAAGAAGAGATTGTGTCATCATCACTAGAAGAACAAAGGTAACATTACAAGGAGTGTCTTCAAACCTGCCTTCAATAACTGGCAACTACAATATGGTGAGATCAATTGAAATGAACTCCAACCCAAATTTCACTATTTGATTTATTGCACATATCACCAGCCCATAAAGAAATCGTGGATAAAGCTTTACAAGATTTAGTTGTCACTAGAGATATTGATGAGAACACATTCCAATCCAGGGTTGGAAACTTGAGAGCTTCAAAGGTTGCATTCACTAAACAGGATATCCCTACAAACCGACCCATACATAATGATCCCTTACACTTGGAAGATTTGGTTAATTGGAAAAAGGTTCGAAGAGTACTTATAGATGGTGGAGTTGGCCTCAACATATGCACTCTACATTTGATCAAAGCTTTAGGATATTTTGAACATTATATTGACTCTACCAATAAAATCAATATCAAAGCCTATGATGATGAGGAATGCCCTTCTAAGGGTGTGGTGACTTTCCCAGTACAAGTAGGGCCAACTACAACAAATATCTCCTTTCAAGTCCTAGACAAAGAATTAGGGTACAATATGACGTTAGGTCGCCAATGGATACATACAATGCAAGCAATATCATCAACTTTTCACCAATGTGTAAAATTCCCATATAATGGCATAGAGATCACTGTCCATGGTGACCCAAACCCTTTTCAATACTATAATTATTTAAGGGAAAGCTTAGACAATAAAGTACCGAACAATCAGGAAGCTCCTATTCACCTACAAATGGAATCATTACCAATTAAAGAGACAGAGAAAAATACACCAACCCCATATTCTCTACATATTAAAGACGTTGGTTGTGGAGAATATTCCATTTCAAGTACATCAGATGGAAAACAATCATTCTTTTCTCCCAGGTCTTTTGGGAAGCCTTGGAACACAATAGTAAAGCAAGATAAAGGAAAAGAGATAGTATAGTATTCAGATTCTTGCTCTTTCATTAGATGGGGAGACCTACAAGAAGAATCTCTAAATGAAGATATCAATCACTAGATATACAAAGAATAAGATGACATGATAGAACCCAGGATACATATACATCAATATGGAAATGGCTTCAAGATGTTACAAAAACATGGATATGATGACACCATAGGATTAGGACTACAAAAGTAAGGAATATTAGAACCTGTTTTACCACATGAAAACCCAAAGAATCAAGGTTTGGGATATAAATATGTGCCACAAATAACAAAAGCTAGACAATGTACATTGGATATATTGAACAAGACAAGGTTACCCTCAGAATACATACCCCAAAATCAGTCATCAACAAAGATATATTTCTCTCCACCTCAAAAAACAAAGAGACCACGAACATCTCCTATCATGGAAATAGATGGTGAAGACATGAGGCAACTTCTGCAAGAACCTAGCATAGAGACATCTAGCAGTACAATACCCGAAACATCTGTACAAGCAAACATGGTAATAGATACAAGCTTAACACCAATAGATGAACCAAATCCTTGGTTACTATCAATAATTTTGCCAAGAGAAACAACTTCATCTCCTTCATTTGAATCAGATGAAGAAAGACTACAAAGACCAATACTAGGCTTAAGAGGGTATCCACAATACAAAGGAGATCCACTCATTTACAACAAACTCGGTTACAAGAACAAGAGCAGATAAGTGACACAGAATCAAAAAATGAAACATACATAGAAAGTGTCATAGATTCTCATGACTATGAATTTCCATCTGACAATGAAGACAACCCACCACCAATTTATGATGAAGAAACAACAGATCATAACCAAGTATGCATGATATTAGGATCCTCTAAGACAACAGGAGATAAATACTTTCTCCCCATGCATCCATGTTTGATTGATTGGGGGCAAGAAGGAAAGCCACAATTAGATTGGTTTCAAAATGATGAAGCCACAACTGAATTATTATGTGCAAGGGATGGATTCCCTTATAATGATCACAAAGCTGGCTATGCAGTAGATTTGGACAAAACTGCATATTTTGGAGAAGCAAGGTCCTCTCTTAATCACGAAAATGATAATAAAGCCGAAGACATAATGGATTCCCTACCTATTGATAAAGAGCGGTCAACATTATTGGTAGAATAAACTGAGGAAATCAACATTGGCGATGCTGAGAAAGTTTGTAACATTCACCTAGCAAAATCCCTCGATCCAGTTGAAAAAGAGAAATTTATCAAATTCTTTTAGAAAAGACCCATCAATTTTGCATGGTCTTATGCAAGTATGCCTGGATTAGACCCGGAATTGGTCTTACATCACTTGTCATTACTTCCAGGGGCAAAACCATATAAACAAAAGCTCAAGAAGATGCACCCTCACATAGCCTTGTTAGTCAAAATTGAGCTACAAAAATTGTTAGATGTGGATTTCATTAGGCGTATAGACTATGCTAAATGGATTTCAAATCTAGTCCTGGTATCCAATTATACTGGAGGTATTAGGATCTGCACTGACTTTACGGATCTTAACAAGTCTTTCCCAAAAGATGGCTTTCCACTCCCTAACATAGACATCATAGTAGACTTGACAGCTGGAAATGAAATGCTATCACTCATGGACGGTTTTTCTAGTTATAATCAAATCAAAATTGCACCAAAAGACCAACCTAAAACAACATTCACTTGTTCATGGGGAACATATTGCTGGAATGTGATGCCATTCAACCTTAAAAATGCAGGTGCCACTTATCAAAGGGCAATGACCACCTTGTTTCATGACATGATACACACAATCATGGAAGATTATATAGATGAATTGCTAGCAAAGTCCAAAAAAGAGATAGTCACTTAAACATATTAGCTAAGATCTTTGATAGACTTGAGCAATACAATGTAAGACTCAATCCAAAAAATTGTGTCTTTGGGGTAACATCTGGAAAACTCTTGGGCTTTATTGTATCCAATTGTGGAATTGTGATAGATCTAGAGAAAGTGAAAGCTATTTTAGACATGCCATCACCTGCTATGCTCAAACAACTCAGAAGTCTACAAGGGAGATTACAGCCCATAAGACACTTCATTGCCCAATTGGCAAAAAAGTGCCAACCATTTCAACATCTTTTAAAGAAAGGTGTTACATTCAAATGGACACAACAATGCCAAGAGACATTCAAGACACTAAAAGAATATCTATTGTCCACTCCGATCTTGGTTCCACCTATACATGGGAAACCATTACTCCTATATATAGCTGCAACAAACTCCTCTTTAGGCACTCTCCTAGCACAACATGATGAACAAGGAAAAGAGAGAGATGTGTACTACATCAATAGAACACTCATTGGGTATGAGCTCAACTACACATAGATAGAAAGAGCATGTCTTGTAGTAGTTTTTGCATCACAAAAACTGAGGCATTATATGTTGAGTCATAAAGTACAACTTGTTTCACAATTTGATCCACTCAAATACTCAATGAATAGATAAACACTAACCAAAAGACTTGCAAAGTGGGTCATGATACTCAGTGAATTTGATATCGAATATGTTAGTAGAAAATCCATAAAAGGACAAATCATAGCAGACCAACTTGCAGAAGCACCTTTACAAGATAATCATCCAATGTTGATAGATTTTCCAAATGAATTAGTGTTTGCACTATCGACACAAACACACTGGAAATTATTCTTTGATGGCTCACATACAAATCATGGAGTAGGAGCAATAATTTTGTTCATAACTCCTCAAGGAGATTCAATTCCCAAATCATTTAGGATTAGCTTCCCTTGCACCAATAACATTGCTGAATATGAAGCCCTAATGGTAGGACTATGCACTGCACTACAATGGAAGATCAAAGACCTGCTAGTCTTTGGAGACTCACAACTTATTATTAATCAATTCAATGATGATTATAATACAAAAGATGATAAGTTATAACCATACAAATAATTGGTGGAAGAATACAAGCAACACTTCACCAAGGTCACATTTGAACAAATATCAAGAGTGCAAAATAAGGTAGCAGATGCAATGGCAACAATAGGATCTCTCTTGGATATGCCAAATGATGGAACTCACTTTGAATTTCAAGTGGAACAACTCATTGTCCCAGCTTATGAACTACCATCCACTGAATATGTATGTATGGTAATAGGACCCGAGTCTCCATGGTACAAAGATATATATGCATACCTTCATGATCAATATATACCTCTCAATCTTTCATGGAATCAAAGGAAGGCATGCATTCGAAAATCATCAAAACATTCAATTATTGCTGATACTTTGTACAGAAAAAGTGTAGATAGCACCTTACTCAGATGCCTTGATATTGAGGAGGCACAAATCACCTTAAAAGAAGTTCATGATGGAATATGTGGTGCACATTCTTCTAGACCTTCTCTAGCAAAAACACTGTTACGAATAGGTTATTATTAACCTGCAATGGAGAAGGATGCTTACAAGTATGTTCGAAGATGCAAGCAATGCCAAATACATGGGAACCTCATTCATGCACCCGCTCAAGATATTCAGCCAATTACATCACCATGGCCATTTTAACAATGGGGATTAGATCTTGTAGGGAAAATAAATCCTACCTCGTCCAACGAACATGAGTTTATTCTCACAGCTATAGAATATTTCACGAAATGGGTTGAAGCAATCCTGATGACTTTCACAACAGGAAAAGTAAATAGCTGAATTCATCTTGAATTATATTATTTGCAGGTATGGGGTACCCATGTGCATCATAACTGATAATGGACAACCCTTCAATAATCAAGAAGTGAGTGAGATTTGTGAACAATTTAACATCCAACAATGTTTTGTGACACCCTACTATCCCCAAAGCAATGGCCAAGCTGAGGCAACAAACAAAACTATTTTGAAAATTTTAAAGAAAGTTGTCAATGATGGTGGACGAGATTGGCATCTCCAACTAAATCCAGCTCTATGGGCTTATCGAACTAGTGTCTGCATGACAACTGGTGAAACACCATTCTCTTTAGTTTATGGTGCATAAGTTATTTTACTTATCGAAGTAGAATTGCCATTGCTAAGAGTCTCTCTAAAAAACATTATCTCAAAAGAAAACTATAGAGTAGCAAGTTTGTAAGAGTTAGAATTCCTAGATGAAAATGACAAAGAGCTCCAAATAATTTACAAGGCTACCAAAACAGAATGAGAAGAAGCTACACCAAACGCGTCAACCCACGTTTCTTCGAAATAGGAGACATCATTCTTAAAGAAAATCAAAGGAACCTCGTTGAACGTGAAAAATAAGGAAAATCTGAACCTAACTGCTTAGGTCCTTTTGTCATAACGAAAGTAATTGGAAATGGTGCTTATCCTTTGAAAACAATGGAGGGAGATTCACTCCCTAATCTCATCAACAGTATGCACCTACAAAGATATTGCATCTAAGGGTGGGTTAATTTCATTTTTTCCATACGACATTTGCATATTTCTTTACCACATTGCATTATTCCTTTCTCATATAGTTGCATCAATAAAACATGATGACTGTCTAAGTCATTCACCTGTCTGTAATGAAAGGAACAAAGGTTGTCTCATTTCCTAGATACCTGTTCATGAAGTCTTTGGGAGGTCTTTAGTCATTCATCTTCAATGTCACATTGGGATTAAGCTTTATCCTTGATTGGGTGGAGGTTTCCTTATCAATTCTTGTTACCCAAAATCTATCAATTGATATATATTACACATTAATCAAAAGCTCTAAGTCATTACAAATACCTAGTTGATCATATGGCTAGTGAAAAATCCAATATTCTACTTCAGTGCCGTTGTAATTGTCATACCTAAGTGAGTTTCATTACTGACAAGTCAAGGCAAGAAAATAAAAGAAAGAAGTGCCAATATCCATCTCAAGGAAACAAACACAATGATATATAAACTAAAATATCATGTGCGATAAGAGCTTGACTATGGGAACATGCAAATAACTCCATCAAGGCTATGGACGCCAACTGGCAATGGAGCAATGTTTGAGAAATTATATTGCATAACCTCGTCGAAGCCCTCAAGGCTTGCTGACAACAAGGCTCTATCTGGGATGCTTTTGAAGTTAGAATAACTCACATAGCTAGCCACGTAGGATTTTAAGGGTCTTTGATGGTTACAAGAGTCTGAATAAATTCAATTGCACACACATGGGAAAAAGAAGATCAAAGTTTCAATAATTGATGGAGAAGTTTTCCGCGCCTCCGTTCATAAATCTTGGTTACATAATGTGTTAGGTTGGATGGTCGAAGTCTTTTTGAGAATGGATTGAACTCCTATCTCTAAAATGTTTCTCACCTTTAATCCAATTAGTGCATTTCAGAATGAAAGACACACACACTCTTCTTTGTTCAAATAGAAACTGCATTCTGGTCATACATCCTGCGAAATTCATATTGAAAATTCATTGTCCCCACATACATGTTGCATATCATAAGTCTACACTTGGGGGCATAACTGAAATAATACCAAAAAAATTCAAATAATGTCCTGAAAAAACCCTAAAAATCAGATAACGATCTTGAAAAAATCCTAAAAATCAAATAATATCCTGAAAAAATCCTAAAAATTAGATAACGATACTGAAAAAATCCTAAAAATCAAATAATGTCTAGAAAAAATTCTAAAAAATCAGATAACGATCCTAAAAAAATCCTAAAAAATCAGATAACGATCCTGAAAAAATCCTAAAACTCAGATAAAGTCCTGAAAAAATCCCAAAAATCATATAGAGTCCTGAAAAAATACCAAAAACATCAAAAAATTCAAAATCAATCAAAAACTTTCAGAAAGAGTCCTGAAAAAAAAATTCAAAACATTCAAAAAAAGTCCTGAAAAAAAAAAACCAAACACATTCAAATATCAATTTAAAAACTTGCAATAAATTGTCCTGCAAGAATCGAACACCCCAGTAGATATCCAACAAATACTTCACATGAAGTTAAACAAAGGATACAACTATCTTGTCAAAACATCTACAATCAAAATGATCAACTATCTAATCTATTGAATTATCAAACTATCAACGTGATCAACATCTTGTCTTAAACAAAATCGGTACACTCAAAACTAGACAGATTGGTCTTATACAAGGTCCAAAACTTCTGAAACTAGACATTATCAAAATCACATCAAACATATCAAAGCAAAGGCATAGTCAGTTTAACTGTTGAGTTTTGTCTATTTTTGGTTAACTCTTTTTATCAAATTAGCGAAGATAGTTGCTTTTAGCTACTCAAGGATGTCCAAAAGTGACTAGAGAAGCTGTGATTGGCATAATCCTTTTCTTTGTTTGTTGTTTGTGGTTTGAATCAATGAAGTTCTGGGGCAATTTCTCTAGTGGGTGTCTATGATAGGAGCATTCAGTTTGTGAATGCCACACATACCTCGACCCCTAGTGTAATTCTCAAAATGGAGGGTTCATTCCTTATCTGTTCGGCATTTGTTTCTTTGCAATGAGATATCTATACATCTTGGTTCCTCATACCTTGGTGTAATAAGCTCCATTTTTACATAATAAGGCTCAATGATGATAATGTATTGCACTATGAATAAAGCAATGAAGACTTTCTCATCGAAATTTCTATCAAATCATCTATTATCATATCAAAATTTGGAATAAACAAAACTTGATTCAATTGATTGATCATTTATATCTATTCTACGTCTAACAACTAACAATTCTTCGAAAGTCTTCAACATATATTTTGACACACAAAAATAAACATCATCACATTACATTTTCATATATATCATTTCATAATGTTAGTCCATTGCATTATAATAAGAATTTCATCAACGATTATGCATCGCAACATAAAGGTACATCAAATCACTGCATGATACCACATTCACATTGCATTCAACATCACAATAGCATAAAACATAATAAAGAAACATTATCCCATGAAGTTCACCATCAAATAGCTCATCAAGAATGCATATCATATATCATATAGAAATGTGTTAAAATACATCGTATCTACAACATTAACATCAATATCCAATCTCTCAACCTATGTTGCCTCTATCAGTAGGTGCATCTCGACTAAATCTAGCCTGTCCTGATGACACTCTAGACAGACCCATCACTCCTCCACTGCTAGTCTATCAAGAGGTAGATCAACTCAATCTTCTCCCCATAAAAGCACTAAAACTAGGATCCCTCTGACCCTCAAGAATAGCTCTCTCATAAGCATGCCGATAATAAATAGCCTCCTGTGCAGCAGCAAAATATCTATCTGCATGGCTACGTGCCTCTATCACCGGTCCAAATAACTGATCGTATGCATCCATCATAATCTGAGCTCTCCTAACTGCCTCATAAGTCTCCCTCTATAGTCGATCCCTCTCTTCAGTCAACTCCTCCATCACCTGCCGATACTGATCTTTATCCTCTATCCGCCGCTGCCGCAAAGTAGCGACCAGGTCCTCAAAATGCCTAACTTGTTCTCTCAATCCCTCCTCATCTACTCTCTCTGCACCTCCAAACTCTACAACCTAGGGCATGTCCCCATCATGTCCATAATCCCCACCCTCATCTCCACCACTACTCGATGAACTTGATCCTGATTCATCACTCTCATTAGAACTGCTCATAACTGCAGTCCCTCCACTAATATCCACATCCTCCTCTCCGCTATCCACCTGCTCTGCAACCACTTCTATCTGATCTATACCTCCTCCACCCCTATCTCCTCTACCCCTACCTCCTCCATCTCTCCCCCCACCTCTCCCTCTCCCCCTGGGACCTCTACCATGTCTAATTTGTTGAGCACCAATCAGAACTGTCGGATCTGTCAAAGGTATAGGTCTGTGTTGTATCCACCATACACTATACTATGATGTGGACCCTGAATCCACTACACCAACACGACATCCCAACAAATAGGAACAAGAGCATCAAACTCAGCAATAGCAACATGAGGCTACACACAAGCACCCCAATCACCAACCTCTCGAGTAGTGGGAGCAAAATAAGTTGTCACATCTGAAATACCCTGTACTTCCCTGAACTATCTGAGTACATGACCAGAAAGATGCATGTCAATAATCTCGTGACTACCCACGTCTCGACCAATAAGATATCTATGTTGTTGACAAAAAGAAAGATGTTGAGCATCATCAGTCCAAATAGGGCAAGTAAGATATGGTTTCCATGAGAAATATTGTAAGATATCAATTTGATGATGCCAATACAAGATGTTATCCGATGCTCTATGCCTCACACCAATGGTATACCCAAAAGCGTAAGTCTAATCTGGCTCTAAATCAATATGTAACACAGGATGGAAGATAGCTATGTTCTCCCAAGCCCATGTCTGGAGCAAAGTAATGCCACATCCAACTTATTTTTGCTGCAAGTAAATAATCCCATGCATCTGATGATACAAAGTGGAAAGAAGACAAGGACCCCAAGCAAACACACATCTGTCAATAATCATATCATGTATGACACGTCCCCATCCAACAGGAAAACCATGGGCACATCTATCAGGAATCAATAATCCAGTGACAATGCAGGCAAGCACAATAACGAGATCATCATAATCAAAATCATCCCAATGAATCTCGTAACGATCACAGATTTGTAGATCCTGCTCCTCACACTCGAACAATGTACACAAAGCAGAAACATCATCATGAAAATCAAAAGTTACTCGTGTACCAAATATCAGAATGTGTAAAATACGCCACACATCCTCAAGTGTGATGGACGCCTCACCTGTCAGTAGATGAAAATAACATGTCTCTGAATGCCACCACTCAATCAAAGTAGTAATCATAGCCCCATTGGTTGTAACCACTCAAATGCGCTATATAATACAATCCAACCTATCGTAACAAAGCAGTATCCTTTGGATCCAACTCATGACGCCGATCAAGACCATCCAGCCTTGTCTGTCTAGCAAGCAGTACTAGATAATGCGTCTGCATTTTGAAAATAGCAACATGAGTCAGTTACGTCTTCAAACTGTCAGGACACATAAATAAGAAGAAAAATGCCTTTATTATCAAATGTGAAATACTTATATCAACTGCGAAGTAAAATTATCAAATGCAACATACTTGTGTCAAATGCAAATCAATTTTAACATATGCAAAACATAATTATCAATTGCAAGTTAAAACTTTCAAATGCGAATCAAAATTATCAAATGTGGTATAAAATATCAAATGCGATGCGTTTACATCAATTGCGACATGATTATATCAATTGCAATAAAATCGATAGTCAATTGCGAACTTCATGGCAGATGACACACCAAAAAATGATTAAAATTTTGGAAAAAATAGACATAAACAAGCAAAAAATCATGCAACTCACCATGCCACCAGTGTCGGGAGGTCTCTGACAAGACTGCACTCACTCGGATAAATGCAGACTCACTTTGTGACCTTCCATTTCACTCCAAGGATGCCAAAAGCACTAATATCTCTAAGGATTTCTTTCAACACAAAATAGTGCAAATGAGCTCAAATCAATACCAATCTTCAATTTATAAGCTCAAAATTAGGGTTTTTCTTAACATAACTCCCACGGACCCCTCCAGCTTCAACGCAGTTGTAAACATAGCAAACGAGATCGAAAACAATTTCAAACTTCATCTAAACACTATCTAGCACATTTCTAAAAAACTGGTCTTCATTTCACATTTTTCCCGGTCACTTTTTCTGAGGGGGCATATTTATACCCTAACGTCGCCGGGACATATTGGGGCAAAAATTTTCATTTTCTTTGAAACAACGTTGTTTCGACATTGTCTCAAAGAGGGGCAACTCTAGACACCTAAAAATATCTCATTAATTCTACACTAATTATTCGTCTACTTAATTAAGTAATTCTTTAATTATTTGATTAAATTAACTATTTTCTAATCATCGCCCTTCAACACTTCTAATTATTCTATTTCTATTCTCAAAACATTTTAATCAGTTAACCATATCTCAATTATTAATTAAATATCAATCATTTAATTAATTATGATCTTTTCCTTAGTTAAATAATCTTTATTATTTAATTAATTCAATCTCCTAAGTTAAATAATTTAATTTAAATTATTTAAATTAATTAACTTGTTCCTCCAATTCCCTAAATTCTAATTCCAATTAATTCCATCTAATTTCATTTCTCTCAAAATTCTCATTTCAATTAGTTTCACCTAATTTCATATCATCAAATTCACATTTCCCCAAATCTGAATTTCAATTAATTTCATGTGCATTTCAACATTTGAATGACCAAATTGAAATCCAAATTGAAAATGAAAATCAAATTTGATTTCAAATTCCTACAACACATGCTAAAATCAGAACTGATTGATCAAATCAGTTGTCTAATCAGTTAACTCATCAATCATCCTTTTTAACTCAAAATCATCTTTTTATGACTAATCCATCAATTCGGTCTTCTAATCAATCAATTCAGTCATCTCCCTTGTGTATTCAGTTCACTGACCAATCAAATTAGTTTACTAATCCATCTATTTAGTTCACTCTTCACTCAATCTAGTTGACTACTCAATCAAATGAGTTAACAAGTCAATCAATCTGATTTAACAAATCAATCAACTTTGTTAACTAATCAATCAATTTCAGTTGTCTCCCAATCAACACTTGAGTTCAAATTCTCACCTCCTTTGTGTTGAAAATCTATAAATTCAACATCATTTTCTCATTTCAAGCTAGAATCATAGTCTTCAAAACATTAGTATGCAGGAAATTGGTGCAATACCTGAGAGCCATCAACCACGCAAATTGGAGAAGAACAATGAAAGCACAAGTGGAGAATAGGGAGTTTTAATTAAATCTTCTTATTTCTTTCATTTATTTCATTGAAATATGTTTATAATCAGTTTAATTAGTTAAGGATTCTTGTGATTCATCCTTTTAGTCTAATTAGCCTCATATTTCTGATGATTTCAAACATGAGTACACTACCCACCCAAAATACAAAAATTTCTTTGAATTCCTAATCACAGCCCTAGTATTCCTTTTATAATAGCAAGGTATGTGACAAGCTTCAAGCCATTTATATTTGGTTTCTTCTTCTTTTGACGCGTTTTAGATCATACATAGAAAAGGAGAAGCCCACTACTTACTCAGAATAAGACAAAATGGAATATGTGCATTGGAAACTACCTGGGTGAAAAATAAAACATCGTTGAAGCCCAACTACTTTGAGCCATGCCACTATCACACTACAACTAACTCTAAGGGTGGAAGACTTGCATAATACTAGTTAGCAAAAGAGCTCAACAAACTAGAAGAGGAACTCCACAATGTCCAAAGGACAACAGCCTCTAAACTAAAGGAGGAACTCACGAAACTAAAAAGTAAGCTATTAAAGTCGAAAGAGGAGCTCAAACAAAAAATGTGGGGATCAAAAGAGAAAATTCACCAACAGTCCCTTGTCCTCTCTACTCCCCTTCTCATTCCCTCTTCCTCCTAGTGATTTGTTGATGAAGGGATGAAGACAGGTTGCTATTGAAAGGCCTTTTGCAACTGAGATTGCCATCCGATATCCCTTTTGCTACCCTCTAGATTTTTAATATCCATTTATCTATAAATCAATTTATTAAAAAATCCTCTACTAGGTGTCAAAGAATTTATACCTCGTGAATACACAGTCCTTGTCTGTACATGGGTGCTCCATTTTTGAAATCTTTCTCAAACAAGCACAAATATAAGCCCTAACAACAATGCTCAACCACTTATATCAATTGACATCTTTGAGATGAAAATTAGAGTCCCTTTAAATATATGAACCTTATGCATGCAAGCAATCTTTTCATCTTTTTTTATTTTTAGAGGATTAAAGCTCATCCTTATCAGTCACCGATCCACCAATTATGTTTTCGTCAATGACATTCCATCAATCATGCCCATGTAGATTTTCATGCTGTCATTCTCAATCCCTTGGGCTTATCACATATGAAGTCGTTTAGATGTCCTATGTGGAGATAATATTTTGTCGGTGATTCGCCAGAGCTAATAATATTTAAAATTTTACTTTTCACAATACTGACACTCTTTTCATGATTTTTCATTTATGTTTTATCTATTAATCTCCATCTTCTTTAGCAAATCCATGGATCTTGATTGTCCTTAATAGCACTTCCTTGTCCAGAATGATTCCATAGAACAATGGACAACTCTTTCATCTCCTTAAATATGACAAGGACTCTATATTCAAACCTCCTTTTGATTGGTGCACACACACCACGTCAATAGAAAATCCAACCATACATAATTCTTCATTGACCCCATGTGCCTACATTGAACCATTTTATCTGTATAACCTTCTATGATAATGTGAGGTCACACCTCTTTAGGTCGCTCTCTTTCCATCCTTTCCCATAAACCCGCATGCTTCACTAAGTAGCACATTGTCACTTCACAGGAGCATGAGGTCAATGTGTCTTCTGCTTCTATCCCCCCACATACATGCACAACAATGTTGAGGAAATAAAGGAATATCACGAGGGAATAGGTGTACTTTATAAGACAAAACTTTGACCACATGGGAAAATGAAACTTAATAAAGGGTCAAGGGGTCATGAAACACTTGCATTAGGACTAAGAATTAACTTGGCCTATCGGTAAGAGCATCCTAGGAGATACACAAAGGGGGTTGGTCACCATATGGATACAAACCCATGTAAACAAACCTTTTCAAAAGATAGAACCAACTAAACAAGTCAACAACAAAATAGAAACTAAGTTGATCCAAAGCGTTCAAAGCTTAAACACTTAGCCCAAATTATTTCAAAACTTGACATTGAGAAACTAGTCCTGGAAGAACAAAACTGGAAGACAAAATTTACCAGTCCTTAAAATGGCTCTAGTTGGTGATGTATGCCCCCTGTGAGAATAACAAGAATATATATCTTTGGTACAAGGAAAAATAGGCATCTTATCCATTGGGAAATAGAGTCACTATGTATAGAATAGATGGAAATGAAATTTGTCCCCCAATAGGTGGCTTAGGACCACCAAGATGAAAACCTAGATTTTCCTCTATTGTATACTTGATTTTTATCACGTATTAACACACCCAGGCTAAAAATGTCACTGTCTAATCTGATCATAAATATTGCCATTAATTATGGCACATAGTTCAACTATGTGGCACACAAATATGTGGATAGTTCAACTATGTGGCACACAAATATGTGGATGTGAGAAGGATGTGTCAGTGCCACCCGATCCACCGCTGGTGCAGTCACTGGTTAGGAGAGACCTCAAAGAGATCTATCTAGGCTAGCCAGCAAGAGTAAACACAATAGAAACACAAGGATATGATGGAGGAAATGCAGAACTAAATGAATTATATCATGAAAACTATTTAAAATCAACCGATAGCAATCGGGTTACAGAAACTAGCTCACTGGCCTGCTAAAACATGCTTAATCACATAATAGGTCACAACCGGGACCTCAAATATTTAGATATATCTTCTATGTTCAATCCCTTAGCTTATCTCTACTTCCCTTTTTCTTTTGTATATTCTAATTCTCAATTACAATGATTTATATGATCCAAAGGGATCCGATTGGCCCAAAAAGGATCAAATGTCGAAGAACAAGACCTAACATGTAAAAACAACAAGGTCGGCCTCTGCCAAAGAAATTCCTCCAAAAAATCCAAAGGATGAAGTGTAGATCATAGGGAAAGGTTGGCCACATGCCAAGGAACATCGGAATCAACACTTAGGGCTCCGCAAACTACGAAAGGGATTCGGTAGATCCTGATAGATTACAACCCGACAACCGGTACCAACAAACTGTCTCGGAAATCGATAGCGATATCTTGTTAGAAGATGATCCAAATGCTCCATGATTTGGGAATATGGTAGATGATCAAGTCCTCAATAAAAATCCAACTCCTTGAGATCCGGTGAGCTAATGCCAAAAAATGCAGTATGAAATACAAAACAAAAAGGAAATATTTTTGGTTGATGCAAGATTTCCCTGAACCGGGGATGTCCTGCATCAGACATCCTTATTACATTTTGGTGAAATCAACTCCTTACACCATTATTTCTAATTTATAATCTTAGATCTAAGTGTTTATGCATTTTCAAATTAAAATTTTCATTTTTAAGTTGAATTTTCAATTGAATTACATAAATTTAGAGGTTAAATTCACACAAACCCTAATTTATAATTCTAAAATTGAATTTGTGGTTGCCTAATTTGGATTAATTGAGCATTTTAATTTTTAAATTTGCATTCATAGATATTATTTTTAATCAAATTACATAAATTTAGAGGTTAGATTCATAAAAACCTTAATTTATTTTGGTTACTTTGATTTGTGGGTTTCAAAATTTGTAACTTTTTATTTTTTGGATACGATCTTAGACATTCATAATGGTACTTAATAGATCTGATTTATTTTCTATTTCACATATGAATATATTTCTCTTTACTTATATTTATTATAATCATGTGTTGGAAAATGGTTTCTTTCACTTTACATTGCTTCTTTTCATCCATAACATTTTGGCATATTGCATTTTTAGAATTTCCAAATTGCTTCCTATTAATCAATTAAATCTCAAATCTTTTATCCATGATGCATGTTGTTTTATGGTGCTATTTTTAGATAAATGCATTACATATGTAGATCACATAAAAGCTTTTGTAGATCCTAATCCTAGAGATGCTAGTGAAAAACCTAATACTTGCACCTCTCCTAGGCTATCCAATGTGAATGATGAAAAATATAATGCTCCTATCAATGATCTCTCTAATGGAGAGCAAGCATTGAAGAGAAACATAGAACCATATTCTTTTGATACACATACCTTAGCACAAGGGGTGGCAAGATCAAAATATTGGTGTTTCAATCTCTTTAGACCTCCCTTACTCTCCTAGAGCCTATCTTAAACATCAAAATGTAGAGAAGATGATTTTATGCATTTCATTCATGATCTATCTCCCCACATCAAATTAAGTAAATATGAGGCCTTAGATGATAAGGATCTTCCTTCCCAGCCTATCAAAGAGGATATGCATGATGATAGAAAGGAAAATCTCCCTACACAGGATATTCCTCCTTCATCTATTTTTCCCTTTGTTTCTTCTAGATACACTTACACTACAAATTTCAAATAAATTCATTATAATAATCATCCTCCTTCTCAATTAAAACATTCTTATAGGACTGGCTATAACATAATATCAAAACAAGGTTTTAGGTGACAAGGACTTGGAAAATTTGAACAAAGAATTAGAGTCCCTATAAACCCTCCTACACAATCTAGTACCTAAGGGCTAGGATATTATCATGATTGACCTATGGATGATCTCCTTAGGATTCTTAATATGTTATTTTTTGATGGTTCGGCCTAACCATTGCCTTGTGGGTAATAGGGAGTGGAAAAGCGGTGTTAGATGTGAAATTTCTCACAGAGTTCACGGACATCCTGATTTTTGAAAGGAAGACCGTTATCTATGATGATGGACATGGGTACACCATATCGACAGATGATGTAATTAAGGATGAATGAGGTGATCTGCTTGTTGATGACTTGGGTAAGTGGAACAACTTCAATCCACTTTGTGAAGTATTCAGTGGCAGTAATAATCAATTTGTGGTCATTGGATGAAGATAGATGGATTTTACCCACAAGGTCAAGTCCCCATTGACAAAAGGGCCATGGTGTTGTGATTGGTTGTAATTCTTGTGCTGGTGCATATATCAGGTCTCCATGAACTTGGCATTTTTTGCACTTTTTGACAAAGTAGTAGGAGTCTTTTTCCATTGATGGCCAATAGTATCCAGCTCGTATGATCTTCTTAGCTAGTTGTAGGCCACTTGCATGAGTTCCACAAATTCCTTCATGTACCTCTTCCAAGGCCTTTGTTAGCTCATCATGTTCTAGACATCAAAGGAGAGTACCACCAAGACTGTGTCAGTATAGGGTTTCAGCAATAATGGTATATCGAGCGATTTGGCGAATGAAGGTTTTACGTTGGTTATTCAATTGGTTAGGAGAAAGTGTGTGATCACGGAGGTAGGTGTAGAACTCACCATACCATGGGGATTCAGAACCGACAAGGTGACATATCATCTTGGATTCGGGGATATCATAAGTGGGAATCCAAATTTGTTCAACCAAGAACTCATAGCATGTTGAATTTTTTGGAAGATCTAGAAGAGATGCAATAGTAGCCATAACGTCAGCAACTCGATTCTGATATTTGGGTATCTGCTCAAAGGTGATAGTAGTAAATGATGCCTTTAGACTATCCACCATTTGTTTGTATGACATGAGTTTGTCATCCTTGGTCTGATATTATTCAGTGGCTTGTCGAATGACCAGTTGGGAGTCGCCATATACTTGTAGTTCTTGTAACTTCCATTGTATGGATAGCCTGAGTCCTATGATCAAGGCCTCATATTCAGCTATGTTGTTTGTGCATGGAAATGTGAGCCTATAAGACTTCAGGATGCTATCACCTTGAGGTGTGATAAACAAAATTCCTGCCCCCGAGCCATGCCTAGTGTATGAACCATCAAAGTAGAGTTTCCATGGTTGTGTTGTTGTGATCATGAATATCTCTTCATCTAGAAAACTGGAAATGAGGGGATGATCGCCTATGAGTGGTGCATCGGCCAACTAATCTACAATAACTTGACCTTTGATAGCCTTACGGTCCACATACTCGATATTAAATTCACTGAGGATCATCACCCATTTGGCCAAGCGGCTTGTCAATGCTACTTTGCTGAGTAAGTACTTGAGTGGATCGATCTTTGCAATGAGTTGTACTTTATGTGTTAACAGATAGTGCCTTAGTTTAGTGGTTGCCAAGATTATTGCTAGGCAAGCTCGCTCAATAGGGGTGTAATTGAGTTCATAGCCACAGATCTGATGAATGCAACAGACTAACACATGAGAATGACATGTTGAAACTTGAGTTGACCTAGTCCCGGAACAAAGAATAGGAACTTTAGAGACAGATTATAATCATGAGAGATGACTTAGTCACTGCAAATGAATACAAGGATAAGTTCAAAGATAGCTCTACAAAAATTGATGAATTGTTGAAGAGTCAGAGAGATGCTAATGACAAGAGAGGTCTTGGTTATGAAGAAGAAGAAAGCTCAGGTGCTGCACAACAAGATCAATCATTTGGTCAGAAGAAGAATCATGCCAACAACTGGAACTAGAAATCACCAGTAAGACAATCTAATGCTTCCCAAATCTCAAACACACATGGAAAATTTTGATAAGAATAATTCAAGAGAGATAAAGAAGAAAATTGAGTTAGAAAAGAAGGAGAAAATTACCAGACCTAACGAAATGGAAGGGGGATAGTGACATAAATTGTAAAGAGAATAAAGACATAGAAAAAGAATGGAACTAGCAACAAAGACAAGATTGGAGTGCACCAATGAGGGTGCTACTGAGCGTGCCATTATGGGTGATGCCAAAAACAAGAGTACCAATAGAGGGGACATGATCCTAGAATAGGTTGATGTGTGAGTGAACAAGAAATATATTAAGTAGTCTAAAGAATACTTTGGATGGAAATGATGGAGAAAGATTTTTTTTGTTAGGGGAAAGTAGTAACAACGAGGCTCCTACCCTATGTAAACTCTTCACAATGTCTAAACCCAAGAGGACCTTCAATAACATTACATTTAAACTAGATGATAGGTTTTATGAGTTCTTGCAAACTCCAAATTGAGCCCTACCTATAACTTATGAATACTCAAATAAATTAGTTAATAAGAGTATAAGAAAATTGAGAAAAAAAGAAAACAAGAAAGAAAAGGCTAATCAAGAATTAGTCATAGAGGTGCAGCCAAATGAGATGTAGTTCACAAATAAAAGGGCAAAGAGAAGATTTGAAGGCTCACACCCCTTAGACCAAGACCTATATCCTTTAAGGCTTAAAATTAGAGGAATTGTGATAGAAATCAACATGGTGAAGAGAAGAGAAGAGAGAAGAAAAGAAAGAAGAGAAGCATGAGAAAGTAAAAGAAAATAATGAACAAGAAATTCCTTGGAGTGAGATACTAGGAGGACATTAATTTGACACAAAATTGGTAAGAGATAAGGACAAATAGTCAAAGCCCCATAATAAAAATAAGAAGGAGAAGAAACAAATAGTATAGAAATTAGAAAACAATCTAGTAACCATGTGGTCTAGAGAAACATATAAACCTAGAAAAAACTCACAAGAATAGAAACAGTTTTTTAAGATCTCGATATTTGACACTGACACCATTGAATCCATATATCACTGCATTTTATTGGATTCAATCTGGGAGAAACTACACAATTTTTTTGATAAGGACAAACTATTGGACTTTATAGGATCATTGAGAAAAGATGAACTTGAATGGTATATCAAACATTATCCTACCCATACATAGCCACATGGGACACAATGAAAGGATAATTTCTAACAAGTTTTGGGGCACTAGAAGTCCCCACTAGGAGTGTAACAAAGATGATAAAATTGACACAAGTAGATAGTGAATTTGTCAAGAGTTACGTCGAAAAATTCAAATAAGCATGCAGAAAGTTGGAGGATCCATTAATAGAAAAATAGAAAATTGAATGGTTTATATCAAGATTAAATAAAGACATCTGAACTAGATTATATGGAAGAGAATTTGGGAAGAATGAAAAATTGATTACTATGGCCTACCAAATAGGTGCTCAACCATGAAGGAGACCGAGAAAGATCGAAAAGCTAAGATTTGGGAGGACATATATGAAGAGGTACAAAGCCTAGTAATTCAATAGAAGATTAGGGCCATAGAGCCTAAATAATCAAAGAGAATATGCTACACTTATTGTAACTAGGAAGGGCATTGTGAGTTTTGAATTTGAACCTAATTGTGAATCCCTAATTATCTTAACCACAAGCCTAGAATCTATGTGTAGCATTGTAAATTGTACACCCTTAATTAGGGTTGTACAATTTCATGCTCAAGTTAGCACCCGCCTTAGTGTGTTGCACTTTTCATTTTAAAAATTCCTTTAAGCATTTAATTATTAATTTAATTAAATCTAAATTCCTCTCTTATCTTTCCACACATTATAAAATTGGGCCCTTAACCCTAAGTGTGACCCTTTTTATTTTATCTTCTTTAATCAATTAATCATTAAGTCCTAATAAAGTCCTATTTCAACTTTCAAGGCTCAATTTCACATAAATAAACACCTTGAATTGTCACACCAAGTTAGGATTCACTTTGTAATCATGATACCTCGCATCCCTAAAATTTTGGAAAAAAAGTCGGTTGGACCATGGTGATTCACCATGGTCCCAACTTTTTCTCCCAGAATTTCGGGATCATGTTTTGGCGACATAATAATGTTTAAATATTGCTTTGTGCAAAATCATATCAATTCCAAGTTTTCCTATCATCAAAAATAAAGTTAGGGTTTCATATATATAACCTTTCCTTTCCTCATTTGAAGGATCCATCTATTGTAAATTGAAGGAGACCTCTTATGAAGTGAAAGAAAAGGTTTATGTGGAGTCTACGATTAGAAAATCAAGCATTCATTAGGTCTTCATCAACCATTTTCATCATCAATTGAATCTTTAGAAACATTGAAGAATAATAGGAGATCACTGACTGTTGATTGGCTTGTACCTCTCCTTGAGGGTTTGGTATGGTTTCATGTTATTTTTCATATCTCTATATGAGTTTCACAACACTTTTTTCAGGTTTACATTATTTCTTTAGATCCATTTTTTCATTTGTGATTTGAAGCATTCTCATTTACATTATGTTCATTTAGGGTTTTTACTCAAAGCATAGGGTAGAACTCTAGTTTGCATTTTAGCTCATTAGGATCTTACAAACATGGGAGATTTTAGGGCACACACACTTTTCAATACATTATCAGCTATTTGTGGAGGTGGAAATCACCAAAACAAGGGGTTTTACTAAGGCAAAACCCTATATAACCACCCAAATACCATTTTTCAAGTTGCAGGTGTAGGTACAAGGATCCAGTAGAGCTGTGGACTTCCAAAAAGTTAGAATTTATAGGTACAAGTACAGACCCAAAGGAAGGTCTCAGTTTTCTTATACCAATGCATCCAACACCCTAGTCTAGGACAAAGGTTCCCAACTCCTTGGTCCTCTATCTGTTTTGGTAGTTTTTGGTAGTTTTGCATCCGAGGAACTCAGTTTGTAGATTTCAGAATCTCAGGTCAACATAGTAATAAGAACCAAGGCGCCCAGTGTAATAAGAACCAAGGCACCTTATGTATATTTTTACTTTTTATCTTAGTTTTAGTTCTATATCTCTTTGTTATTTTAGTTTATGTAGTTACTTTCATTCATTTCCCTAGCTTAGTTTGCAATTTGTTTACATTTGGCTCATTTCCCTTTCATAACAACAAAGGAATAGAAACCCTAAGAGTATTCCTTGACTATCTTGTACAAGAGTTAGTAAAATTGAATCACTTCCTTAGGAGATTTTGTATTCCAATGTATGGAGGAGAGTGGGACTAGGTCCTAAGCTACCCGATCCCATTTTCATCCATCACACTATGAAATAATTTGACAATACCAATAGAGCTCTAAATCAAATGTATGAAAACAACTAGAATAAATTAAATGATACCTTTATTGTTATGATAAGGTGACATTAACCTTGCAATACTAATCCACTCATATTTCTCCGTGTTCTTTGAAAAGTGTTCCCTAGGACATGCGTAAAAAATATTAAATATTTATATTTTATGGTTATTTGTAATTGCATTTTCAAGAGGTGAACATGAAGAGGTGATAAATATAAAACAAAATGGATAAAATAGACCCCTTAACACATCCATATTGAGCCATGAAGTTCGTGCATAAGGAGATCAACTTTGGGAGGAGAAAAGGTGTCCATTTGGGGATCTAAACAGTCACTACAAGCTATGAATTAGCACTCAAAATGTGTAAAGACTAAGTGGATTTGGGTTTGGCTCCCATGAGGATTCACTTGAAGAGTATTATTTTATTATGTCTATTGGTTATTCCTTCTCCAAGGCATGGGTTTTTGCAAGTTGTTTTGGCCCCTTGTTTTGGTAAAACAACATTAGTTTTTCATGCCCATTTGGCTATAAATTGGACCCAATCCATAGTTGTTTAATCATCAGTTGGTCATTGTTTCAATGTAGCTCTAGTATCATTTAGAGAATTGTAAATTAATTTTATTATTGTGGTGTTCTCTCTATTCAAGAATAATAATATAATTGCCCTTGTTCTCTGGTGGATTTTGTTCTTGAAAGGGTTTCTCCATGTAAATCTAGTGTCTCGTTTGGTATGATTGATTTATATTTATCTTGAATGGTGCAATCACATGTTCATTTTAAATTTAGTTTCAAATTTGGTTATTTTAATATTTGTAATCACATAAGAAAGTTAATATTGCAAGCTTTTGGAACCTTGTTTCTCAACATTTGGTATTAGAACCAACGATTTTGTTGAGAGGGGGATGCCTTTCTCTTTAAATGTTGACGGTTTTTTGCTATAGTAGGAGATTTATTTGTGTGGTTTTTCAGATTTGAGAATGGGATTGAAATCCATGGCTTCTACTTCTCGCTAAAAAATATTGACAAATTCAATATGAATGGCTACAAGATGTGGAACTGAAGATGGAAGATCTTTTGGAAGAAAAAGATCAGTGTTTTTCAGTTTCACATGAAAATAAACAAAAGGACTCCACTTTGGATGATGATGCTTGGAAGAAATTGGAAAATAAGGCACTAGGAACCATTTATTTATTTCTTATTGATTCTATCCTCTTGAATGTATTTGTAGAAGACATTTCATACAAGTTGTGGAAGAGGATTGGTGACATTTATCAACCTAAAAGTTTTTCTAGTAAGTTATATCTCAAAAGAAGGTTATATTCTTTGAAAATGAAAGAGGGTGAATCTATTATACATCATTTGAATTCTTTCAATTTTATTACAGTTCAACTTGCATCAGTAGATGTTAAATGATAAGATGAAGATAAATTTATCTTATTTATTTTCTCTTTGCCCAAATCTTGGGAAAATATGATTATTTCTATTAGCAATGGTAGTAGAGAGCCAAATATGGACAACTTGATTGCCATACTTCTTTCAAAAGAGATGAGAATAAATTCTATGAATGTTAGTTCAAAAGATGCCTTGCATGTGTGAGGAGGGTCTAGAGAAAAAAGGTCCAAAAGGGGATAAAAATAGGGAGAATTCTAAAGGACAATCGAAGACCCCCATAAAGAGAAAAGTGTTAGAACTGTGGGAAAAGAGAGCATGTGAAGAAGGAATGTAGAGTTAAGAAAAATAATGTTGAGTCCTTGACAAAGAAGTCATCTGATGATGATTCTGATGCTTTGTTTATTTTTTCTAACATTGTTGGTGATTATGCTTGGCTTATTGATTTATGTGCCTCCTACCACATCATTCCTCATAAGGAGTGGTTTTCCTCTTAAAAAGCGTATGATGGGGGAGATGTTTTCCTTGGTGACATTAGTACAAAAAAAATTGTCAATTGGTAAAGGAAAGGTAAGAGAAATATTATTTTTGTATCCAAGTTGAATGATTTTGGACTGCATGTAACATTTGACAAGTCTAGTTGTAGGTTGGTAGGAGGGAAATTGATAATAGCTAAAGGATCTCAAATAGGGACTTTGTTTAGGCTTAATGCGTCTAATTTTTGTAACTCTGCCAATGAATTCAATGTGACTGGCTACAAGATGTGGAATTGAATATGGAAGATCTTTTGGAAGAAAGAGATTGGTGTTTTTTAGTTTGACATTAAAATAAACCAAAAGGCTCCACTTTGGATTATGATGCTTGGAAGAAATTGTAAAAGAAGGCACCAAGAACCATTCAGTTGTGTCTAATTGATTCTATCCTCTTGAAATTCTTTGTAGAAGACATTTCATATAAGTTTTGGAAGAGGATTGGTGACATTTATCAACCTAAAAGTTTGTCTAGTAAGTTATATCTCAAAAGAAGGTTATATTATTTGAAAATGGAAGAGGGTGAATCTATTATAGATCATTTGAATTCTTTTAATTTTATTAGAAGTCAACTTTCATTAATAGATGTGAAATGATAAGATGAAGATAAATGTATCTTATTTCTTCTCTCTTTGCCCAAATCTTAGGAAAATCCGATTATTTCTATTAGCAAAGGTAGTACAGAGCCAAATATGGACAATTTGATTGTCATACTTCTTTCAGAAGAGGTGATAATAAATTATATGAATGTTACCTCACAAGATGCCTTACATGTGTGAGGAGGGTCTAGAGAAAAAGGGTCCTAAAGGGGATAAAAATATGGAGAAGTCTAAAGGATGATTGAATACCCCCAAAAAGAGAAAAGTGTTAGAATTGTGGAAAAAGAGAGCATGTGAAGAAGGAATCTTGAGTTAAGAAAAAGAATTTGATTCCTTGACAAAAAAGTCCTCTGATGCGATTTTGATGCTTTGTTTTTTTTTTTTGCTAACATTGTTGGTGATTATGTTTGGCTTATTGATTCAAGTGCCTCCTACCACATGATTCCTCATAAGGAGTGGTTTTCCTCTTAAAAAGCATATGATTGGGGAGATTTTTTCCTTGCTAACAACAGTATGAATAAAGTTGTCAACTGATAAAGGAAGGTAAAAGAAATACTCTTTTTGTATCCAAGTTGAATGATTTTGGACTGCATGTAACATTTGACAAGTCTATTTGTAGGTTGGTAAGAGGGAGTTTGATAATAGCTAAAGGATCTCAAATAGGGACTTTGTTTAGGCTTAACGGCTCTACTTTTTGTAACTCTGCCAATGAATTCAATGTGACTGGCTACGAGATGTGGAACTGAAGATGGAAGATCTTTTGGAAGAAAGAGATCAGTGTTTTTTAGTTTCACATAGAAATAAACCAAAGGACTCCACTTTAGATGATGATGCTTGGACGAAATTGGAAAAGAAGGCACTAGGAACCATTTAGTAGTGTCTTATTGATTCTATCCTCTTGAATTTGTAGAATACATTTCATACAAGTTGTGGAAGATAATTGGTGACATTTATCAACCTAAAAGTTTGTCTAGTAAGTTATATCTTGAAAGAAAATTATATTCTTTGAAAATGAAAGAGGGTGAATCTATTCTAGATCATTTGAATTATTTTAATTTTATTATAAGTCAACTTGCATCAATAGATGTTAAATTATTAGATGAAGATAAATGTATCTTATTTCTTCACTCTTTTCCCAAATCTTGGGAAAATAAGATTATTTCTATTAGCAATGGTATTAGAGAGCCAAATATGGACAACTTGACTTCGATACTTCTTTCAAGAGAGGTAAGAATAAATTCTATGAATGTTGTCTCACAAAATGCATTGCATGTGTGAGGAGGGTCTAGAGAAAAAAGGTCCTAAAGGGGATAAAAATAGGAAGAAGTCTAAAGGACGATCAAAGACCCCCAGAAAGAGAAAACTGTTAGAATTGTGGAAAAAGAGACCATGTGAAGAAGGAATGTAGAGTTGAGAAAAAGAATGTTGATTCCTTGACAAAAAGTTCCTCTGATGATTATTCTGATGCTTTGTTTATTTTTTCTAACATTGTTGGTGATTATGCTTGTCTTATTGATTCACATGCCTCCTACCACATGATTCCTCATAAGGAGTGGTTTTCCTCTTAAAAAGCGTATGATGGGGGAGATCTTTTCCTTGGTGACAACAGTACGAAGAAAGTTGTCAATTGGTAAAGGAAAGGTAAGATAAATCTTCTTTTTGTATCCAAGTTGAATGATTTTGAACTACATGTAACATTTGACAAATCTAGTTGTAGGTTTCTGATTAGAAGCAAATTTGAAATATTGAAAATAATATTTTCATATTT
The DNA here is from genome assembly GCF_030272615.1 of Cryptomeria japonica. NCBI lineage: Eukaryota > Viridiplantae > Streptophyta > Pinopsida > Cupressales > Cupressaceae > Cryptomeria > Cryptomeria japonica. The sequence goes on along the minus strand of NC_081412.1, from coordinate 49,542,030 downwards.
TTTCTAGTTTTACTATATGTTTGTATTTGGCGTTTTTGAAGGCCTTCGGGGCATTTTCAGCCCTTGAAACTTTGGTATATTCCTTAGAATGTTGTCATAGGCATGTTATTTTAGGACTTCACCTTAAGCTCTTGGAGACCTTTCCAATGAGTTAAACGGCTCGTAATTTTGAGTCCTGAGTAGAAAGTTATGCTTGGTTAAAGTTAGGACAAAATTTCTTTTTTTTTTTTTGAAATTTTCATAGTTTTAGATTTTATTATGTAAATAAACAGATGTGACTATTGGGTTTCGATTCTCAAGGGGTTTTGGTGACCCTTGGAATCTCATGAAATGACATATGTTGGATTTTTGAATTGAATAGATTACTTTTTGGCTTGCTTCAATTTTGTGTTTACCTTGTTCATGTAAACAAATCCACAATACCGTGGGTTCTCACTCAAGTGTTGTCATCCGAATCCATAATTTGGATCAGTGGTATCAAAGAAAGTTCACTCCTATATGTCATATCACACGTGATCAACATATCAAAGATTGGGGTTGGAAACAAGGAACCCTTTAGACTACCTTCCTTTGAGACGTACATGATCGCAGATGGCTAAGTTGCAGACCAACGATAACATTAAAGTGTTGGTTGCAGATGCATTAACAAATCAACATGAAGAAATGATGGAGAAGTTCAAGCAAATGCTGGAAAGTTGTGGGTCACAAGAAAACCCACCATTCACAGGGTATACACCATTCAAGGTGCAAGTGAATTTCGATATACCCACATTTCAAGGAAAGATTGATGCGGATGTTATTGATGACTGGGTTTCAAAACTGGAAAGGTATTTCTCTGTCAACCAGTTCTTAGATGAAGAGAAAATAACTTTCACTCTTCTCAAAGCTGAAAATCATGTGAAAGATTCATGGGAAATGAAGTTAGCATCCAAGGCAGCAGAAACTGGCAGTACTTTTATTTTTTATCAAAAACCCACATGGGGAGAATTCATGGAGCACATAAAGGAAGAATACTTTTCCTATAGATACATATGAACAAAAATATATGCAGTGGCAATTTCTTCGACAAAAAAAGGACCAAACTATTCAAGAATATACTAATATGTTTCATTCTTTAGCATCAAAGCTTGGCATTAAAGATTGTGAGAAGCACTGAGTTTTGAAATATCAGAGTGGACTTCATAGGTATATCCAAACCAAAATGGAATTCTTAAACATAGAGACTCTACCTAGTGCATACAAATTTGCTACAAAAATTGAGGAGAAATTCAAACAGAAAGGAAGGAGGGATAACTTTGCAAACAATAGATGGAAGGGTGAAGGTGGCAAAACTACATGGAAACAAACCTCCAAGGAATCTTCTCCCAATTCACCAACAAAAAAGGAATGGTGTATGAAGAAGACACAAGATAATGGTATGTGATGTGAATTCCATAAGAGTCCCTCTCATAACACAAAAGATTATAGAACCATAAAAAGTTTAATGATGGAGATGCAAGAGGACAAGGTAGAACCTAAGGTGGTAGAATCTTGCACAGAAGAAAGTCATGAACAAGTCATTGAGGCTGATCCATATGCAACAATAGCTACTACAAATATATTGCCCCGAGAGGATGAGGAGAGATTGTTCCACTGACAGATGTGGGTCGGAGGAAAATCCCTACACTTTATTGTTGATAGTGGAAGTCAAAAGAACCTAATATCAGCGGAGACTGTGAAGAGATTGAATATGAAAACAACAACACACCCGCAACCCTATTCAATGGGATGGGTAAGTCAAGGGAGAGATATCCAAGTGCACCCGCAGTGCCGCCTTTCATACTCTATAAATCCTTTCAAAGATGAGGTAATATGTGATGTGGCTCCTTTATATGTTTGTGATATTCTGTTGGGACAACCATATATGTACCAGCGCCATGGTGTTTATGAGTCTAGACCTCGTAGCATGACAATCAAATTAGGTGAGCAGAAATATTAAATACCAAAGGTAAGACATGCATACTCTACCTCTTTGATTAGTGCTAAGCAATGTAGGAGGTTGGTTGGCAAAACAGGAACATTCATATTATTGATGATTCATTCTGAAGAAGAGAGAAAGTTAGTATATAATTCTCATGCCATCACAAACACCACAAACCTGTTGAAAAGATTCAATGGATCAAATTTTGATAAAATATGAGAATCTGTTTAAGTTACCAACTAGGGTACCTACACACTTCCAAGTGAGACACACTATTGATTTGATACCAGGAACTCCATTACCTAATGAACTAGTCTATCGTAGATCAGTATTAGAAAATAATGAAATTAAGAGGCAAATACAAGAATTGATTGAGAAGGGACATATTCATCCAAGTGCATCACCCTGTGGTAGTCCCATTGTTCTGGCAAAGAAAAAGGATGGAACTTGGAGACTTTGTATTGACTATATGGCCTTGAAAAAAAATTCAATCAAAAATAGGTATGCACTTCCCTGGATAGATGAACCACTTGGACCATCTTAGAGGGGCCTGATTCTTCACAAAAATTGATTTGAAATCGGGATACCATCAAGTACCAATTGACTCAACTGATGTGTGGAAGACAACTTTCAAATCTAAAGCGGGATTGTTTGAATGGCTAGTGATGTCTTTCAGTCTAACAAATGCCCTAGTGACATTCATGAGAATGATGAATGATATACTCAGACCATTCACTAATTCCTTCATGGCGGTATATCTAGATGACATACTCATCTTCAGCAAAACTTGGGAGGAACATTTACAACATGTGGAAAAAAATCTCTCAACTTTACAAGATCATGGGCTTTATGCAAACAAAGAAAAGTGCTCATTTGGTATGCAGAGTATCAGATACTTAGGATATGTTATTGACAGTGAGGGTGTTCATGTTGATCTAGAGAAGATACAAGTGATTAAGGACTGGCCATCTCCTAGAAATCTCATAGAGTTACGAAGTTTCCTCGGGTTGCCAAAATTTTATCACAGATTTGTGTTGGGGTTTTCCCATTTGTCTTGGCCTCTAAATCAGTCATTGTGGGGGGAACACAAGCAAATTTTAAATGGATAGGTTCTCAACAAGAATCATTCAAGGAGTTAAAACGAAGGTTATGTTCTGCGCTAGTTTTATCTCTTCCTGACCTACAACAGTCATTTGAAATACAAACCGATGCACCAGAATATTCCATAGGAGCAGTCCTCATGTAGCATGGTCACCCAATTGCATATCATAGTCAGACTTTTTCTGATACAGTGTGTTGGTATGCCACTTACAACAAGGAACTGTATGCTATTGTTCAAGCCTGTAAGTAGTGAAAACATAATATTTTGGGTAAGGAGACTGTCATCCACACAGACCACAAACCTCTTCAATTTTTGCAAACACAAGGGAAGTTGCAGAATGATCGACACAATTATGGTTAGCCTATCTTCAACAATTTCATCTCAATATTTGCCACAAGAAGGGAAGCGCTAACAAAGTAGAACACTGTTTGAGCAAGCCTCCGATTGCAGCTATAAGTATGGTATTGGACTCATGTGGTCATCAAACTGAAGCTTGGTCTTGCTTGTATGAGAATGATGTTGAATTTGCATATGTTTATAATCAATTGGTGAAGGGACATCAAGTGAATGACTTCTATTTGCAGGATGGAATGCTTTGTCACCTTGGCCAAATCTGTGTGCCCAATGCAGAATGCAAAAAGCTGATATGGGAAGCTCACTATACTAAGGTTGTTGGTTACTTTGGCATAGGTAAGACTACTGCTATACTTTAGAGGTATTTTTATTGGCCAAAGTTGAGAAATGATGCCATTTCATATATTCAAGCTTGTACCGCATGTACTATCGCTAAGCCTACCAATCATAAACTTGGATTGTATTCACCTCTTCCTGTTCCTAAAAAACCTTGGCATTCAGTTTCTATGGACTTTATGTCTGGTCTTCCTACCATCAAAAGAGGCCACAATTGTGTGTATGTTGTGGTAGATAGGTTCTAAAAAATGGCAGTAATAGTGGTTTGTATAAAAATAATTTCTATAGAGGACACTGCAAAGATTTTCTTTGAACACATTGGTTCATTTTGGTCTGTCGAATACCATTATCTCAGATAGGGATAGCAGGTTTCTTAGTAAGTTTTGGTCTACATTATGGGGAAAAAAATGGACACAAAATTAACAAAGTCTACTGCTTTCCATCCTCAAACAGATGGCCAAATAGAGGTAGTGAATTGGATGATCATTCACATCCTACGCATGTATCACTCAAAACATTCCTGCACATGGGATGAAAGTCTTCCATATGTTCAGCATAGCTACAACCGGGCAATTCACAGTTTGACTGGTCACAGCCCATTTGAGGTTTGTCTTGGTTATCAGCCACTTGCACCCATGGATGTTGCCATACCACTTATTCAACCCGATCTGGTTCCACATGTTGGTAAGGAGGAAGATAAGGCAGCCCAATTCATTGATAGAATTCATCATCTACAACAACAAGTTCATGAAATCTTGGAAATACCAATAAGAAATATAAGGAGAGACATGATGAGCATCGTACTCCTCATAATTTTCAAGTCGGTGACAAGGTGTGGTTGCATATCCAGAAGGAACGATTGCAGGATCCCAATAGGAAGATTCATCCTCTACATTATGGGCCATACATAATCATCAAGCAAGATGGTGATAATGCTTTTGAGCTTAATTTACCCCCATTTATGGGTCTTCATCTAGTCTTCAATGTGGAACTCTTGAAGCCATATTTTCCTCCACTATTAGATGTTGCAGATGTGGCAGAAATAATTTCCACTATAGAATTAATTCTAGAAGTAGCTTCTCCATTCCAATGTGATCAGATTGTGGACACCATGGTGAAAACACTCAAACAGCAGCAGATCTATTTGTACAAACAGGTTCGAGCAGGGCAGATTGCTCAATAAGAAAAGTAGTTTACTAGGGAGCAGCTTCAGGTACATTTTCCTCATCTCACTCAGAGTGTTGATTCAATGCGGTAGATTGATGTTCAAGGGGCAAGTAATGATCAGAAGCAAATTTAAAATATTGAAAATAATATTTTCATATTTTTCTAGTTTTTCTATATGTTAGTATTTGGCATTTTTGAAGGCCTTCGGGGCATTTTCAGCCCTTGAAACTTTGGCCTATCCCTTAGAATGTTATCGTAGGCATTTTCTTTTAGTACTTCACCTTAAGCTCTTGGACACCTTTCCAACAAGTTAAACGGCTCATAATTTCCAGTCCTGAGTAGAAAGTTATACCTAGTTCCGATTAATTAGAAAAACAGGTTTTAAGGACCCGAAACCTTTTACATAAAGATCAAAAGAAAGATCATCAAAGCTCAACTAGACCAGCATAAAGACAACAAACAAAAGACTGCAAAGAAAGCCAGCAATCCAAACAGACAACAAAAAACTAGGAACAACAAAGCAGAAAAAACCAGAAAGAAACACCTAGATAGCTAGCAACACCTACAGTCCTTGCTCTGCTCTTTGTCCTCCATCTCTGGCTCAGAGTTGCCCTTCTTTTTCTACTTTTTCCTTTTATGAGAAGAAGATTTAGGTTTCTTCTTCCGAGGGGATGGAGTGTCATCCTTTTCAAAGTCCTTAGAGACCTCCGAGGAGGAGGAAGAATGAATCTAGAAGACCTTCTCTTTTCTTTTTTTCTTGCCCTTGAAAGAGGACGGCTTACTACTCTCTTGTTTTCTTTTCTTACCCAATTCAACCTTAGAGTCCTCCAAGATCTCCTCAATCTCACTTTTCAAATCACCAACATAATCCTCACCCACAGAAAATTCAGAGTTTGACCCTTCCTCCTCAGATTCAGAGACAGAAAGCTGGGTGCGGGAGATTTGATTAGCTTTAATATGTTCATAGATTAGAACTGTTACCCCCTTTTTTTTCACATATAGCCCATCAAAAATAAGGGTCATCATTTTCATAGAGCTTAAGTCTTCATCAATCGAGTTTCGTACTCATCTGTTGAACCTTTTATAAAGTTCAAAAGTCGGGTTCAAAGGAAATGCGATCCATTAAGTTCTAAGTCTTCATTAGCATAGTCGTTGAACTTGAACTTTGAACCTTTCAGGTTCAAGGTTCAAGGTTCAATCGGTCTTTTGTCTTGTGTTTTGCGGCTGTCTCTTTAGTACTAGTCTTGTGGTCACTTTGAACTTGAACCATTGAACCTTTTTTTTTTTGAAATGGTTCAAGGTTCAAGGTTCAAGGTTCATTCTCGTGTCATTGAATGTTCCTTTTGTCTCTTTCTGCCTGTTCGTAAATGTTGATCTTTTGTCATTGAACTTTGAACCAATGAACTTCTTTTAAAGTAGTTCAAAGTTCAAAGTGGTGTTTCAAATCAGCCTGATGGTGTTTAAGAAGAAAAGGTAGCACGATGGAAACAGAATATTCCTTATTTTTCATGTTTTCAAATTTTAATTATGGAAAACAATCATGAGAAAGCATGTCGACTGTGTGAAATTGATTTCTAATTAATGAGTTGTTGGCATATGGACACTCCAATGAGACATTGTGTGTGATTGAAGGTTTTGTCATTGATGGCAACCTTGCAATCCTATGGCACCGACAAGATATTATACTAGCAAAATATAACACAGGAAAGATAGTGCACTGGCATAAGAAGATCAATCTATAGCGGCATCGGCACAGAAGATGTACACCGGCATAGAAGGAAATATGTATACCGGCACAGAGGCCGACAGGATTTTTGATATGTAATATTTTGTTTATCATTGTAAGCGGACTTGGCAAATTGTAAAATGACTCTTGTATATAAAGGAGATCATTGTAGTCATTTGTGTGATATGTATAGAATGCAATAAATAAATTATAAGGTAGACCTAATGTGCGAATTGTAGGTCAAGGGTATATGTAAAGAACAGAGCAAGAACTGGTACTGAATCTGGCATTGAAGATGCTATTGTAAAGCAGTACAGAATATTGGATTTGTGTAAATCCTCATTGTAAGTCAGTGTGACTTCTTATTGAGCAGTGAGCTCTAGGCAATTGGCCTTCCTGCATGTGCAGGCCCCTATTGTAAGTAATATTCTCTTATTGGCCAGTATGTGAATATTGTGGGTTACAAATCCCACCGAGGTTTTTCCCACACTGGGTTTCCTCATTAAACATCTTGTGTTATGGTGTTCTTTTCATGTGGATACTTTTAATTCTGTTATTTGCATTAATTCTTGCATACTAGTATACTGTTACTTTGTATTCTGCATATTCAATCTTAAGAAAATTTCAATACCGGTTAGATACCGATTCACCCCCCCCTCTCAGTATCTGTGGGAACCCTAACATGAGCATGTCAGAACTATATCAAATCACGAGGGGTTTTACACAGATGAATGAATTGGGGCGAAGCATGTTTTGGTTCTGTTCAGTGTTTTCCATCCTTAAATATGATGCTTCTCAGGTAAGACAATTATTGTTGCCGCTGGCAAAGAGTAGAGACGCGGAAGGTAATTTAGCTTAGTTTTTCCGAGGGTTTCACAGTTTGATGGTGAAGACAGGTGAGTTCAATTTCTTATTTTCTCCTGCTCTGTTTTAGTTCTGAAATTGGAAAAGTGTAATTCTTTGCCTCGGAGTTGAATGTTGTCTGATTGATGCAATTTTAAGCAAAAATGAGACCAACTCTTCCAAAATTGGGTCAAACATCATGCTTGATTAGTACCCTCCCAGAATTAAATGATACAGCCTTCGTTCAAGATGAGTTAGATAATTTTCTAGAAAGGGCTAAGAACCCAAAAGCCAATTCCATGATGGGAAAGATAGTTCACAGTGGTCTGGTTGAGGCCGCCGCATTCCCAATTGTTGCTCCTTGCCCAGAATTAGTATATGCATGCATGAACAGATATGATGCTAGTAATAGGTGTATTAGCGCCAATAATGGAGACATGCTAGTGTGAATTGATAGAGAAATAGTAATGGCTGCAATTGGAATTCCTCACAAAGAGTCATATGAAGATTGGTCCATAGGAACCTCATACGCATTTTTATCTGAGAATAAAAGTGTTTATCGGAGCGTCATTGCTAGAAACTGGCTCCTTAAAATATAGAAGGGAGGTTCTAGGTTGCCTAAACCCTTGACAAGAGAGCATTTTATTACAGAAGTAAGAGATATTGTGATTCTTTTGAATAGGCTTAAGGGGAATTCGCATGCCTTCTATTGGGAAGACTGGATGTATTTTTACATTCAGGTATTATTATCTGGTGAGAAATACCTTGACTAGGCGCAAGTAATTACTGAGAGATTGCATGAAGGTTTGAGTAATTTTGTTGGAATAGCTGATTTTCATATGACTTCATAACTGTTTTATATTTTAGCCTGTATTAGAGAATGGCTAGGATTATATCAAGAACCTTGGGTTAATGGAATGAAGGTCTATGAGTGTTATCCACATTTGCAGATATAGAGTTACACAGAAAACTTCTTAAGATGGAATGATGTCTTTGTGGGAAGATTAACTTTTGAACTGTAGGGAAATTTGAATAATAGAATGTCACCTGAGGCATTAAAGTTGGTCAGTACATATGGGAGTTGTTTTATTCAATTTCCTAGATTTACTTATATTAGAATTGGTGGCTTTGAAGATGAACCTTTCAAATTTCCCAGATATGCTCTTGATAGTTATGTACTCTTAGAAGTTTGCAGACAGTTAGCTCATGTTGATCAGAAATTAGGAATGAAAAGTGAGTCTGAAGCAATTTTCCTAGTTGAACTCGGATATTATAGTTGCAAAATTGTTTCTGATGCATTGAACTTAGAAGTAGAGCTCAAGAAAATGAATTTGCAGCCTTATGTTGCTTGACAGGGGTTTGACAACAAAGAATATGCAATGAAACACTTGAATGTTGATGTGAACTTTTCACATATACCCCCGTTAGAAGACTACTGGGAAGATTTCCATGATGAATTTGAAGTCCAGAGAAGATTATGGTCAAGGTTCACTTTACGGCAAATCATTACTTTGAAATTGCCAATGAACATAGCAGAAATACAAGAAGAGGAAGGTGAAGATGTATTGGACCCGGAGTTCAATGAAAGAGCTCATGAGCAACCTATTCCTGAAATTAACTGGGATAGGAGAGAAGAAGAAAATATTCAATCTAAAACCTTTAATGTTATAAGGAGAACAAAAAAATGGTTAAGAGACCATAGATCTGGAACAAGATTGACCACTACCTCAGCCGAGAAATCAGTTGAGCAACCTCATGCTGCTGTACCAATTTCTTCTTCTAACATTATTGTTGATATTGCAGGTGTCACTGATACACAGAGTGAGAAGGTTCAAAGTAGAAGATTTAAAGAAACACTATTTGGCCCCTCAACAGTTCGAGTCACCCATTCCAGAAGTAAGAAGAAAAGTACAGAAATTTCAAGAAAAGAAACTATCACAATTCTTGATAGAGAAGAGGCACAAGTGATTATGGGTGAACCAGAAGCAAACATCCCTACAACTCAAGATGTGAGTAAAGAAAAGGAGCAACCTGAGGAAAGCCCCAGTCAAGTGGCTACTTTGGCTATCATGGATTCATCTGAATATCAGATGCTGCCAGCAAAAGAATCTCCAAATGTTTCAAGGTGGTTGGGAGCGTCAATTAGCAAGAAACGTAATGTAGTCCCTATCAGCGTACCAATGGAGGATATGGTGAGTAAATGTCTCGAGAATACACCTAAGTCTAAGAAGCTAAAATCAAAAGCTATGCTAGAAGTGGATGAGAATACAGGGCATTGGGTAGCTGAAGTGGCTAGGCCGATTTCAGACAAAGATCTAGAGAATGCTACTGAGAAGGATTTTGTTGTTGAAAAGGTTGATTTAGGAACTGCTTCAAGGGCTACTGACGCAAAACACCTAGAATCCTCCACTAAAAGAATGTTATCCAGAACATGGAAGGATGAGAAGGACAAACATGAGTTGAAATAGACTATTAAGCAGATGACAGAGTACATCAATGCCATACATCATCCCAGTCCACAGCTCCTGTCACAGGTTTCTCAGAGTTTTGATCCTAAATCACCCATGAACCAAAATTTGTTGGATAAGGTTCAGAGGAATCATATGTTAGCGGAAACCTTCAAGGAGTGGCTTGAATCCATAATTCAGCAAGGAATAGATTTTATCACGAATTTGATCAGGGTGTACGAAGATGTTGTAATTGTAACTCAAGAGCTTGAAACAGAGGTGTCGACATGGGAGAAGGAAAGGAAAAAATGGGCTGCAGTATTCATTCAGATGAGAGATGTGCAGAAATATGGTGTCATGAAATTTCTCGCAGAAAAGGCAGTAAATGATTTGGATGACAAGATACTGTATGTGGCCAAGGAAAATATTGAATAGAGAAATTCAATCATAAAGCAAGGTCATGAAGATTCCATTAAGCTATTGAAAAAATTGAAAGAACTCATTGTCGTGATGCAGAAAGACTTAAAGTGCATTGATGTACAACTTCTTAAGGAAGATGGACAGACCATCGAGCAGGCAGTAGATATGGTGGAGAGTTTCAAAGGAAAGATGAACTTGGTTAAAGAATCAAAGTCTTTAACCAGAGATGACTTCAGTAGAGAAGCTTGAATTGAATCTATGTTAGTTGTCTATTAAGATCATTTAGAAGTGCACAAAATTAAAGTTATACAAGTGAGTATGGACAAATAAGTTTGGAAGCAACGCATCCTACACATTGGGCTCCCACATTACCAGGTTGTTCATAACTTCTCCATGGCTCATATGGAGTGGCGAAATATACATGGCACCACACACACCCCTGAGACAATTTAAGCCATTTTCTGTTCTTATCGTTATAGCTCTATTTACGGCTTTTGGCCATTTAGTTAATTTCAGTTATGAACGGTTGTTTCTGGAAACTTTGGTTTTAATTTGCTAAAAAAAGACAATCTAGCCCGATGGCTATAAATATTAGTTATGGATGTTTTGGCGAGATCCATAAAATTTTGTAAAAATTGAGAGAGCAGACTGGTTTTACTTGTAATTTCAGTGAAACACCCATCTTTGAATGGAATGGAATATTTGATACATTAGAAAACCTGTGAGTTTGAATATATAAAGATTTATGTTGGAATAATTATGTGTTCATGTATCTGATTCCTTTCTCTGATTTTTCATTTTAAGTCTATGGATCAATTTGATGAATGAAATTAGCTGAAAGCATCTGAATATTCTGATTCCCCTTGTCCTGTGAGTCATTAGTGAGTATCAATCAGAGTTCAAATATTTTTGATCATCCTGTGAGTTAATCTTCATTTTAAGTCTAATGTCTTACTATGAATTTCATTATCTATCATGAAGCGTTCATGTTGTGTAGACAAGTGAATGTTGAAGCCTTTTGTTTGCTTTCTGGTTAAAAGTGAATTACATGATTAAATTTATTCAAGATTCATTGAATATCATATAGGGAGTTGTACCTTTATGCAGAGGGTAAAATAATAATTATTTACCCAACTATTGGTTCTCATTGGTTTTCTATTAGGCAACAGGAGTATTTATTTATAAATTTTGAGAGATCCAATCTGTTAACCAACAAGAACCATTAGACCTTGGTGCATAGCAATGTCTCCCTTGGGGTTCTCTTTGTGGACTTTGATAGTGACATTCATTGAGCAAATCAGGAAATAGGGTGTGTTAACTTTGTCTTCATACCTGAAGTGGTTGAGCAACACGGAATGGTAGCCATAGACTTTGGTAAATCTGCCACCTAGAGTGATGTAGCAGAACCTCCCTCCAAGGCTTAGCAAAGGCCTTGGGAGGGTAGTAGGTCTTGCTAAGCTTAACCAAGCACTTCTTCTCCTTAGTAGTTTCAGTGTATCTCTCGATGGCCTCCTTGCTAAGCTTTTTGTCCCTATAGAAATTACTTCCCTCCATCTAGAGACCCATCACCTGACCAATGAGGTCCTCGTCAATGGTGATAGTTTGATCTCCCATTTTCAGGGTGCCCTTCCTCCAATTTTTGGTGAAAAACTTAGCAATTTTAGCATCCCTCCCATGGAGTCTTTCCATGTACTTCATTAGCTCGCCCTTCTGCAAGATACTCCAGATTTCCTCTTATTTCCATTCTTTACAATTACTAGGCTCGTAGCGGCGCCTGTTACCTCCCATGATTTCACAGCTCAAACCAGAAACTCAAGAGTTGCAGATAGCTAATGGAAAGAAATCTTTAGATGCGGCCCCAAAAACCCAAAAAGTGTGGGAGAAGGTGGCATTCTTCTTATCATTATTGGTAGTGACATAATAATAATTAATATTAGTCCTCCAAGTCATGTCATTAATCATTATATAATCCATTTAAAATCTTTGAAGTGCAGTTATATCAATCCATGAAAATGATCGATCTGGCATCATTCAGAAGATCCTCTTCACCCTTCCAGGTAATCATGTTGTCATGAGTGACCGCCACCCTAGCTGCCCAATCAGCGAGGCCATTTGCTTCCCAATAAATGTGAGAGATAAAACATTTATCAAAGGTTTTAATAAGATCCCTAGCAGCCTTAATAATATTGTTAATAGTCCATGAGGGCTTGGTAATTCCTTTAAGGCAGTTAATGATATTATTAGAGTCCCCCTCGATCCAGAGATAAGAACAATTCCACCTTTTAGTGAGAAGGATGCCTTGGAGAGCAACCATAGCTTCCGCCATATGGTTAGTTTAGCAACCTATAAGAACAACAACAATTTCCTTGCAAATGCCATTTTCATCTCTGAGAATTGCACCACATCCCGTTGGTCCAGGATTGCCTTTAGCAGCACCGTCAAAGTTGATTTTGAATCATCCAGGAGGGGGAGAGTACCACTTATCTTCTAGTCTCTTACTTTGTTTAGTATCAATCCTAACAGCACTCTTCAGGTTCCAGGAGTTGGGGATGTGAGCTTCCAGGCAATTGACAGGAGTGCAAGGTTCTCCAATGGTCTTGAGGTTATCCACTATAGCCCTTTGAATTTTTTGAAAAACAATAGCCTAGGGGAGAGAAGTATCCCTGAAGATGTGGTTGTTCCTTTCTTTCCAAATCCCCCACGGGATGTGAGGAAGAGAGAGCTACCACAAAGTTCTCAAAGAGGGATTAGACCAATGGTAGCTCCAAGAATGGAAAAAGTCTTGAATAGAGTTGGGGAACACCCATACCATACAAAAATTCTTCAGAAAGCTTTCCCAGATAGAGACAGTGAAAGAACAGTGAATAGCCAAGTGGTCCACAGACTCTTCCTCCTCATGACACAAAACACACCTATTGGGGAGATTAAAACCTCTAATCTTCAGGTTGTCTAGAGTCAAAATTTTGTTTTGGAGGATAGTCTAGTAGAAGATATTGATCTTCGAAATAAGACCCTTGATCCAAGCATTAGACCCGAAGGGGTTCTCTGAGGGGGCTAGAGTCAACACTCCATACATGGAAGAAACAGTAAGGTTGCCTTTGGGCTCAAGTTTCCAAATTAGAATATCTTCTTCATTATTCAGCCAAGCAGAAAACAAGTGTTTCTTGAGATTGATGAGGCCAGGGTGTATACCTTCAATATTTTTCAATTTGTCACCTATCCAGTACCCCTTAATCAAGGAACCAAAAACTCTTTTACAAGGGGTAGCAAAAGGGGCCCAATCAAGGATTTCCAGAAAAGGCTTATCAAGCAACTAGGGATCTTCCAAAATTTGACTTTCCTACCATTACCAACTCTCCATTTAACCCCTTTAGCTATGCTATCTTTACACTTTGAAGCATGGTTCCAAATGTGAGAGCCATTGAAGCTGAAATCAGATTTGATGAAAGAGAAAAGAGATGAAGACAAGAGAGGATACTTACTTCTCCAAATTTCACACCACTCACTGTCAGAGTGGAACATTCTCCACATCTGTTTGGACAAAAGAGCTTCATTGAGAGTCTAGATTCTCCTCAAACCCAGACCACCCTTTCTTTTCGATCAACAAACCTTGTCCCAAGCCACTAAATCCATTCTCTTATTTTCCTCAACCCCAAACCAAAGAATTTTTTTTTGAATTTTTTCAATAGCATCAGCAAACTTAACAGGGATTCTGAAGAGACTAAGAGAATAAATAGGAATGCTTTGAAGGGATGCTTTAAGAAGTTGTAACTTGCTAGCCTAACTTAGGAGAGCACCTTTCCAACTAGCAAGATTTCTCTGAAATTTATCCACCAAAAAACTCCAAAAGGAATCAAGGGGAGAGATGCCCAGGGGGAGGCCAAGGTAGGTAGCAGGAAGAACAGCAATCTGACATTCCATAATTCTACTAATTCTATGTTGTCTTTTCTCAGGAGTGTTGATGAAAAATACTTCACTTTTAACCCAGTTGATAAGCTGGCCAAAAGCAGACACATACTTGCACAGGGTGTCCTTCAGGATTCTGGCTTCTGAAATACTAGAATCCCCCATAATGATGGTATCATCCACAAATTTCTGGTGGGAGAAGGTGTGATCAGCAAAAGAGGGTTGGAGAACTTTAAAGATACCTCTAGTCACCATACTTTCCATGTACCTTCCAAAGCATTCAGTCATAATGATGAACAAAATAGGGGAGATGGGATCCCCTTGCCTCAAACCTCTGGAGGCTTTAAAAAAAGGGGAGGGGGAGTCATTAACAAGAACAACAAAGGAGGCAGAGGAGAGAAACTGCTTGAAAAAGTCCACACATCTGTTAGAGAAGCCAAAAACCAAGAGAACCTTCATGAGGAAGGACCAGTCCACCTGGTCATAAGCCTTAGAGAGATCAAGCTTGAGAATAAAACCTTGCTTCTTGGCCATAACAAGGGAGTGGATATTCTCATGGATGGTAATGATGGAATCAAGAATTTGCCTTCCTAGCACATAACCATTCTGCTGAAGACTAATCAGGGAGGGAAGGACATTCAAGAGTCTGGAGGTGAGGACCTTGGAAATAATCTTATAGAAAGATTTGCATAAACTGATAGGCCTGAACTTATCCATGGAGTCAGCTCCTTGAATTTTGGGGATCAAAGCAATGAAGGTGCCATTAATTTATTTCAGTAATCTTCTTGCCCCAAAAAGTTCTTTAACCCCATTGGAGACATCTTTCCCAACAATATGCCAGAACTCTTGGAAGAAAAACATAGGGAAACCATCAAGACCAGGAGTTTTATTGCCCTCAAAAGAAAAGATGGTATTTTTGATCTCCAAGTCCAAAGGGATGGAAGTAAAAAAAGAATTCTTATGCTCATCAATAAGGCAAGGAATGTTCTGGAGGAAGGCATTTTGAGCATCATCATCCAAGCTCTAATCCCTACAAAGAAGATCAGAGAAGAAACTTTTTGCCTTATTTCTAATCTCCTCTTCCTTGACCAGCTCCACATTGTTCACCATTAGTTTTTTGATCCTATTAGCATCTTTGTGTTTGATAGTTGACATATGGAAGAATCTAATGTTCTTATCCCCTTCCTTTAGCCAAATACATCTAGATCTTTGCTTCCAAAAAGCTTCTTCTTTTGCAATGATATCATGGTATCTTTTGAGGATCTCATTTTCTTCTGCAATTGTAATAGTGGAGAATCCATCCTTCTAGATTTGGACCCAAATTTTGTTGAGGTCTTCCTAAATTTTTCCTTTGGCCTCAAAAATATTCCCAAAGCAAGATTTATTCCAGGTCCTTATGTTATCTTTTATGCTTTTAAGTTTCTTCACAACTATATACATGGCAGTACCCTCAACTTGAATGTTCCACCATTCCTGAATTTTATGAGTCAGATCTGGATGTAATGTCCATATTTTTTCAAACCTAAAGGGAAAATGCCTTCTCCTATTGATAGGGTTAGCAATAAGAGTTATAGGGTAGTGGTTAGACCCAACACGAATGTGAGCAGACAAAGAGCTAAAATAATGTCTGAACCAGTCATCAGATATAAGAGCCCTGTCAAGGCGTACTTGAATAAGGTCATTTCCAACCCTCCTATTAGACCAAGTGTAGTTAAAACCCTGCATCTCCATATCATTAAGGGCCTGAGTGTTTATAAAATCCATGAGGGCCAATCTACTATCCAGCTACGAAGGGAAACCACCAAATTTTTCCTCCTCTTTCAACGGGGTATTAAAGTCTCCCATGACCAGCCAACTGAGGTTCTTGAAGTTGTCCCTTATTTCCATAAGTTTTTTCCAAAACTTGCTTCTGGCTTTCAAGGTATTGGGAGCATAGATGTTAGTGAGGACCAAAGAGGTGTCATCCTTTAAATGCTCAAACTTAATGCAAGAAAAATTGCTCTCTTGAATAAGAACTTGACCTCTAATACTATTGAGATTCCAGATTGTTGCAATGCCTCCAAAGGCACCTTCAGAGATACCACCATAGATGCTACCAGATTTAAATAAATTCAAAGCTTCAACCTTTTCTCTACTCATCTTAGTTTCTTGAATAAGAAAAATGTTAGGTTTACTATCCCTAATCATATTCCTAATAATATCATGCTTGTGGGGATTATTAAGTCCCCTTATGTTCCAAGAAACAATCTTCATAATCACTTACCAATTCCTAACTCATTCAGAGTCCTCTAAGTCCCATCTACTATGTTTTGGCTAGCCTCTTGATCTCCAACTTTGTGGTTTGAAGGTCGCCATGGGGATGAGCAGACATACCCTACATCAACTTGATAAATTCTCCTAGACTTCCTTATTTGGGCAGCAGAGGGAGTGGAGCCTTTCTTGTTCCTATGTTTTGGAATTTTCCACTTGGCTTCTTTCTCAAAACCCACTTCAGGATCACTAAGGAGTCTAGAAATATCCATTTCATTACCCTAGATAGGTGATCTGGAGTCATGTGAAGAGCTACTAACTATTTTAGAGGCATGATCTGAATCAAAAAGATTCAGTCCCAAGATAACACAGTTCTAGGCCTCTTGAAAATCAGAACTATTTGTGAGAGGGGGAGAGTCAGCCTTCTCTTCACGTGATCCAGTGATCTCCCCTTCCTCAAATTGCTCCACTTCCTTAATATCCTTATCCTTCTGATTCTCTTCATTGGAAGCTTCCTTACTAGCCAAGGTGTCAGCAATCACCATCTAGGTAGTTTCTTTAGAAGATTCATTTTGTTATTTTATTTCCTCTCTTGGGATCTACCCTCCTAGGATATTATCTGCTCCCATATGTTCCTTCCTCAAAGATTCCTGGGGGGAATGATGTTTAGAAATAGAGGCTGAGGAGACCACATTCTTGTTCTCCCCAAGGGATCCAAAATAGTTGATCTCAGCTGGGTCATCTTCCTTGTATTCTGTATTTTTGACTTGTCAGACCGTTTTCTCCAGAGCCTTTCTACTCTCAACTGCAGTTTTGGCTTGCTTGTTATCCCCTCTAGGCTTTAGAGGGAAATGTTTAGCCTAGTGACCTATTTTTTTATAGTGGAAACAAGCAAAGGGGATGGATTTGTATTCGGTCTATTGTTTCCAAGTACCCAACTTAGACACAATATCTATCTTCTTAGGCATATCTGCATCGTGGGCAATGCCTACACACAATCTGGCATGAGTGAGCCTTCTTCTTGAGGTTGTGACCAGATCTATTGAGAGGAGCTCACCAAAAGAGATTTCAATACCCGAGAAAATACTTTCTACCCAGTATTCAAGAAGCAGACCTGGGAGCTTAACCCAAACTGGGACTTGCACCAGAAGAGATTCACTCATATTTAGATTCGGGTGCCATTTCTAGAGGACCAGAGTTGTCTTTCTAACCAACCAAGGGCTACCACAAAGAATCCTTATGTTGTCTTCTTCACAAGAAAATGAAAAGGAGAGAAGGCCTTTGGGTAGAGCCAAAATTTCAACATTGCCTTTCAAAGCCCATTTCCGTTTAACATAAGCCCTAACAACCTCAATGTTTGGGCATGGTCCCATGAATTTACCCACCAGAGAGTTCGACATACTACTTATGTTATGATCCAAAACTGAGTCAGGAATAGAGATGGAAAACTTACCACCAGTCAAGTCCGATATGTTCTGAACAGGAGGCAAGGAAGATTTCCCAGATGATCTAGTTCCAAAGAGGGATGGCCACCTTCTAATTTCTTTTCCATTCTCCAATAAAGCTTCACATGGGCTGGACCCCCCAACCAAGTCTCCAAGACCCGCATTCTTTTCCGACAGAGTACTGTCAGCCTGTAGAATATCCGGAGGCTTGTCCTTCTCCCCCATCTGGCCAACTCCATTGATCTGGCTGCTACCTCCCTTGGAACTAGAGTTCTCGCCTTGCAGAGAATTCAAAATTTAAAATTTTCATAGTTTTAGATTTTATTATGTAAATAAACAGATGTGACTGTTGGGTTTCGATTCTCAAGGGGTTTTTGTGACCCTTGGAATATCATGAATTGATATATGTTGGATTTTTGAATTGAATAGATTAATGTTTGGCTTGCTTCAATTATGTGTTTACCTTGTTCATATAAACAAATCAACAATACCGCAGATTCTCACTCAGGTGTTGTCATCTGAATCCATAATTTAGATCAGTTGGTAAGAGGGAGTTTGATAATAGCCACAGGATCTCAAATAGGGACTTTGTTTAGGCTTAACGCCTCTACTTTTTGTAACTCTGCCAATAAATTCAATATGACTGGCTACAAGATGTGGAACTGAAGATGGAAGATCTTTTGGAAGAAAGAGATCAGTGTTTTTCAGTTTCACATGAAAATAAACGAAAGGACTCCACTTTGGATGATGATGCTTGGAAGAAATTAGAAAAGAAGGCACCAAGAACCATTCGGTTGTGTCTTCTTGATTCTATCCTCTTGAATGTCTTTGTAGAAGACATTTCATACTAGTGATGGAAGAGGATTGGTGAAATTTATCAACCTAAAATTTTGTTTAGTAAGTTATATCTCAAAAGAAGGTTATATTATTTGAAAATGAAAGAGGGTGAATCTATTATACATCATTTAAATTCTTTTAATTTTATTATAAGTCATCTTGCAACAATAGATGTTAAATAATTAGATGAAGATAAATGTATCTTATTTCTTTTCTCTTTGCCCGAATCTTGGGAAACTATGATTATTTCTATTAGCAACCGTACTATAGAGCTAAATATGGACAACTCGATTGCCATACTTCTTTCAGAAGAGGTAAGGATAAATTCTATGAAATTATGAATGTTGGCTCACAAGATGCCTTGCATGTGTGAGGAGGGTGTAGAGAAAAAAGGTCCTATAGGGGATATAAATAGGGAGAAGCCTAAAGGACGATTGAAGACCCCCAAAAAGAGAAAAGTGTTAGAAGTGTGGGAAAAGAGACCATGTGAAGAAGGAATGTAGAGTTAAGAAAAAGAATGTTGATTCCTCGAAAAAAAAGTCCTCTGATGATGATTTTGATGCTTTGTTTATTTTTGCTAACATTGTTTGTGATTATGCTTGGCTTATTGATTCAGGTGCCTCCTACCACATGATTCCTCATAAGGAGTGGTTTTCCTCTTAAGAAGCTTATGGTGGGGGAGATGTTTTCCTTGGTGACAATAGTACAAAGAAATTTGTTAAGTGGTAAAGGAAAGGTAAGAGAGGTCTTCTTTTTGTATCCAAGTTGAATGATTTTGGACTGCATGTAACATTTGACAAGTCTAGTTGTAGGTTGGTAAGAGGGAGTATGATAATAGATAAAGGATCTCAAATAGGGACTTTGTTTAGGCTTAACCCCTCTACTTTTTGTAACTCTACCAATTAATTCAATGTGATTGGCTACAAGATGTGGAACTGGAGATGGAAGATCTTTTGGAAGAAAGAGATCATTTTTTTTCAGTTTCACATGAAAATAAACCAAAGGACTCCACTTTGGTTGACGATGCTTGAAAGAAATTGGAAAAGAAGGCACTAGGAACCATTCAGTTGTGTCTTATTGATTCTATCCTCTTGAATGTCTTTGTAGAAGACATTTCATACAAGTTGTGGAAGAGGATTGGTGAAATTTATCAGCTTAAAAGTTTTTTTGGTAAGTTATATCTCAAAAGAATGTTATATTCTTTGAAAATGAAAGAGGGTGAATCTATTATAGATCATTTGAATTCTTTTAATTTTATTATAGGTCAACTTGCATCAATAGATGTCAAATGATAAGATGAAGATAAATGTATCTTATTTCTTCACTCTTTGCCCGAATCTTGGAAAAATATGATTATTTCTATTAGCAACGGTACTACAAAGACAAATATGGACAACTTGATTGCCATACTTCTTTTAGAAGAGGTGAGAATAAATTATATGAATGTTGGCTCACAAGATGCCTTGCATGTGTGAGGAGGCTCTAGAGAAAAAAGGTCCTAAAGGATATAAAATAGGGAGAATTCTAAAGGAGGATCAAAGACTCCCAGAAAGAGAAAAGTGTTAGAATTGTGGAAAAAGAGAGCATGTGAAGAAGGAATGTAGAGTTAAGAAAAAGAATGTTGATTCCTTGACAAAAAGGTCCTCTGATGATGATTCTAATGCTTTGCTTAATTTTGCTAACATTGTTGGTTATTATTCTTAGCTTATTGATTTAGGTGCTCCTACCATATGATTCCTCATAAGGAGTGGTTTTCCTCTTAAAAAGCATATGATGGGGGAGATGTTTTCCTTGGTGACAACAGTATGAATAAAGTTGTCAATTGGTAAAGGAAAGGTAAGAGAAATCTTCTTTTTGTATCCAAGTTGAATGATTATGGATTGCATGTAACATTTGACAAGTCTAGTTGTAGGTTGGTAAGAGGGAGTTTGATAATAGCTAAAGGATCTCAAATAGGGAGTTTGTTTGTGAGATTCTGTAAGAAGCGAGAACCGAGCCAAGATCTGATGTCAGTCGTAGATCACATGTAACTCCTCACACAACAGATGATCAAAGATCAAAATAGCTGAATGAAGATAATTTTGATATGAGAGAGAAATAGAGACAAAGAAGAGAATTTGGAGAAGACTCTCACCGAGCTATCACTTCACCTGCTTGACTAGTGAAGGTGAGAGTATAGTGCTTATTATATAGAAAAATATAAGCATATACATCCAAGGGGTGCATTAACTCCTATTCCCCATAAAAAGTGGGAGGTTTTACCTTCTTGGTAAATGCCAAAACATGTGGCATAACCTCCTTACATGAAGACAAAAAAGGAGTTGAGAAAGTTGGCACATAAGGCCAAAAGAGGGTGTGAAACCCAACTACCCCATAACCCACTTAGGAAATGACAAAATAGTGGTTATGAGAGGTGGCACAACAAGCCAAAAGAGGGTGTGTAACTCAACTACCCATGTGAGGTGGAGAGTTACACATGTAGCTAAAGTATTTCGCCATGTGTCCTCATATAAACCACTCCTATTAACCTAAGCAAGCTTAAATAATATATGTGTAGGAAAAAATAAATATCCCCTAACATAAGGAAAATAAAAAACCTACACTAACACCCCCCCTTAAGCATAGCTTAGGTGGGTGAAAATATGGGTCCCGGCAAATGCAACCATGTTAGGTACCCATGTACATAGATAGCCCCCCCAAAAGAAGAAGCCCCCCCATAAGAGGAAAACCCCCCCCCTAAATAAGGAGAGAAAGAAAGGAAGACTAAGAAGTCCCTCCTACAGTAGACACCTGTCGTATCCCAAGCAGAGATCGCAAATGAAGTAACTTGCTTTCGATGAAGGGTTTGGTGAAGATGTCCGCAGTTTGCTCCGTTGTAGAACAATACTTAAGATCAATGATGCCTTCCTGAATGAGCTCCTAAATATAGTGCATATATATCTCAATGTGTTTCATCCTCTGGTGATGAACTGGATTTCTTGAGATCTGTATAGCACTTTGATTATCACAAAAGTTGATAGTAGGCTTCCTAACTGGAATACCAAACTCAGTGAGAATATTCTGAAGCCAAATAGCCTCAGTGGTGGCATTAATTGCCCCTTGATACTCAACCTTTGTTGATGAAAGAGAAATTGTAGACTACTTCTTACTCGACCAACAAACTGGACCAAAACCAAGTGAGAAGCAATACCCTGAAGTGGATTTGCGATCCTGAGAATCACTTGCCCAATCTGAATCCGTATATCCCACCAAGTCAATATCCATGCCTGCTGCATACTGAATTCCATAATTGTGAGTACCCTGAATATAGTGGAGAATCCGCTTAGCTGCTTTCCAATGCAACTCATGTGGCTCCTGCATGAATCTAGAGACCATGCCCACCGCATATGAAATGCCAGGTCTCGTATGAGTCAAGTAGATGAGGCTCCCAATAATTTGTCAATATAAAGTGCCATCAACCAAGGGTGAAGAGCACTTAGCCTCAAGTTTGACCCCAGACAAAAAAGGAGTAGGTGCAGGCTTACAGTCGGCCATGTGAAATCTAAAGAGCATATCGAGTGCATACTTGGGTTGTCCAAGAAAGATGCCTGAAGAAGATTGAGTAATCTCAATTCCCAAGAAGTAATGTAGAAGACCCAAGTTTGACATCAGAAATCGATCATGTAGAGCAGTTTTCACTACCTTGATGGTGGATGAGTGACTCCCTGTAATCAACAAGTCATCAACATAGAGAACTAGAAATGTGAGAGTATCATCCTGGTGCAGATTATAGATGTTTGGATCATAATGGAATCGAGTAAAACCAACTGTCAAAAGGAAGGGGTCCATCTTGGCATACCAAGCTCGAGGAGCTTGTTTGAGGCCATAGAGAGACTTTCAAAGTTGACACACAAGTGAAGGATCTTGAACAAACCCTTGTGGTTGCTCCATGTAGATTTCCTCCTAAAGGTCACCATGAAGAAATGCACTCTTGACATCCATCTGATGTACTTCCCAATGATGGGTTGCAGCAATAGCAAGGACAAGCCGGATGGAATTCATCTTAGCAACTGGAGCAAAAGTCTCAGAGTAATCAACCCCTGGAACTTGGGAAAAGCCTTTTGCTACCAAGCGAGCCTTATATTTATCAACTGACCCATCTACTGCAAATTTTGTTCAATAGATCCACTTGCATTGAACAAGTTTCCTTCCCTTAGGAAGAGGAACTAAATCCCATGTGTGATTCCTTTCCAAGGAATTAACCTCTTCTTGCATTGCAGCATCCCATTCGGGAACACCTATAGCTTCTCGAAAAGACTGTGGATCAGAAGCTGAAGCAATGAAGAGATGTGGAGCTTGCTGAAATTGTGACCTAGTTCTTCTAGAATCTGATGGATCACCAAGCCAATCTCCTGCTGACTCAAAATTTTGTCGAGCCCAAAGAGGCACTGAAGCTGGAGAGTCTGGGGGAGAATCATCAACCTCTGAAGGATGACTATGTGAATCCTCACCATCACTGTCACCATCTGAAGTGGAGGAAGAAGAATCCTCATCAGGATTAGGAGGATTAAGATCCTCAGAAGAACTGTCATCATCATGCAATGTCTCCAATGTGATAAAGGATTGAGAAGTGGTATGAGAAGAAATAGAAGAACTCTCCTCAAAACAAACACTCCTCTCAATGAACAACTCATGTGTAGAGGGTTGGAGAAGTCTATGCCCTTTGACATCATCTGGATACCCAACAAATATGCAAGGCTTGCTCTGTGGATCCATAGCCTTGCATTTCTCTGTTGGAATGTGGGCCCATGCAAGAGAACCAAACACTCTGAAATGCTTAACTGTAGGTTTTCGACCAGTCCAAGTTTGAAAAGGAGTTACCCCCTTCACAACTTTATGAGGAACTCGATTCTGGATGTAACATGCACAATTGATGGCCTCTGCCCAATACTGAGGTGCCAAAGACTTGGAGTGAATCATACAATTTGCCATCTCCTTCAAGGACCTATTCTTTCGTTCTGCGACACCATTCTGTTGAGGGCTATATGGAACTGTGTGCTGCATGTTGATACCTTCTGAAGCACAAAATTGTTCAAAGTGATTATTAACATATTCACCCCCATTATCTGTACGCGGAATCTTGATGAACTTCCCAGATTGTTTCTCTACAAAATCTTTGAAATCTAAAAAATTCTCAAATACCTCAGACTTTTGTTTGAGAAAGTAAACCCATGTAAATCTGGAAAGTCATCAATAAATGTTAAGACATATCTAGCCCTACTGAAAGATGGTTGTGGAAATGGTCCTGCCAAGTCACTATGTACCAACTCCAATAGTTGTGGAGCTCTCCATGCTTTGCCTTTATCATACTTCTCCTCAGGATGCTTACCAAGAATACATCCCTGGCAAACTCCATTAGAAAATCGAATAGAAGGCAACCCTGAAAACATGTCTTGTTTACTGAGTTGTTGCAAGTAACGGTAGTTCAAGTGGCCAAATCGTTGATGCCACAAACAACTAATCTCGTCTGCATGAGTGAGTAAAACTGTCGAAGGAGAGTCAAGAACAAAATGAGAAAATTGATATAATCTGGATTGATGATCTGCTTTTCCCACAACAATAGTAGACCCATTATGCATTTCACTGATTACCACTATATCTGGCGTGAACTCAACTCGATTGCTAGAACCAGTGTGAGTGATCTGATAAATAGATAGGAGATTAGTTGATAAAGATGGAAAACAAAGGACATCCTTAAATGTTCCTTCGCCCACATCAACAGACCCTCTCCCATGCACTTCAACAAGAGTGTCATCACCCATTAGTATGGAAGGCATAGAACATGGCTCTAAAGAGGTGAAATCATCTTTTGAAGAAGCCATGTGGTGTGAAGCACCCCAGTCAATTATCCAAGAATTGGGTTGTGAAGCAATAGCAACTAGGGCCTTACCCTTTCCTTTCCCTTTACTCTTATTTGTATCCTTAGAAGATCCTTCTGATGAACTCTGTTTGAGTGAATCAGGCACCTTGATATTATTCTTTTCAAGAAGATTTGAAAGGTGATCAATTTGTTTCTTTAAACACTTATGTTCATCATGACCAGGCCTCTTACAGTAAGAACACTTGACCTTCTCCTTCTTAGGTTGTTCACCTCTTGATGAAGAGGTCTGATTATCTGCTTTTGAAGTAGCAGATTTCTGATCTTTTGTCTTCTCTCCTTGGTTCTTTTGTTTCTTATCTTGCTTACTAGACCCTTTTTGTTCTTTTGTGCCTTGATTTACAACTAAGGCATGTGACTTAGAGGGTTTTATTGTACCCATTTGAACCAATTTGTCTTGCTCCCTAGTGAGTTCTGCAACAAACTCATCCAAAGAAGGCATTTTGAATGTGGTACCTAGGGCACATTTTGTAGCATAGAATGTAGAAACAAACATTGAATAGTTAGGACCAAGCTTAGAAAGAATACTCAAGATTAGTTGCTTATCATCTTTCTTAGTTCCACACCATTCCAACTGCAATCTTATAGACTTAAGTTTAGTGAAGAAGTCTTGTATAGTATCAAAATTGGTTGGATTCAACCCTATGAGTTCATTCTCTAACCGATGACCTCTTAGCTCATCCTGCTTACCAAAGAGGTTTTCCAAAGTGGTCCACACTGCATTTGGTGTAGTGGCAGATTCAATGTGAAAAAGAAGGTCTGGAGAGACTGACATACATAGAGTACCAAAAACTTCATCACATTTATTAAACTGTTTAATCTTTTCTACAGCATCTTGAGGTTCAATTTCAAGTCCCATAGTAACATGATGATATCCATGTCTTTTCAGATATATTATCATCTTAGATTTCCATTCAAAGTAATTATATGGTGTTAAAAGTAGAACTATAGGTGCATCCATGATAGTAGAAAAGAAGACTGCAAAGAATCAGGAAAAGTGCAAGAAAGAAGGCACAAGAGACACGCCCCCTTTTCACTAGTCTCAGAAATCACCCCCCCCCAAAAAAAAAATTACAAGGTTGGCACTTTATAATTAGTGCATTTACAAGGCCTTTTATCAAATTACAATTCTTTAAGAAACCAATAGAGATTTAAAATACAAATAATTTGAGACAAGATCTTAAACAAATCAGCCTTATAACTGCTTAATTTATCTCAATACCTTTCCAACAACTATTAGTTTTTGAAAAATAGGTTTGTGAGGAGAAAGATATGACCAGTTGAAGAGAAAATGAAGCAGCTGATACAACCTTTAATATTTGATAGACAAAGAAAAAAAATTTCAATTAGACCTACAATAATGGAGAGTGCTCATTTCCAGCTTTACGTCAAGTATTTGTTTGCAAAAATCTGACACCCGAGACAAAAGTTGTGCAACTTTTAAGAAATGTTGTTGAATTTCCCTGATAGAAAAACGTCTTAGGCCTTATTCAAGCTCTATTTCTGAAAAATTTATTAATTTTCTAGAAATACCATCTGAAACCCAGAAGTTTTTCGATACTGGGAAGAAAACCCAGAAATTGTCTTTTCTGAAAGTGAACAAAAATTATAACACTAAAGCCGAAATGAAAATAGCTCCAGTAAAAAAAAATTACTCTGATTTTTTACTGTGTCCTTCAAACTCTGATTTTGGTGAAGTAAAAGTCACTTTTTACTTTGTCAAGCCTTATGGACACTCTGGAAATTCTTATTAAGCTTCCAATATTACCACAAAGCTGCAATCACCCAGATCTTACAAGGACACATACATGTAAACCAGATTTAACTAGAAGCAATTTTCCTTTAAACTGTTCTGATTCTCCAGATCACACGAGAATGCAGGAGAAGAGCATACTTAGTTTTTAAGGAAAATATTAGCTATATAAAAGTCTCAAATCCCTCAAATAAATTAAGAAAAACAATGAGCTATACCAGACAATAAGCTCTGATACCATGTGAGATTCTACAAGAAGAGAGAACCGAGCCAAGATCTGATGTCGGTCGTAGATCACATGCAACTCCTTACACAACAGATGATCAAAGATCAAAATAGCTGAATAAAGATAATTTCGATATGAGAGAGAAATAGAGACAAAGAAGAGAATTTGGAGAAGACTCTCACCGAGTTATCACTTCACCTACTTGACTAGTGAAGGTGAGAGTATAGTGCTTATTATATTGAAAAATATAAGCATATACATCCAAGGGGTGAATTAACTCCTATTCCCCATAAAAAGTGGGAGGTTTTACCTTCTTGGTAAATGCCAAAACATGTGGCATAACCTCCTTACATGAAGACAAAAAAGGAGTTGAGAAAGTTGGCACATAAGGCCAAAAGAGGGTGTGAAACCCAACTACCCCATAACCCACTTAGGAAATGACAAAATAGTGGTTATGAGAGGTGGCACAACAAGCCAAAAGAGGGTGTGTAACTCAACTACCCATGTGAGGTGGAGAGTTACACATGTAACTGAAGTATTTCACCATGTGTCCTCATATAAACCACTCCTATTAACCTAATCAAGCTTAAATAATATATGTGTAAGAAAAAATAAATATCCCCTAACATAAGGAAAATAAAAAACTACACTAACATTGTTTAGGCTTAATGCCTCTACCTTTTATAACTCTGCCAATGTAACTAGGAATGAAAATACATGTATGATATGACACTAGAGATTATATCACATTGGTAAAAATGGTCTTAGGACCATTATAAATGAAAAGTTGGTTGATCGTCTTTCTAATTATTCTATTAAAAACATTGATTTCTATGAGCATTGTGTGTTTGGTGAATAGAAAAGATCATGATTTCCTAAAGGGATCTATAAGGCAAAGAGATCATTAGAGATTATTCATTTGGATATATGAGATACACTTGGATTTATTTTATGCATTCTAAATCCAAAATTTTCACTAAGTTTAATGAATTTAAGGGCTCAATGGAAAAGCAATTAGATAATAAGATAAAAGTGTTGAGGACTAACAATGGGGGTGAATATTGTTCAAGGGAATTTGATGAGTTCTATAAGCATGTAGGCATTGTTCAACAGAAGACTACACCCTACACTCCTCAATAAAATGTGGTAGCAGAAAGAATGAACTGAACCATAATGTAAAGAGCTAGGAGTATGTTGAGTGGTGGTAATATTGATAGATGATTTTGGGAAGAAGTTGTTGGTACTACATGCTATTTGATTAATAGATATCCTTATTCAACTTGTAGACACCTAAATTTGACTAATTAAGTTAATCAAATTTAAATCCTATTCTTCCAATTAATTAATCTAATTAATTAATTTCCCTATCTGATTCTTCTATTTAATTAATTCTTAATTAATTAAACTCCCAATCCTATTTGTCTAATTAATTAATCCAATTAATTAATTCCCCAACCCACTTCCTCCTAATTAATTAATTATCCTTGTTCTTCCCCCCTTTTTGATTAATTAATTTAATTAATTAAATATCCCCTTTCAAAACCCCCATGGATTAATTAATTTTAATTAATTAGTTTGGTTCAAATTCCTATTTGAGCACATGTCTCCTAACTTTTCCTAACCAACCCTATCTTTCCAAACCACTTCCCTATCCTAGTCATCCTACCTAACTAACCTTATCCTATCCCTTCTAACCTCCCACACATGTGTGCACATCCTAACCAATTCCTAATTTTCAAGGAAATATCCTATTTTGGGTGGTCTTTTCCAAAATGGACATCAGTCCTTAGGGATAGATGTCACTCTTCCTATTTTTGGGTGGCTTTGCCCAAAATAGACATGTGGCCTCATGGACACGTGTCATTCCTTTTCCATCTAGTTGAGCCACTTGTCCTTTTTTTGCAGGACAAGTGTCTCATCTTCACCTTTCATTCCCTTCCTCATCTTGCCTATTTAATCCCTTTATTTTTAGACCAAACTCTCTTTGATTCACCTTTTTTTAATCATACCATCATAATGTCGAAATAATCTCTCCCATCCACTTGTCATACATCATATTGTTACTCTGTTGGAATTATCACTCAAACATATCCTTTATCATTTTCATCAAATCCATTTATCATTGCATCAATGTCATGGAGCAATATTGAGCATTTGAAGACGTCATCGAGAATACATAAAAATTGAGGAACTATCAAATCTAAGCGGGATTTTGGTTTGTATTTTCTATATCAATTTGAATTCCATTTTCATTTTATCGTTCTAATCTTGAGGTGTATAATGTCTTGTGTTTGTTTGGTTAATTAGCTTTCTTTTTAGCCCTTAGTTTAGCACACATATTTTTCATCACACACAACTCTTATTAACAAAACTCCTTATGAAGTGTGGACATGTAGAAAATTGTTGGCTACGCACTTAAGGGTCTTTGGTTGAGGGGCTTTCCTTCATGTGCCTTAAGAGAAGCGATCTAAACTGGATCCAAAAGTTTAGAAATGCATTTTTGTTGGTTACGGTGAGAATGTAAAAATTTATAAGATTTGAAATCCTCTAACCCAAAAACTAATTGTTTCTAGAGATGTTATTTTTTAGGAAGTTTAGAGCTTACTTAGGTGAAGAACAGCACAAGGAGAAGACAAAGATAGTGCACTTTGAAACAAAGATTGAGAAGTAGGAAGATGCACATATGGAAGAACATATAGATGGATCAAAGGATGAAGAAGAAGAAGAGGTTTCAAAGAGTTCAAATGATGTGTAGGATGAGAAAATAGAGGAAGATGAAAAGGTTGAGCCCATTACTCCTACCTTGAGGAGGTCCACAAGGCAATAAAATCTAGTTGACAGGAATAGCCCACCAGATTTTTATTGTATATTTTCTTTGTTAAGTATGAATAATGAGCCTAGATCCTTTAGGGAGGCTCTCTCTTGGATGAAAGGGAGTCTTGGACGTAGGCCATGTAGGATGAGATGATGGCCTTAGAAAATTGTTATGCCTAGAATCTTATAATTTTACCCGAAGGAAGAAAGGCCATTAGATGCAAGTGGGTATTTAAAATAAAGTTTGGAGCAAACAAATAGTTAGAGCAGTACAAGGCTAGACTAGTGGCCAAGGGCTACTCCCAGAGAGGAGTTGATTTTTGTTAAATTTTCTCTCTTGTTGCAAAATTGATTTCTATTAGATTCCTATTTTCTATTGCTACTACTTATGATTTTGAAATAGGGAAAATGGATGTTAAAACCACTTTCTTGCATGAGGATATTTATATGTGACAAACTAACAGTTTTGTTGTGAAAGAAAAAGAAAATTTGGTTTGCAGGTTAAAGAGATCTTTGTATGGTTTGAAATAGTCACCCAAAATATGGTACTAGAAGTTTAATAATTTTATATTGAAGTTGGGTTATAAGAAGAGGAAGATCATTGTGTTTATATTAAGATTATTAATGATTAGATACTAATCATTGTCTTGTATGTTGATGACATGTTGTTTATGGGTAATATCAAGGTAATGATTAGAGAACTCAAAACAAATTGGTGAAGTAAGAATAAGTACATTGACACTATTTTGCAAAGGTTTAATATGTGTTGGTGTAAATTATGACTCATAATTACACTTTACTTTAAGTTGACTTGAGGTAATGCATTTCATAGTAGTTTGGATATGAGATACATAGGGAAGATGTAAGTAGGAGAAATTCCACCTTTTGTGGTCTTATCTTGTTGTTACATTCCACCTTCGGTGGGTGATCCACCTCTTGTGGAATATTTTATTATTTCTCCTACCTACTCCTACCTACCCTCACCTACTGTTGTTTCTCATTGAGCCACATGTCATGATTGTGTGCTCACATATCCATATGGTCTTGCCTTTGTAAGTAGGCTCATCTACATTGTATGTAACAATTCAACAATTCAATTTCAACCAACTCAGCTAATTGGGTATTTGGCATCATTGATAGGATTATGGTTTATTCTTGTCAATATTTTGTTCTCTCTTATTTATACTATCAATTGGACTCTAGATCTTGGAAAATTCTCACATGTTATCAAAGCCATTAGAGGGCCATTGATTTGCCAATTGAGAGAAATTTGATGTAATTTGGGGTTTTGCATTTTGGAGCTTTCTATTGTAGGTTATTATTGGAACTCCTTGGGTCAAATCTAAGGTTACCATTGGATTGAGGAGGTTGGAGAAAGTCAAAATCGCCTTTTGTTTCATCCAAATCCCACATCCAAGGCCAAATCTAGAGCCAAATCTAGTGAATTGTCCCAAGAGCGATTTGCAATTTTGGAGCATTTTTGGCACAATCCATCATCGCCATTGGGCTCAGAAGGCCCAAAAACCTGAAGATTAATTTTCAGCTCATCAAAATCAGCCATTGTCACCCTGAGATGGAGAAAATTTATCCCTCTTGGCCGTACAGACAAGGTACAATGTACAGATTGGTATATTTTTTTAATTTTTAATTAAAAAAATTGCCCCTTTAAATTTATCCCTCTTGGCCATACGGACAGGGTACAGTGTGCAGTGCTTCCAACCAACAACCAAGGGGGGGGGGGGGGGGGGGGGGGTTAGTTTTCTCCTTTATATCTCTTGCTGACATTCACAATCAAAGGCATCTTCATCTGCGGTCTTCAATAGGGCATCATTTTCAAGTTTCCAGATTTGCACTATGTCATGATGTATTCTCTTGCATGAGCTATGTTGTAACACACTAAAATAAAGTGCCACACCTCCTTGTACTTTTTCATTGTTGACCTATTTGATGTAATCCTTCTTGGAAAATTCTCACAATATGCATGATTGTAAGCTAGTTAGTATTCCCTTTCTAGTTGGTACTAAGTTGAGTTTAGACACGTGTCCAAGTTTTGATGATGATTACATGAGGATATTTCTAGTGTTCGTTATGTTAGTGTTGTTGGGAGTTTGATGTATATAATGATTTGTGCTAGACCAGATATAGCCCAAGCAATGGGAGTTCTGAGCAAGTTTATGTATGATCCTAGTAAGGAGGATTGGACTTTTGTTAAGTTGGTGTTTAAATATTTGTGAGCTACTTTTGGTTACTATTTGGTCTATCATGGTATTGATGGTGTGTCTAAGTCATTGGACATATAGGGTTTTTTTGGTGTAGATTGGGTAGGAGACTTGGACAGTCACAGGTCCACTAGTGGCTATATATTTACTTTGTTTGGAGGAGTTGTGAGTTGGATGAGTAAGAGGTAGCCTACAATTGCTTTTCCCACCACTGAAGTAGAGTATATGGTTTCTACTCATGCTTCTAAGGAGGCTGTATGGTTGATGAGACTTGGTATTGTCATTGGTTTTGATTGTAGGACTTGCTTTCATTGATCTATGTTTGTCCAAGAATCCTATCTATCGTGGTTGTACTAAGCATGTTGATGTTTAGTATCACTTTGTGTGAGAAATGGTTGATAATGGTAAGGTATTGAGTAGAAAAATTTGATACTCTGGATAATGTTGCAGATTCTCCTACAAAGCTAGTGGCCATATAAAATTTCTCTTGGTGTAGGAAGGCCATGGGCCTTGATCATTGTACTTGATTTTAATCTATGTATCTCTTGGATTTCATTTCAATGTATAATTTCAAGTGGGAGAATGTTAGAATGACGTGAAATCAACCTTGCAATCCTAAGCCATTCATATGTTTTCATGTCCTTTGGAAAGTTTTCCCTAGTACATGTGAGAAAAATATTTAATATTTACTTTATGGCTATTTGAAATTGCATTTTCAAGAGTTGATAAATATAAATTAAAATGGATAAAATACACTCCTTCCAACATCCATATTTATATATGAAGGGTCGTGCATAAGGAGACCAAGTTTGGGAGGAGAAAAGTGATAGTTCTGATACTTAATATAAGTACAGATCCAATAGCCAACAAGATGAGATGGGGGGGGGGGGTGAATCATGCAAACTTAATCATCCATAAAAATATCAGATTCAACCTTGGCAACATGTATTTCAGTAATTAACCAAAACTGTTAAACATGAAAACTCAAAAGCATATAAACATCATAAACCTCATAACACCAGATTTAACGTGGAAACCCAAATAGGGAAAAACCACTGTGGGATTTCGGACCCACTAAGAAATATGCTCTTCTAGAGTATGCTCGGTTAAAAGCAAATCCTATTAAAGATTACAAACACATTGCTAGATGTGACCCGGTTAAGGGATTTCCCTCAAATCTATTAGGATCTTCACCTTGTTAGAAGTGACCTTGTTAAAGGATTTCAAACACTCAATCAGAATGTCACCTTGCTAGAGGGTTTTACAAATAAGACTGTTAAGTCCACTCGGTTAAGAGATTTTCTGTCACTTTCACAAAATAATAGTAATAAAATCTATCAGCAACTTCACATCTAAAATGCTTAAGTAGATTCCTATTTGTTCAATACAATCTAGACATAGAACTAATCTTGTCTATCTATTGGGCTTCTATACTCTGTTATTCAAATAGGTCTTCAAGCATACACTAAATAACGCATGCAAACATTTAATCACTATGTAGCATCCCTGTGCATACACTTGCCCGCATACATTGTTTATCAACAGTTTCCTATTTATAAACAATTAGGTAACCACTTAATCTCCTTGATCACATTTCCCATGATCAATCATAGCCATCAGATCTTCAATCTTGTCTAGGTTCAATGCATCTTTCGATCTGAAAACATTTTACCCCGCCTAGGAACTTGCATATTAGTCTTGGAACTTGTGCCAGGGTATTGCGGTTCAATCTGAGCTATAGATCTTCATGCCAACTTTCCATTGCCTTAGATTTGTTAACAAACTTCATTCATGGCTCACCAATCATTTAATCAGTTCCAGCTCATCAGCTTCCTTCATTAAATAACGCATGCAAACATTTAATGCAATCTGTTATAGCTCGGTTACAACTCGGTAACAACTCGATGAATACTAAACTTCACTCGGTAGACATTCCGCCTTCATTAACCGATAGCGATAACCTTAGGGTTTACCAACTAGGTTCCTTAGGGTTTACTGACTAGGTTCTTTGCATAATAACATAGTATAGTATTAACCTTTACATCTTACAACATATGTATGATGTTAAAACAATCTAAAACATCACGATCTCATCATTGTCTAACTCGGTACTAGTTGCCCATTGAATACCTTATTCATCCCCTTATTCATCATATCCTTTCCTGTGTCTTTTACTGACATCTTTATAATCTTCAAATCATACTTCTCAAGATATGGCAACATCATACTGAATTAGAAAATCAATTTCTTGACATCAATGAAAAAATAATAATATCAAGACAGTAAACATTCTTAATCAGTTATATCCATAGTCATCAACAACCTTCTAAATATCCTTATGAAATGCCAACAATAATCTTTCATTGTCTGTTATAATGCTATATTGCCAACAGTCTCCCCCTTTGGCATTGATGGAAAAACCAATTGATTTGACCTTAAAAAGATTCGGATTGTTGTGATTCTGAAATGCTAAAATGCTCTCCCCCATACATTAGACTTCTCCTGTTTCTTCAGTTTTCTTTCCAATCTCCAGTCTTCTCTCAGTCTTCTCCTTAGTCTTCTCCCCTGATATTAGTCTTCTCCCCCTTTGACAACAATGCCAAAAAGTAAAGAACTAAAACATAATTTCTTCCTATATGAAGTGAATTCCTGTTGTTGTGTATCAATTCAATCTCGGTCAGAGCATTTTGTCTTCAATTCCCGTTCCCTGTAATATTTCTTGTAATATGTCCTGTACACCTTTAGAAAACATCCTAAAGTGTATAAATCAGCATCAACTCCCAAAAAGATATTCGATAGAGTCATCGGATTAATGCTTTCACCGAACTCGGTCAGTGAGTAGAAGATAGGGGTAGGACCCCTAACTTACTTCTAAGATATTCAAAAGTGTCCCTTGGTAGTGGCTTG
The DNA here is from genome assembly GCF_030272615.1 of Cryptomeria japonica. Lineage (NCBI taxonomy): Eukaryota > Viridiplantae > Streptophyta > Pinopsida > Cupressales > Cupressaceae > Cryptomeria > Cryptomeria japonica. The sequence goes on along the minus strand of NC_081412.1, from coordinate 49,507,401 downwards.
GTGAAGATATCTGCTATTTGTTCCTTTGTGCTAACATACTCCAACACTACTTTCTTCTATTGAGCTTCTTCTCTAAGATAATGATATTTGATAGATATGTGCTTTATCTTAGATTGCATAATAGGATTCTTTGAAATATTAATGACACTAGTATTGTCACAGAACATAGTTACTGGCTCAGTAACTTTCTCATTTATACCTTCCAATAGTTGTTTGATCCATGCAATGTTGGTACAATTCAATGCTGCAGCAATGTATTCAGCTTATGTTGTTGATTGTGAAACACATCCTTGTTTCTTGCTAAGCCAACTCACTAGTCTTTCTCCTAAAAAGAAATCTCCTCCACTTGTGCTTTTTCTATCATCAATGTTGCCTGCCCAATCAGCATCAGTATAAACTTTTAGATCAAAATCATTTCCTTTCTGATATACTAAGCCATAATCCTCAGTGCCTTTTAGGTATCTAAAGATTCTTTTGATTGTTGTCATGTGTGTTTCCTTAGGATCTGCAGAGAATCTTGCGACTATACCTACTGCATGTGCTATGTCTGGTCTGCTGTGAACAACATATTGTAGCTTTCCAATCATGGATCGGTAAAGTGTCTCATCAACAGATGTAGATTCATCATTCTTTGATAATTTATAGTTGGTAGTCATAGGAGTACTTACCGGTTTTGAATCCTCCATTCCAAATTTCTTCAAGATTTCCTTTATGTACTTGGATTGAGTAATGAAAATATCATTTTTCATTTGTAGTATTTGTAAACCTATAAAATACTTTATCTCACTGATTAATGACATCTCAAATTCTTTGCTCATTTCATTTCCAAAGTTCTTGCATAAAGAGTCATTTCCACAAAATATAATATCATCAACAAATTTGGCTGAGATCAGTATTCCATTTTCATCATTCTTCATGTACATGTTGTTGTTCTCACTAGTCCTTATAAAACCAATCTTAATCAAATAAGAGTGCAATCTTTCATACCATGCTCTAGGTGCTTGTTTCAGACCATATAAAGCTTTGTTCAATTTACATACTTGATCTTTATTATTGTCTTCAACAAATCCTTAAGGTTGTTCAATAAAAACTTCTTCTTCTAATATTCCATTCAGAAATGCAGATTTGACATCCATTTGATATACCTTGAAATTTTTGAAAGCAACATAGACCAACAATGTTCTCACTCCTTCAAGTCTAGCAACACGTGCAAAAGTTTCACCATAATCAATTCCTTCTTCTTGAGCATAACCTTTGCAAACTAGTCTTGCTTTGTTTCAAATGACCTCTCCTTTTTCATTTAGCTTGTTTCTGAAAATCCACTTTGTACCGATTACATTTTTGTCCTTTGGTCCTGGGGTTAGTGTCCATGTGTCATTCTTCTTGATTTGATCAATCTCTTATGTCATAGCATTTATCCAATCTTCACTATTAAATGCCTCTTTCACTATTCTCGGTTCAAATTCAGATATCAAACATGTGTTATGTCTCAATTTGTTCCTTGTCATCACTGGATCATCCTTATCTCCTATAATCTGACTTGGTGCATGATGTCTTCTGACATACTTGGCTAATACAGGCTTGGTAGGCTTTGTATGATCTTCTTCATCACTCGGCAACTAGATATTCTCTTCATTTTCTTCAACAGTCTTCTCAGTAAGACTTCTCAGTTGAACATAGACAAATTCATCATAGTCTTCTGGTTCCTTGGAATTTCCTTCATCATTTCTTTTTGCAAATTCATCAGTTTTCACATTTGCACTTTCTACTATTTTGTTAGATGATTTGATCAGACATTTAAATGCTTTGCTTCTAGAAGAATAACCTAGAAATGTTCCTTCTTCTCTTTTCTGATCAAATTTGCCATTTCTATCATCTTTATGAACATAGCATCTACTTCCAAAGATTTTAAAATAACTTACATTAGGTTTCTTATCATACCAGATTTCATATGGTGTCTTCAAAGTACCTTTCTTCAATTGTACTCGGTTCAAGGTGTAAACAACAGTGCTTATTGCTTCTCTCCAAAATGTTTGTGGCACCTTCTTTTCAATCATCAGTGTTCTATCACAATCCACAATAGATCTGTTTCTTCTCTCAGCTATTCCATTCTATTGTGGAGTTCTCGGTGTAGAGACTTGTCTTTTAATACCATGATCATTGCAAAATAAGTTGAATTCATCAGATGTGAACTCTCCTCCTCTATCTTATCTAAGACATTTCAGTTGTCTTCCTGTTTCATTTTCAACTCTTGCCTTGTACCATTTAAACATTTGAAAAGCTTCTGATTTTTCTTTTAAAAACATTACTAACATCATCCTTGAATAGTCATCCACAAATAATATGAAATATTTATCACCATAATAACTTTGAACTTTCATAGGACCACAAAGATCAGTGTGCACTAGATCTAAAATTCCCTTATAAGTGTAAGACTTACTTGTAAAGCTTGATCTTGTCATCTTACCCATCTGGCATCCTCGACACATAGCATTCTCAAGTTTGATCAGATTATCAAAATTTACATGACAAAACCTTTTATGCCATAACCAGGTATAATCTATCTTTGCATGCAAACACTTATTACGAGTTGAATCAAGGTGAAATGTGTTACCTTTTGTTTGTGTCCCGATAGCAGCTAACTTTCCATGCTTGTCATGAACTTTGACAATTCCCTTCTGAAATTCTATTCGGTAACCTGTGTTGTTTAGCTATGCTACACTCAACAAATTGTATTTCAAAACTTCAACCCAATAAACATCATTGCATCTTGCATTATCAAGAAGTGTTATAGATCCTTTACCTTTCACCAGACATGGTGCATCATTACCAAATCTGACATAGCCTCCATCATAATCTTCTAATATAACAAGCCTGTGTTTATCTCCTGTCATATGATGTGAGCATCCACTATCTATAATCCAAGAATCATTAGTGTTTATGTGAGATATTAGGGCTTTTTCTTCATACCTTTCTTCATCTGATCCATCTTTGATAGCCACCTAAACTACTTCCTCTGTATCAGTCTCATCTGATTTATCATCATTGGATTCTTCATCAGCTATTAAGCATGTCTTTCTATCTCTTCTTCTGAAGTCTCGATGTCCTCTGTAATGATTGTCTTTCTGTCTGTCATCTCGGTAATCTCTCTTTTCAGTAAAATCTTTGTCAGGACAATTAGAAGCCATATGTTCTATCTTATCACAATTGAAATATTTCAAAGGTAGTTTTCCTTTATACTTACCTTTGCCTCTCGGTAACCTTTTGGCTAAAAGTGCTTCAAACTCTTCTTGCTTTCTGATTTTCTCATACAGTTTGTGTACTGCCTCCATGTTCTTAGAAAATATTTCACTTGCTCCACTGTGATCTCCTTCAGAGTACTTATACTTTCTTTCATTGAAATCATTAGATTCATCAAGATGAAAAGAACTAAATGCAGATTCAACTTTATTTACCGAAGATCCACTATTATCAAAGTTACTTAACTCAAATGCATGTAGCTTACCAATAGTAGCATCTAAAGAAACTGGCATATTAGGTACAGACCTCAATTCATTGATTGTAGAGACTCGAATTGCATAAGCTGGTAGAAGGGTTCTTAACAACTTACTTGTTATATCCTTTTCTTCAATAGTTCCACCTACTCCTTTGATTTGATTGACAATCTCCTTTAGTCTTGTACTGTACTGAGTTATGTTCTCACCTTCATTCATCCTCATAGATTCAAGTTGTCCTCTTAGACTATCTACTTTTGCTCTTTGAACATGTTGATCTCCTCCATATACTGATATGAGCTTATCCCACATTGTCTTTGCATCATTGCAGCCTTCTAGATCATTAAACTCTGAATTGGTCAATGCAGATGTTATTTCAATCATTGCTTGAATATGTTCTTGTTTTGCCTTTATATCTTCCATAGTCAATGGATAGGTGCTCGGTGTGACAAAATCATTCTCCAGATAGTATACAACATATTCTCCAACTCCTGATAGATGTAGCTTCATCCTTTTCTGCCATGTAGAGAAACTTGACTTGTTCAGCTTCGGTGCATCCCTCTTATACATCTTTGGATCTTTAACTCAAGTGCCTTTAAACTTTCCTTTCGGAGTCCAAAGCTATGATACCAATTGATAGTTCTGATACTTAATATAAGTACAGATCCAATAGCCAACAAGATGAGATGGGGAGGGGTGAATCATACAAACTTAATCATCCATAAAAATATCAGATTCAACCTCGGTAACATATATTTCAGTAATATAACCAAAACTGTTAAACATGCAAACTCAAAAGCATATAAACATCATAAACCTCATAACACTAGATTTAACATGGAAACCCAAATAGGGAAAAATGATTGTGGGATTTCAAACCCACTAAGAAATATACTCTTCTAGAGTATGCTCGGTTAAAAGCAAATCTTGTTAAAGATTACAAACACATTGCTAGATGTGACCCGATTAAGGGATTTCCCTCAGATCTGTTGGGATCTTCACCTTTTTAGAAGTGACCTTGTTAAAGGATTTCAAACACTCAATCAGAATGTCACCTTGCTAGAGGGTTTTACAAATAAGACTGTTAAGTCCACTCGGTTAAGAGATTTTCTGTCACTTTCAAAAAATAACAGTAATAAAATCTATCTGCAACTTCACATCTAAAATGCTAAAGCAGATTCCTATTTGTTCAATACAATCTAGACATAGAACTAATCTTGTCTATCTGTTGGGCTTCTATACTCTGTTATTCAAACAGGTCTTCAAGCTTCTGTGCTTGATAATCACTATGTAGCATCCCTGTGCATACACTTGCCCACATACATTGTTTATCAACAGTTTCCTATTTATAAACAACTAGGTAACCGCTTAATCTCCTTGATCACATTTCCCATGATCAATCATAGCCATCAGACCTTTGATCTTGTCTAGGGTCAATGCATCTTTCGATCTGAAAATGTTTTACCCCGCTTAGGAACTTGCATATTAGTCTTGGAACTTGTGCCAAGGTATTGCACTTCAATCTGAGCTGTAGATCTTCATGCTGACTTTCCATTGCCTTAGATTCGTTAACAAACTTCATTCACGACTCACCAATCATTTAATCAGTTCTAGCTCATCAGCTTCCTTCATTAAATAACGCATGCAAACATTTAATGCATTCTGTTGTAGCTCGGTTACAACTCGGTAACAACTTGGTGAATACTAAACTTCACTCGGTAGACATTCCACCTTCATTAACCGATAGCGATAACCTTAGGGTTTACCAACTAGGTTCTTTGCATGATAACATAGTATAGTATTAACCTTTACATCTTACAACATATGTATGATGTTAAAACAATCTAAAACATCATGATCTCATCATTGTCTGACTTGGTACTAGTTGCCCATTGAATACCTTATTCATCCCCTTATTCATCATATCCTTTCCTGTGTCTTTTACCGACATCTTTATAATCTTCAAATCATACTTCTCAAGATATGGCAACATCATATTGAATTAGAAAATCAATTTCTTGACATCAATGACAAAATAATAATATCAAGACAGTAAACATTCTTAATCAGTTATATCCATAATCATCAACAACCTTCTCAATATCCTTATGAAATGCCAACAATCTTTCATTGTCTATTATAATGCTATATTGCCAACAAAAAGGTGTCCATTTGGGGATTTGAATAGCCATTGCAAGCTTCAAAGCACTTAGAATATGTAAAGACTAGGTGGCTTTGGGTTTGGCACCCATGATGAGTCACTTGAAGAGTTATTTATTATTTTATTATTTTTAGTAGCTATTCATTCTCCAAGGCGTGGGATTTTGAAAGTGGCTTTGGCCCCTTGTTTGGGGAAAATAGCTATGATTTTTCCACTCCCTTTTGTCTATAAATTGGAGCCAAGGCATAGTTGTTTAATAATCATTTGGTCATTGTTTTCAAGTAGTTCCACGATCATTTGGAGAAGTGTAGTATTGTGTTGTTCTCTCTTTTGAATCTAATAATAATATACTTGCCCTCGTTCTTTGGTGGAGTTTTTTCTCAAAAGAGTTTCTCCACATAAATCTGGTGGCTCTTTCAGTATGGTTGATTTTATACTTATCTTGAATGGTGTAATCATATGTTCATTTCAAATTTAATTTTAGATTTGGTAATATTTTCATATTTGTAATCAACATAAGAAAGTTAATGTTGCAACCTTTCTTCACCTTGTTTCTCAATATTTACCCACTTGATAGGATTGACTCCATCATTCTCCTATCCTTCACAATCTTGCTACTCTAGTATATTTTCTCTCAGTATTAGCATTAGCACAAGATGTCGATAAATAAATGGAGTATGGTTGGTTGATAATAAAATCTATAAGCAAAATATGGCATAGTAGATGTAGACTCAAAATGTGGATGCAGAAATGAGAGAGACATGCCTCTTTTATAGAAACCCTCGAGAGAATCAATGATCGAGATTAAAAGGTGAGTATATAAATGAATGGTTGAGATTAAGAGATGAGAGGAATTAATAAAGACATAAATAATTGATCAGTTGAACATAGTGTGAGTGGGAGTTGAAGAGGTGAAAGTGAAGACTTAATTAGCATTAAATAATTAAGAACTATTTAATTGTGTGCATGAAAAGATAAAATAAAGATTTTATTTATTTTATAAGAATTCAATTTTTTAAAAGTGAACAATTAAACAAATTAAAGAATTTATTTAATCGTAGAAGACTTCACTAACTAATTAAATAAGTAAATTAATTATTTAATTGAAGGAAACAAGAAGAATAGAATTAAATAAATAATTAAAATCATTTAATTAATGAGAAAATAAGAAAAAGAATAAAAGAATTAAACAATAAAGATAATTATGCCAAAGGCATACCCTATATGAAGTTTTCAACTTACCTATTGAAATCAATGGTTCAAAATTCACTAGAAGGATGTAAGACGATTGAATTGATCTCAATTGTATGTTTACATTAATATTTATCATTTTAAAAAGATAAAAAACTAAAAAAACATATTTTAATATGATTAATTAGAAAAAGAATATGTACAAAAAAAAAACCCTACTATTTTATGGTTTTAATAATAATATATTTTAATGGTATCTTCTTTTATTTGAATATTCCATATTTTTTTGAAGTTGATATTCCATATTTTTTTAAAGTTTCAAAAGTGGAGAAGACAAAATTATTGAAAAAGAAAGAATTAGCTATTTTTCTACTTTTTATAATGATTAATTTTTCGTTAAGTGAAAATCTTATTTTAATTATTTTTGTGTTTTAATTGAAATTACAAATAATAATTCAGAATTATTAGAATTCATTTAATTTATAGTTATTTGTCTTATTAAAATTCTAATTATTAAAGAATACTTAGTTTTTGAATTAGAAATCTATCTTTTATTTCTATCTCTTGATAAGAACAATTTTAATTTATTCTTTTTTTTATTAGGATATTCTATCTTATTTTTAAAAAAGTTATTCTAATCATTGTCTTCTTTTTACAAGATTTAATTTACATTAAGTTAAAATTTAATTTTAATTATTTTTGTATTATGAAGTTACAAATAATAATTTTAAAAGATAATAGTGTTGGACATTTGCTAATATGTTGTCACTGATGTCAACATATGGGGAGATTGTTGGAAAGTTTTGTCAACATATTCTTTTGTGTATTCCAGTTTTGCAGTTTGATGGAATGAGTTGGTTTAGCATGTGTGTTGCAGATGAGCTAATGTGATTTAAAGGGTTTCCGGTATGTTGTCTGTAGATGGTTCATTCTCATTTGTAGAGGCCTACATGATGTTTTGATCGAGTTATGAGATCCGGTATTAAGGATGTTATGCAATTGTTCGTGTTATTTGGTATTCTGGTTTATGCTTTTTATTGCTCTGGAATTGTTATATCTTTAGTTGCGAATGTGTGGGATATGTTATGGACGTTGATCTGTGTCTTCAATTCATTTGGTTCATGATTTGGAAATCCACAAGCGAATCTTTCAGGTTGACAGTCAATTATGTTGATGTTCTTAAGCTTCGATAGAGAGATGATGATGATTTTGGTAATCCGAGTTGTTGCAGTTATTGTGGTTAAATTAATGTTGCTTGTGAATATATCTAGATCATGTTCTATGCGTATTGGTGGTTTGCATTGATTATTCTGCACGTTATTGAAGATTTTCTTTGTTTGGTGATGTTCTTTATGTTATGCAACATTCTTGGTGGTTGTAGCATGTTGCAGATGATCGAGGCATAATTGTTGGAGGTGTTGCATGTTTGAGGTATTGATTTGGGTCCAGATTATGTCTTAGCCAACATTGTTTTGGTCTGCATGTATTGTTGTAGCATGTGAGGTTATTATTTTATAATTTGTATTAAGGGTTTAGTCGACCTATATTTCATGGGTTGAGGGTTTGCATAAATAAATGTAATTATCATGTAAGATGAATGTCTGCAAGTGTGTATGATCGAGTTGTATGTGCAAACAAGCAATTTGATCTTTCTGAAGTGTGAAGGAGAAAAGAGAAGTGTTGTAGAGTAGATTGTGTGTTTGATCAAAACTATACTCAAGCATATGGAGATGTTATCTTCATAGTTCATGTAATTCAGATTATAGTCCGAATGTTTTTGTAAGTCAATGAGACTTCCTATAAGGCAGTGAGCCTTCCCTAAAGGTTGTAGCCTTTTTAGGTTTCTAATTTTGAGTAGTGAGCTCTAAGCAGTGTGCTTGAATGCATGTGCATTCCCATTGTAATATTCACATTTACTCCTAACAAAGTATTATCTCATTGTGGGTAGGTTCCCGCCGTGGTTTTTCCCTTAACCGAGTTTTCCACATCAAAAATCTTGGTGTTATGTGTGTTATTGATGTGGTATTGTTTCATGCTTTAACTGTTAATTTTCAGATATGTTTTGTGGTTTAAGTTGCAGGAAGTTTTTGTGCAAATTAATTCACTTCCCCCTCTCAGTTTGTTGCATTGTTGCCAACAAATAAAACAAATTTAATTTATACATTTATCTTATTAATTTTTAATTTATTGTAGAATAATTATCGTTAAATATATATACATATATATACATACATATACATATATATACATACATATACATACATACATATATATATATATATATATAACACTCCTTATCTCTCTCTCTCTCTCTCTCTCTCTCTCTCTCTCTCTCTCTCTCTCTCTCTCTCTCTCTCTCTCTCCCTTTGTATCCCACTATCTATCTCTTTATCACTACATCTCTCTCTCCCTCCTCTTCCATTATATGTCTATCTCTTCCTCTATCTCCCCTTATTTCTCTCCCTCTCCCTTCATATCTATTTGTCTATCTCTAGTTCTCTATATATATCTTATATCTCTATATCTCTATCACTCTATCTCACCATCTATATATCTCTTTATCTCTCTATATTCCTCTATAGATCTCTTTATCCCCCTATCTTTGTATCTTTATCCCTCACTCTACATATATGCTTATCTCTCTATCTATTTTATCATCTTCCTCTCTCACTCTATCTTCCTTTCGATCTCTATCTTTCTCTCCCCCCTCTATCTATATACATGTCTCCCTCTATATATCCATCTCTCTCTCCCTCTCCCTCCTTTTAAACCTCTATATTCATATCCATCTTTTCATATTTCTTAGGTTTTCATCTCTCTCTCTCTCTCTCTCTCTCTCTCTCTCTCTCTCTCTCTCTCTCTCTCTACTTATTTTTTGAGCTTCCATATCTATCTAATCATATCTCCTCTCTCTCTTTTTCCCTCCATATCTCTCTCCTTTTCTCCATCTTTTTCTCCTCTTTCTCCATATTCATATTCATCTCATCCCCATCTATATCTCTATATTTATCTTTTTACCTCTTGCTTTACCCCCTTCTACCTCTCTCTCCCTCTCACCAATTGCAAACATAACATGAGGATGTTGGTTATGGAACTTGATTATCTTCCTAATTGAAAAGTTTTATTTCAGTTATAGCTGGAACCTTGCAAGAGGATGGAAAGTGGATTTGAAACTATCACTTCTCCATTGAGACCTTTGTTGCACAAGCAACATTATTTTCTAAATTTGGCCTACCAATTGATCTCATGTACTACACAAATCTATGCAAAAAATTGACCAAATTTTGCCCTAATTGACCTTACACACCTCTTCGGCATACCCATTGCACCCTAAGGTGCAATTGTCAATTAAACTATTGTGCAAGAATGAATTTAATTAAATAAAATTATTTGATTAATTTTTGGAATAAATTAGAATAATTAATAATTAAAATTAGTTAATTATAAATGTAAAGGAGTTGAATTTGGAATTTGGAATTTGAATTTAGAAGAATAATTTTAACTTAATTAAAAAAAAATTATTTAATTAATTGAGAGGAATAATTAGTGAAAATGTCACTAGGAGCTGTTAGGATAATTTTAGGTGTCTTTATTTTGCCCCTTTTTGAGACAATGCAATATGCAATTTATTGCATTGTTTCAAACAATATAAAAATACAATGGGTAGGAAAGAGAAAAGAAATAGAAGCGTGATGTCCCATTCATGAGAAGGATGAGGAATGATGATGATTATGAGTTAGTAAGTTGATCCTCTCGAAAGGAAAGATAGGGGATAAAGCTAGAAGAAAATAAAATAAATGATGATGAATGAAAGGGAGTATGGATAAGGAGATGGTATATTGATGGCCAAATAAGTAGTTATGGACGAGTGTGGATGTGGTAGATAGAGAGGCTGATGGTGATGAAGACTTGTGCTTAATTTAGTGCTATATCATCATTCAACTTATTATTTTGCAAATTGATATATTTGCACCAAGGTATGGAAAGACTAAGGTGAGGACTATTCCTTTAAGTACACAGACACTTTGCAAACAAGCAATGCCCTGAATCATACTAATGATAGTAGAACCCTGTTAGATATGTGAGGAAGTAACCACAAAAGCATGTTAATCCCTATGTAAGAAAGTGTTAGGTGACCTTTGACTTGCATAGGATGTTCTGATTATGCCAATGGAACTCCAATCACACAAAAGGAACTTAATTGCCTCAACAATAAGTCAGAAAAAACCACAAACAAAAATCAAAGATAAAAATCATGATTGTCACTTGTGGATATCCTCAAGTAGCACAGGAGCATGATATAAGATACGTCAAATGAAAAGATAAGATTCATTGGACAAAACTAGTTAACAATGATATAAGATACGTCAAATGAAAAGATAAGATTCATTGGACAAAACTAGTTAACAATCATGTATATCTTCTTGTCAAAGATAAGTATTTCTTTATTTGATGATAGGGATGATGTTTGATAGGATGGCCATCATAGGAAATATGTATCCATTAAGGCATGATATCTGATAGGGTGTTGTTGTTATATGGAGCCTAATCAGACTCAGAGGTTAAATTTTCCCTACTTTTATCAGTGTGGTTTCCCCCCATATTTTTCGACGGGGGTTTGTGATGTAGCCAGTTAAAACATAATCAATATAACAAAAGATAATCGGAAATTAACACAAGTTTGGATCAAATGTTCTTCATTATTATTCCCTGCAAACTCCAACCATCCTTCTATTACAATTAAAAAGTCCCTATTTTAAACAACAACCAAAAATTTCCTTTTTGGGTAGATTTTTACAAAATCTGAAATTTGCCTTCTATGGAAATTTTCAAATCTATCCCAAAAATCATGAAATCTTCTGAAAATCTAAAAAGCATTCCTACGACACAAATTGCCAACTTTCTAAACCCATAAAGATTACGAGTTCAAAATTAACTAAAAAACCAACTTTCTAAAAACTAAAAAAGAAAGTAAAAGCCAATTTTGAGGCCTTAGATGAAGGAATTCGGCCTCGAAAATTTATTTTTTGAGGCCCTATTAAACTAGGTTCTATTGGCAATCCAATCAACTCTTCAAGATACACATCCACGTAAAAATTCAGCCCAATTGGACAACTGAGTTAAAATTTATGACCCCGTGAAGTCCCTGCATCAGTTTGGGGGTAGCGCCCCAATGGTGGGGTCAAGGGGCATCGCCCCTTGCAGGGTCAAGGGTGTGCGATACAGGGTGGGGTCGAGGGGCAACGCCCCGTGAGGCCAAAAAGACACTTATTATTTTATAAAGGCATCGGGTGTTATTTTTCTATTGGTTGACATGTTGTAGCCCTAATTTTTGTAACTGATATAAGTCTTGATAAAAAGGCTAAGGGTTAGGGGTTGTATTCTGTAGAGAATTTCATATAGCATTTTTGTAGCGATATTGAGTTGCAAGTGATTGTTGGTTGTAATCGGTTTTGATTTACTAGATAGTAATATTGGACTCTATGTTTGGTGGATGTAGCTTGAAATTAGGTGAACCACGTTAAATATTGTCTCTTAGCTATTATTATTTCTATATTTTTCATTTCTGTGTTTAATATTTATCTGCCTATAGTTGATATTTTATGCATGCAATTCCTAACAGGTGCTTGCTCTTGGAATGATGTATCTATAAAGGTTTGTTGTTTGATAAAGATGTTAAAACTGATAGGTAGTTGGTTGGTTAGGTTGTAAACTAGCTTGATAGTTTGTCTATTGATGAGTGATTTGTTAAGATCAATATTCTTGTGTAATGTTCTGATTGTGTCTATGCAAAGTGTCTACATCTTTGTTAGAGACATTTTATTATGAATGATGGATTTTTTTTACAAAAATGATTTTATTTTTCAATCTTTTATTTTTTTTTAGATTTTTTATTTTTACTTTTTTGGGGATTTTTTTTATTTTTGTTGGATTTTGAGAGATATTTGGATCATTGATTGAGTTAGAAAAAAACATCTCAAGATTTATTCTCAAGCATAATGTATTTATTTGCACCTAGTGTCTAGCAAGGCATGAAACATTATGAATTGATGAATGAACTGGTGAGATGGAAATGGATAGGTGAAAGATGGAGGTAGCTTATTATGAAACTGGAGCTAATTTGATTTTCAAGGATAACCTCGCAATGGGATACCATGTTTATCCAATCTAAGGGATTAAATATGGCAATGAAAGGTTATAGAACAGTGCACTGAATGGCATGGGGTCCACAAGAATGAACATGTCAAGAGGTTTCTAAAAAAATGTTTTGCATTTTATGTCCTTAGTTTTGATTGAGATCTAGAGATGGGTTTGGATATGATAAAAATGGGATAGAATAAGCAATACCAAAGGTGATAATGAACAATAGAAGTAGCATATGGATAAGATAATGGATATGGACTAAAGGATGTGGATAAGCTGAAGCAAGTAGGATATGCGATGCTTATGAAGATCATTAACCTTGACAAGATCAACGGTGGAAAAAAGGGATATGGATGTAGATAGGGTGAATGAGGGATAATAGAGGATGAGGGATAATGGAGGATGTAATGGATAGGATAGCATGGATGAAACTTGCCTCCAAGTGTAGAATGTAAGATGATAATGGATTGCACATGATGCTTGTTTTCTAGGTTTCCATCATGGTACTTGCCCAAGGTGCCACAAGAAGTGGATTTCGCTAGTGGGCAAATTATTTCTCTCTTTCATTTTCTTTAGAAGATAATGGATGTATAGTAGGAGATGGAGGAATGACTCAAGAATACCGTTCTGTAGATGGTACTCTTTAAAGATGTGCTACAATGGACCATGGCTATTAAAGGTATGCTCAAAGATGTTGGTAGGGTGATGGTAAAGGGGGGTGAAATAGATGATAAGATGGAATGGGGTAATAATTTATGCAAAAGATTGGATTGGAAATGATGGAAAATAGGTGTTGGATAATGGATGGGGTGTTGTAATATTTGTGTATGGGTGGATGGAAATGTTGTCAAGATCAACATTGACAGACACCTTGAGGGGTGGTAGAGTGATGGAGGAAAAGTGAATTTTGGACTTTGAGATTTTGATGGAGAAGTGGATGTGGATTTTGGGACATAAGGACCCAAAATGAATGAAAGGGATGATGAAGGACTTGAGATAGATTTGAAAGGTGGGAGATGTTTAGATGGATAAATGCAAGAAGCCTTTGGAATAGCAAGTTTGGATGATTGTTTTGATTTTTCTTTAGGATGTAGTGCTTCTATGAGGAACTTAAGAATCCACATGGTTTTTCATTTTTTATTTTCTTTTTGGTTCTTTGGAATGCATTGCTTCTATCAACAACTTAGCAATCCACATGGTTTTTTATTTTTTTTTTCTTTGTGGTTCTTTGGAATGTATTGCTTTTGGATCAAATTTTGTTTTGTTTTTGCACGTCTTTGAAATGGGACATATTGATCTATAGATGTATGTGGAGTTTTGGACTTGTGGATTTTATGCTTGGCGCCCAAATTGCTTCCAAGAGCACTAAAATTTATGGGTGAATAGGAATGATATGAAAATCTTTTGAATGGATTCATTGATATAATGGATGGTTGAAAGGTGCTCAAAGATGTGTGTTTTTACTGATCTTGATTTATGATAGAATAAGTGGATTGTATTCTAAGAACCTTAAGATGGATGAAAGGGATGAAGGGGGGTGTAACAGCTCAAGTTGCTTATTATTAATTCCTCTCATCAAACTAATAATAAGCAACTTGAGCTGCTACAGGAACTGCCTAATAAGAAATCTAAGCGCTGTGGCCTTAATAGGGTGGAGACTTTGAACCCCTCCTCTGCTTCGAAGGAAACGTAATTTAACACTGCAATCAGCACTGGAATGCCAAGCATTGCGCAGGACTGTGATCATCGATCCAGTTCATTGATATTATACATAAAATAACGGGTATAAGCTTTTTAACCTGCTTAAATTCAATGTAATTACGTACAGCAGGGCTCCGATTGTATGGGGTACTCTGAAATTCTTTGTAGATCTACTTACAGGTATCATTTGCTATTTACAGAAATAAATAAATGACCATGAAACTTCTTTGGTGACAGACGGGTGAGAGTGTTCCGTTGTGATTGTGGTAGAAGACTGACTTAATTGAATAACAATGCACAATTCCAACAGTTCACCAATTATCACACAATGGCAATGCCATCCACTGCCAATCGTAATCTGGTGACATTATGTAAAGTAGATCAATTGAAGAGGGTTCTACACACTTTGCTTACCACTCGCAATCCCCCTGTTCACTGTACTGCATATCTTCAACCATTGCACAACTGTATTACCAACAATGTGCTTTTACAAGGTAAAAAATTCCACAATCTGGGCGATCAGAGGGGATTTGGGTTTGTTCCGCGCACGTTTTCTCAAAACAACCTTATCAACATGTATGTCATGTGTGGTATTTTGTCAGATGCTCGTAAAGTCTTTGATGAGATAACAGAACGAGATGTCTCTTCATGGAATATCATAATTGCAGCTTACAGAAGACACGGTTATCCTCTCGATGCATTGACACTGTTTCATCGAATGGAACAAACAGGTGTCCAACCCGATCAGTTTACCTTTGCCAGCATACTCCCAGCCTGTGCCAAACTTGGAGATTTGGAAGAGGGTATGGACATCCATATCAGCATAATGGAAAGGGGAATTTCGTCAGATGTAGTTGCTAATGCCCTGGTAGATATGTATGCAAAATGTGGGAGCATACATAAAGCACGCGAACTGTTTGATAAAATGCCTCAAAAAAATGTGGTTTCGTGGACTGCGATGGTTGCAGGATATGCACAAAATGGTGTTCTTGACGAGGCAATGAGAATTTTTAAAGAAATGCCACAAAGAAATGTGGTTTCTTGGAATGCCATGATTGCAGGGTATGAACAAAACGGGTTTGCTGAGAAAGCCTTGGAAACTTTTAAGCAAATGCGATTGGCGGGTGTAAAGCCAGACTCCATGACATTTCCGAGCGTTCTCACAGCCTGTGCCAAAATACGAGCTGTAGATCAGGGTATGAACACTCATCAAAACATAGTCGAACATGGATTTTTGTCAGATGTTGTAGTTGCGAATGCCCTGATAGACATGTATGCTAAATGTGGACGTATAGACAAGGCCTGTCAACTGTTTGATAAAATGCCTCAAAGAGATGTGGTCTCATGGAATGCAATGGTTTCAGTATATGCACATAATGGATTCTTTTATGGGGTTTTGGGAACTTTCAAGCAAATGCAATTCTTTGGTTTAAAGCTAGCCTCCTCAACCTTTGCAAGCATCCTCCCAGCCTGTGCCAAAATGGGAGCTTTAGAACAAGGTATGAACATTCATCAAAGAATAATGGAAGGGGGATTTATGTTGGATGTTGTTGTTGCAAATGCCTTGGTAGACATGTATGCAAAATGTGGAAGCATACACAAGGCACGAGAACTGTTTGACAAAATGCCTCAAAAAACTGTGGTCTCTTGGACTGCAATGGTTGCAGGATATGCGCAAGAAGGTGTTCTGGACGAGGCATTAAGACTTTTCAAAGAAATGCCTCAAAGAAATGTAGTCTCGTGGAATGCAATAATTGCAGGATATGCACAAAATGGGTTTGTTGAAGATGCCTTGGAAACTTTCAAGGAAATGCAATTGGCAGGTGTAAAGCCTGATTCCACAACCTTTGCCAGCGTTCTCCCAGCTTGTGCCAAAATGGGAGCTTTGGAACAGGGTATGGGCATACATCAGAACATAATCAAAGGTGGATTTTGTTCAGATGTTGTAGTTGCAAGTGCCCTGGTAGATATGTATGCAAAATGTGGTAGCATATACAAGGCACACGAAGTGTTTAACAAAATACCTCAAAGAAATGTAATCTCATGGAATGCTATGATTGCAGGATATGCACAAAATGGTTTTTGCAAGGATGCTCTCGTACTTTTTGAACGGATGAAGCACTCCGAAGCATGCCCTGATCATGTAAGCTTTGCTTGTGTTTTATTAGCATGCAGCCATGCAGGTTTACTGGAAGAGGGCTGTACATATTTTAATGGATTGAGTGACTCTTGTTGCACTGAACCTACAATTGGTCATTATGTGTGCATGGTTGACCTTATTGCCCGTGCTGGCTATCTTGAGGAAACTCTAAACTTCATCATCAAAATGCCAATTAAACCTGTGGTGGTTGTGTGGATGTGTTTGCTAGGTGCCTGTAGACCACATAAGAATATAAAGCTAGGAGTGTTTACAGCAGCTCTTCTTTTTGAGATGGATCCAAAAAATGTTGCAACTTATGTTCTTCTGTCCAACATCTATGCAGAAGTGGGCTGGTGGGGTGAGGTTCAACTGGTAAGGAGATTGATGAAAGATAGAGGAGTTAATAAGAAACCTGGATGTAGTTGGATTGAAGACCATAAAATGGTACATACATTTTGTATGGGAGACAGATCGCACCCACAAACACAGGAGATCTATGCAAAGTTAGAGAAATTGTCTTGGGAGATGAAGGCTGCAGGGTATTTACCAGATTCAAGACTTGTGCTGAATGATGTGGAGGAGGAGGAAAAACAATCATTCCTCTGCCACCATAGTGAGAAGTTAGCAATTGCATTTGGATTGTTGAACACCCCCCCTGGTACAACTATTAGAGTTGTCAAGAACCTTAGAGTATGCATTGACTGTCACACTGCAACCAAGTTTATCTCCAAGATTGTTGGAAGACAAATTGTTTTGAGAGATGTAAACCGGTTCCATCATTTCAAACAAGGACAATGTTCTTGTGGAGATTATTGGTGATGCTAAGTGAAGTACTCTGTAAACTAAGGCTTACACTTTAATGAAGTGCACCGAGTCAGACATGCAACAACAAAGAAGAGAGCAGGATTTATTTCCAATTTCTGAGTTTTTCTTTCTTCAGTGTTTGGAGATTAGAGCACACTGTTGTCTTCATAAAATCAAATGTGACTTCATAAAACCAAAAATATGCATCACTGCCTCTATATATACATACAGGGTATTTGTTAAAGCCATTTTTTATGCTACCTTGAAGGTGCAATGAAAATGAACTGTTTCAGAAAACATGCCCATGTCTCGAATGAAAAGTTGGAGGAAGAGGGAGAAAATGGAAATAAGCAAAAGGAGAGGAATACTCGAGGGAAATGTAAATATGCTTGGCCAACAGGACATTTGAGCGAAAGGCTTACAATCGATACACTGGTTAGAGTTGATTGGAAGCATATGCTCTTTTATCAGGATTAATTGAATTATGTTGTGTCTATGTCAGGTTTGCAATCTGGGATTAAATTTGCATATATCAGATTTGAAGAACTTGACGAGAGAAACACTTAGTGTGGATACATCATAACATCGTTAAATTTGGTTCTTTCTTTGTGTACTACAAAGCCAATAAATGTTAGTAATCAACACATAAAGTAAGTCCAGAGATATCGAGAGTCTATAAAAATTAACACTTACCATCCAACAATCCAACAAGATCGATTTGGATATATTTTTAATTAATTACATGCCTTGAAAATGCTAAATAATCTTGGGTAAAATAGTGAATCAAGAGTGACAAGTAAATAGCCCTAGAATTAAAGCGCTGAGATAGTAACACTTGAATCTTTAACTTCAATATCTGGTGAGTAGATATTATTTTGGAATTTTTATATTTATTATTAATTTTGAGTTAGTGTTAATTTTTTCATATACATATTTTTATGTAGCATATATATCAAAACTAGTTTCATTTCGTACTGAAAATTTTTTAAAAATAAGTTTTTACCCTTTTGTTTCACACGAGATTTTTGTTCTGAGCTCATCTTAGGACACCTGCGTTATCTTTTAACAAGAATTTCGACCCGGTTTTTTACCATTTTTGCACGCCGAATATGAGCTTTTGAGGCTGGCGTCTTTTCCTGTTCTAGCCGTGGCAGAAAAGAACGGCAAGAACAAAGTTCGTGAGGGGGAAGAGGGGTTTCAGCAGTTCATTTTTTCTTCTGATTCAATGCGGCTAAAGGCAGAAGCAAGGAGAATGACGGGGGATTCTACTGAGGATTTGGGGGAGATTAAAACAACTGACACTCCTCCGATTGTTGCTGAAAACT
The DNA here is from genome assembly GCF_030272615.1 of Cryptomeria japonica. Classification (NCBI taxonomy): domain Eukaryota; kingdom Viridiplantae; phylum Streptophyta; class Pinopsida; order Cupressales; family Cupressaceae; genus Cryptomeria; species Cryptomeria japonica. Next base: position 49,488,441 of record NC_081412.1, on the reverse strand, counting down.
CGGCATCTCATCTAACCATGAAGGGCACAGAGGGCGACAGTGGTTGGAGTTCCCCTGTTTCAGATAAAGGAGGTGTGGAAGCTGTTTCGGAATCAGATAAACCAATGGAAGATCAACCAAATGAAGGTAAGACATGAGAATTTCTACTCCCTGATGATGTGGTTGAATCTATTGCTGAATGTCAACAGAGATCGGTAATCTTGTTCTTTCTGAAAGGCATACCTTCTGAAATTGATTTCTATAAATGGGCTAAACTTAACTGGGAAAGTAAAGGCTGGGAAATTGAGGCCTTGAGGGGGTTGGGCAAAGGATATGTTTCTTGCAAATTTAAGTCTGCAGATCATGTTCACGCAGTCCTCCAGTATGGAACATGGGTTATATGTGGTCAGATTTGTTATTTACAGGCTTGGACCCTCGATTTTCGCCATGAAGGTCCCTCTAGATCCAAGTACCCAATGTGGATTGAATTGCCTTTTCTTAAACTGCCGCTCAGACCTATTTTACGAGAAATAGTTGCACAACTTGGGAGGGTTATTTGGTGCAAGAACAATTCTGATAAGTTTTCTAGCCTCCGAGTTCATCCAAGGGCTTGTGTTGAGATGGATTTAAATTATCAGTTGCTTGATAATATCAAGTTAGTTGGGCCAGGGGTTGAGTTTTTCCAGACAATAGTTTATCTTAATAAGCCTAATGCTTGTTTCTACTGTAGACAGGATGGTCACATAATAAGAGATTGCCCAGTCAGGAAAAATAGATACAATCAATCTCAGGCTATAGATGCTTCCAATTCGCAACAACAATCTCAGTCAGCCCAGCCTATTGTGATGCCTGAGTCTGTCTCTCAGCCAAAACAATCTCCTAAATGTTAAAATAAAAGCTAGCTCGGATAAAGGCAATTTCCATTTGTACAGTCTCCTAATTGTTAAAATAAAAGCTAGCTCGGATAAAGGTAATTTCCATTTGTACGAATTATTATTGAGGCTGGGCCCAAATCAATGTAAAACAAATAAAGGCAATAACTTCATTATGAGGCAGGACCTATTGAGCGGTCTAATTGTAAAATGTAAAACATATAAGCAAGCCAACTTGCTAACTTGACACCTCAAGTCAAGTATATAATCAAGTAAATCGCATGGCATTAGACACAACACATCATGTGAATTACCTTATGTGATCTTTCTTCATGCGAATTCTGAGTGAAGACATTTGATGTGAAATACTCTTATAGCTATTGTGTGCGGGAAAAGCGGGTCAATGAAACTTAAAATGTGAAAAATGTGGTCTCAAAGAGGCTTGTTCACACACCCACGGGACTTCTTGGTGCAAGTTATAGAGTCATGAAGAATGACTCGACTTCTCAAGGTTGGTTCCATAGTTCTCTATCTCACAAGGTCCTTCAAGCCAATGCCTTTGCTCTCAAATCATTGAGCAAAGTGACTTAGAGATGACGAATGCAAGAACGAGGGATGCTTATGATTGATTTGATTATGAAATGCATCATATCTATGCATGATTCTACAAATGCAATAAACTAGATTATAAGATGACAAGATTAGTAGCAATACTATCCTAACATGATATATTAGTTAATTATCTAAGCTAATGATAAAGGAAATAGTCTAAAATGCTTATTCGATTAATTCCTATTACAAAAAGCAGCTAGATGTATTGATAAATTTGAGCATAAATGAGATACTAAAAGCTTGCATGGATCTTTAAAATGGAGGAATGAGAGCTCTATTTATAGTGAAAATAGGACAATGGATGGTCAAGATTGAAGGAGTTAATCAAGAGTCGAGATTGAAAGTTATTGATCCATGTTTACAATTGTCACCAATGAAATGGTAACAATTGTCAACATAAGACTGGTTGAGAGGAGATGAAAGGAAGCATTAAATGTTTAAGAAGACCTTATGGTTACCTTAGGAGGTAAGGGTTAAGGTTAGGTTAGGGTTATCCAATGGATAAAGCTTTTACCCAAGGAGTAAACTCTTGTGCAGAGGTTAAAGGGATAACCATGGTCAAAGCAATGAATGCTTGATAAGACCCCTAGGTTAGATGGAGGTTAAGTTAGTCAAAAAGTCTCAAACCATGTCATTAAGGGTTAGTTAACCATTAATGGTTTGAAGACTTTGGGGACAAATTTGTAAGAGTCCTTCCAAATTTAGAAGACTTTACTCCAAATTTGAGAAGTGATTTCCTCAAATTTAGGGAAAGGGGATAATGAATGGGTTTGGGTTAATTGATTAGGATTAGATGGATTCTAGAAGAAATTAGGAATAGGGTTTAGGATGCAAGTGGGAGTTGTAGGAAAATGTAAGTGGGGAGATTAAATAAATTAGATTTATTCAATTTGGGGTAAACTATTAATTAAATGTAAATTTAATTAAAAAGTAAGAAGAAAGGATTTAATTAAATAAAATGATTTATTCAATTAAATGTATGTAAAGGGCTTAAGTTAATTTAACTAAATAAATTGACTAATTTATTTAATTAAATAGAAGAATGTGGGTGATTTAATTAAATATTCATTAAATTAGATTTAAATTAAATATTCATTTAAGAATATGGTCATTTTTATATGTCTACATTTTGCCCCTCTTTGAAATGACGTGTGTGCACATTCAAAGAAAATGATGTGTTGCCACGATTTAGTTATGATCAATTTTTATGTCAAGATGTTCATGTCGTGCCCCAGATTTGATAAACAATGCCCCAGATTTGATAAATGATGTTGATAATGCCCCTTCGGGAGATGAATAAAAAAATTTGAACATTTGATTCAATTTGGATATTTTCGATAAATTTATGGCATTTTAAATTTTTGTCTATGTTGAATGCGATAAATTGATTCATCTCCTGATAATGATGTTTGGTAGGGTTGTATGAGACACCACGAGCAACTTACGCGTTCCTCCATATAACCCTAATTTTGATTTACCCTATAAAAAGGAAAAAGTGATTTCTTTTTGTCTCATTTGTGCTTGTTGACTTTAGAGAAAGTGACACTTGGAGAAAAGTCAACATGCAAGTTCCTTATGCTTCTCATCGATTTGAGCGCGTATGGAGGTATCGGTGGCCCGTTGCGTATGGACCACCGGTAAATCAACCTTTTTTACCCCTTTTGGATTTTTTATTTTGTCGTTTTTTATCATCTTTTCAATTTTGTCACGCGGATTTGTCAGTTTAGCGCATAGGGTTCAAGAAAATAGGGTAGCGTCCGAAAGGATTAAGGTAGCGCATCTGCAGGTTAGGATAGTGCTTAGGATTATGTTAGTGCACAAGGATCACAGGGTAGAGCAGAGGGAAAAATGGGTAGCGCGTAGGAGATACCTAGTGCATAGGGTTTCAGGGGGGTCGCATGGGTAGGCCTAGGTAGCGCGTAGGTATGACCTAGCGCATAGGGTTAGATTTGTAGCACAAGAGCAGGATAAAATAACGCATAGGGTAGCTTAGTGCTTGGGGTAGGTTAGGTGGCGCTTTGGAGAAAAGGGGTAGCGCGTAGGTTCTGACTAGCGCATAGGGTGGATTGGGTAGCGCTTTGCGAGGATAGGGTAGCACATAGTAAGCAATTTAGTGCGTAGACAAGTTTTTTTAGCGCATAGGGAAAAATTTTTAGTAAAGTGTGATTTGTGGATGAAGAAAATTGGTAGGTTCATGCTAGTTTTGTCGGGATAGGTGCAAATTGTCAGTCTGCGTGTCTACTATCATTGTTTTGATAAGTTGTCCAATATGAGTTCCGATATAACTTGATTTGATTTGCAATTTTTCAAGTTGAAATAGATTTGATGTTGATTTGATATGATGTGGTGTTTGATATAGATGTTTTTGATATGAACTTGATTTGATTTGCATTGTTTCAAGTTGATATATATGTAGAGTTTGAGTTGTTTTACAAGTTGCATTGATTGTGGAATTTGAGTTGTGTTACAAGTTGATATGAATGTGAAATTTGAGTTGTGTTACCAATTAATTTGATTATGAAATTTGAGTTGTTTTACAAGTTGATATGATTGTGAAACTTGAGTTGTTTTACAAGTTGATATGATATGAAAATGGATTGATGTGATGTAGAACTTGATTAGATTTTCAAAGTTTCAAGTTTTGATATGAATTTGATTTTGATATCAATGTTTTTGATGAGGAAACTGATATTGGACTTGTTTTGCTTTTTGACAGAAGCGTCTTGAAGTGGTTTAGCCGCGAGAGCGATTTTCGAGACCGTGGTCATTGATACCACGATTGACATAGGCTGATAGGGATATCATTGAGAGGTGTGGCCTATCCTCTTTATTAGAGATGCCTCGGTTTATCGTGAACTGGGGTTTATTGACAACATTGGCTGAGAGGTGGCATAGTGATACAAACACCTTTCATTTGGTGACAGGCGAGATCATAGTGACGCCTGAGGATTGTTACCGGATTCTACGGATTCATGTGGTAGGTGCATTGCTATCCTATGAGCAGACTGAGGAGGGTGGGACCGAGGAACTTCGTCGGATTCTGTAGGATGATACAGTTTGCGGGTATGAGATCTCTTGGCAGGAGTTCTTAGATTTGGATTACACTCCCCTACCATTAGTGCTGGCAGGTTTCATAGGTGGTTTCTTATGTCCTGACCATAGGTCGAAGGGACTAGCTGTGGGATGGGGATTGGTTCTAGAGGATATGGTGACACAGGGTCGTTGATTTGCATGGGGGTCGACTATGCTGGCCCACTTATACAGGGATTTGTATCAGGTGGTATATTTGGGTTATGGTAGTCTATCAGCTGGGGTTACGTTGCTACAGGTATGGGCATGGGAGCATATTCCTGTAGCTAGGCCACTGGTGGACAGAGATAGGCCTGTTGGGTGTGCGTACGCATACAGATATCGAGGGATAGTTGTCCAACGCAAGTTGGGCAAACTAGAGCACTGGAGGAGAGTTTTGGATGATATTGATATGGTCATCTGGCAACCATATACAGGTTGTGAGGTATGGGCAGAGGATGGGATGGAGATGCCCTATGTATATATGTTTAGGTATCTGATAGGGTGGACGCCCTTTGTTATTGAGAGGTTTTTGCATAGCTGGGTGTTGCGACAGTATGGTTGACAGCAGGGGATTCCACAGGGAGCATGCCTATATGCTCAACGGAGACAGGATATTCCGAAGCAGGGACCCACAATTGATAGTGCGGTGGCAGTTGACGAGTTCTTCCACTTAGCCGGCCAGATATGGAACTATGCCCTTGAGATAGTGGATGTACGGATGACTGATGAGTTTGTGACACTCTTTGCAGCACGTGTAGTGGCCAGGATATCAGATCTAGCTGAGATGATTCACGCTTTTGATGATGAGGAGGATGACTAGCCTAAGAGGCTAGGGAGACGGGGAGAGGCTAGTGAGGAGGTAGATGAGGGAGGTGGTGATGGTGGAGGTGATGGTGGAGATAGTGGAGGAGGTGGCCGAGGTCGACGAGGGGATAGGGGGAGATTGGATCATGGGAGGAGAGGAGATGGGGGTGGAGATGGTGGTGATAGAGGGAGACGGGTGGAGAGAGCAGTGCGGTGAGCTGTGGTGGATAGAGGGAGAGGAGGTTTGGCTATCAGAGTTGGGAGTGAAGAGAGGGTTGGAGAGGTGATAGCAGCGGTGGGAGGTCATGATGATTTCAGATGACCAGCCCAGAGGAGGAGGAGGTCAGATGTTTTACCTCCACCAGCACCGAGGATAGGTAGAGGGACAGGGGATACCCCTTCATAGGTACCGTTGCAAATGCGGATTCTGACGCATTTGGAGGATGCGCAGATTAGATCGCTGCAATTGTCAATGTAGCAGTTGTAGACACAGTTGTTGGCATATCAACGTCAGATTATTCAGTTGACCATAGAGCGTGATACCGAGATAGAGCGTCGGAGTCGAGCAGAGGATCTCACAGCAAGTTTGCAAAGAGCGACAATAGGTGGCCCGATGAGAGACACCTTGAGAGAGCTGGCTTTGAGAGCCAAGGAGGCAGAGTACTATCAAAGACATTATGAGGATGCGGTGCCTAGGGAGCGTCGAGTGCAGAGTTTCACATTGTCGAGATCTAGTCGATCTCGAGAGACTGGGTCGAGGACAGAGAGTAGAGGCGTGACAGGGCCTCCTAGATAGGATCCACCTAGAGATCCAGGTGCTAGGACATCTGCAGCGAGACCATCTCCTTCAGGAGATAGTCATACATGAGAGATGTTGTCTCTATTGTATTTTGATCATTTTGTTGTATTGGCACAAATATGACATATTTTGTACATTGATCATTTTTGAGATATATATGACATCATTTTCTTTGATCCTTATGTGATATGTTATGGATTATGTTTTTTATATGATTTTTTATTTTTCCATGATGATGCAATGCTTATATAGATGCATAGGTTTTGATATGCGATGAATATGATGTGATAATGTTTGTGAGATGTATGATAATGATATGCTATGAGATATATCTTGAAAATGAGATGTATGATAATGATATGCTGTGAGATGTATCTTGTATGATAAATGATATGCTGTGAGATGTATCTTAAAAATGAGATGTATGATAATGATATGTTGTGAGATGTATCTTGAAAATGAGATGTATGATAATGATATGAAGTGAGATGTAAGATTTAAAATGATATGCAACTAAATGATTTTGAGCATCCTCATTTTGCATTCGTCATCCCTATATAGCCACATGTTATTTGCTTTCTTTGTAGGTGTAGACATATAAAAATGACCATATTCCTAAATGAATATTTTATGTTCATTTCTCTATTTAATTAAATCCAATTTAATTAAATTATCCGCATTCCTCTATTTAATTAAGTAAATTACTCAATTAAATTCACGGTACCATTTAATGAATAAATCATTTTATTTAATTAAATCCCTTCTATCCACTTTTAATTAAATTCAAATTTAATTAAATAGTTATCCTAAATTAAATAAATCTAATTTATTTAATTTCCCCAAATTACAACCAAATTGAATAAAATTCATTAAATTCAATTAAATCCTATTATCCCTCCACCCACTTGCAAAATCCTACATCTCCCACTTGCCTTCCTAAACCCCTTTCTAATCCCTTCTAGACTCTTCTAATCGCTTCTAATTAGCCTAACCCATCTTCTAAACTTTGTCACATCCCTAAACAAGGGGAAGTCACTTCTCAAAACCTTAAAGTCTTTGATAACCATTAAAGGCTTCAAATCTTCAACCACTTAATTCCCCAAAGTCTTCATAACCATTAATGGTTAACTCAAACCCTCTTACATGGTTAAGTAATTTCTTTTAACTCAACCTCCATGTAACCCAAGGGTCTCATCAAGCATTCATTTCTTTGACCATGGTTATTCCTTAATCATTTGCACAAGAGTTTATCCTTGGATTAACTCTTAATCCAATGGGTAAGCCTAACTTAAGCTTAAACCTTATCTCTAGATAACCATGAGGTCTTCTCAGACATTTAATGTCTCCAACCCCTTCTCTCAACCCAACCTTATGTTGACACTTGTCACCATTTCATTGGTGCCAATTGCAAACATGGATCCCCAACTTTCAAACTCATCCTTTGATTATATCTTTCAATCCTGACCATCCATTGCCCTGTTTTTGCTATAAATAGAGCTCTCATTCCTCCATTTTTACATATAGATCAATCCAAGTTTGAAGTATCATACTTATGCTCAAATACATTCAAGCTTTCATTTCATATATGCTCATCATTTTAGCCTCTCTTTTCAATAGGAAATAGTCTAAATATGCATGTTTAGAATATTTTCTATTATCATTAGCTTAAATCATTGAACTAATATAGTATGCTAAGATAGTTTGTTTACTAACCTTGTCATCTTATAGTTAGTTTATTGCATTTCTAGAATCATGCATAGCTTAGGATACATTTCATTCTAAAAATTTATCAAAGCATCCCTCGTTCTTACATTTGCCATCCCTAAACCATTTTGCTCAGTGATCTGAGAGCAAAAATATTGGTTTGAGGGACATTGTAGGATAGAGAACCATGGGACCCACCTTGGGAAGCTCAGTAATACTTCATTACTCCATAGCTTGCACCAAGAAGTCATGTGTGTGTGTGAGCAAGGTTCCATAGACCTCCATTTTTCACATATTGAGTTCTATCGACCCGCTTTTCCCGCATACATTTCTGGCGCCCACCGTTGGGCTAGACCCCATATATCAAATCGGTTTTTGAATTTAATCACTTTTGCAAGTCCACGGGAAACATGAATCAGCGTGTGGGAAACATTCCCTAGCGCATCTAGTTAACAGTCTAGCGCATCCCGCTCACTGTTTAATGCGTGGGGTCTATACTCTAGCGCGTGAAGTCCTTTCTTTAGCGCATGACTTCCACTAATCTTTTCCTGTAGGTATCAACGTGGGAGAAAAATAGAGTAGCGCATTTGAAAAATAGTTTGGCGCGTCGGGTCTGTTAGATAGCGCATCCGGCTCACTGTTTAGTGCGTGGAGTCTATTCTATGGTGCGTAAAATCTTTTCCTTAGCGCATCATCCCACTAATATTTTCCTGTAGGTCTCGACACTGGAGAAAAACAGAATAGTGCATTGGGAAAACAACTCAATGCATTGGGGGCACATAATAGCGCATAGGTGCTTTTTCTTAGCGCATAGATATCATTTCTTAGCGCATCTGTGCAATACTTTAGCACATAGATCTGACCGAGGCAAAAATTTGTAACAGAGTCAAAAATTAGGCTTGGGGGAAGACAAATATATGGAATATAACATTTTAGTATAAGTGACATTTCCTCTTCTCTTTTCTCTTTCTTATACTTTAAGTTATATTCCATATATATTGTCAGGATGTTTGAGAGGGGTTTCGGACCTCTAGGAGTTATAATACAAAATCTAGCTTTTGGATGCTCCTCCAAAATTCAGACTTAGACAAATTTCAGAGCATTTTAGGATCAGGATTGTAAAATTTGTAACCAAGATCATAATTTAGGCTTGTGTAAGCCCACACTAACATTTGATCACCTACTATGTGTAGGTTCTAATCTTTTTTGTGCAGGGGAAGGAGTTAGTTTAGAGGGTTTAAGTCTCTTTTTTTAACTTTCTTTCAACAAAAGTTGGTTAAAAAGAACTCACTCTCCTTTTTTGCACAAGTTAAAATAAACCTCATCATTTCATTTGGATGCATAAAATGAACTTCATGCCTTCCTTTTTGGTGTTTTAAAAGAAAATTCATCTTTCTTTATTGTATGGTAAAAAGAACAACAAAGCAAAACTTTCATTCCTGCAAGTTAGGAAAAACACTTCATTTTGAAAGCTCTAAAAAAAACAAGCAAATTTACTTTTAACAAGGTTAAAACAAACTTCACCTTCCTTTGGTGCCTAAAAGGATCAATCTCAATAAATTGAAAAAGGAAAAAAACCTCATCTTCATTTTGTGCAAGGCAAAGAGGGAAAGTTTTCCCCTATCGACTTTAATTTTGTTGACCAAACATCATGATTTACTTTGTTGACCAGGCTTGTTTTACAAAAGTTTTGGAACTACACACTTTGCTATGAAAGGTTAAAAAGAACATCATGCTTGTTGGAGCAACATCTCCAAATAGAAGTTAGCAAATCATTGTCTTGAAGGCTAAAAAGAACCTTGTTTGCCTTGTCTCGAAAGTGGAAGGTATATGCTCTCCCCTTAACTGGGTGATCAAAAAGCCAAACCACTTTTAAGCTTTCTGTACTTCAAGCATTTACATCCTTTAGGAGGCCTGCCTTCCCAAGGGGTTGAAAAACTCTTAAAGCCATTCTTGGGCCGGTGTGAAACGACTTTGCTGCCAAGTGTTCCAACCCACTATAATCAAAAGTGGAAAGTGACGAAAGTCCTTTTCAACGGTTCTGCGCAGTGATTAGCCTTCCCCCAGTATCCTTGCGATATGTAAAGCCTTTGTTCTAAAGGTTGGGAAGCCTCCTGAGGGAGTTTATCACTAACGGCCGAACAGGAAGCCTGATTACGAACCATAGAATTAGAAACTTTGAACCGAGTCAATTGCCAAACATTGGCAATATTGTAGTGCAAGGGTGGGGAAGAATCCGCCCCCAAGATCACTCACCATATATCTCCCAAGATAACTACTCAATTGTGAAGCAATTCACTTTGAGTTAATTTCTGGCAAAAGGCAAAAAAATGGGCACCCTCTAGGGGGTGACAAGGCTGTTTGAGCTGACGGAGTATCAAGACTAGTGGGCTATGATATTGTCAATGACCTTTGAATAAAGAGTCTATCTGATGTGTCTTTTGTTGTAAATCAAACCAGTGATAACATCGGGGATTTGAACACATCCTCAAAAAAATATACACTCAATGTTTAACATTAGGATGATCATTGTCTTCATGTGTGCTATGTATTCTCGTCACAAATGTTAAAATATCTTGCAAAGTATCCAACAATCAAACTCAAAAGTCAGTTCAAACAAGTAAAAATCATAAAGTGGAGAAGATTTCCATATCCAACAAAACATCTTTTGAGATGGTTATCAACATTTCAACTATCTTTGGAAAAGACTTTCATCCAACAAGATTAGAGGAATACCAAACCAAGTAATCAAGATTTTATATATTCGACATAGTAAGCTTGAGTATCCAAAAAGAAATCATCCATCAAAATCACAAGTGTTAAAAATTTCAAAAATCACAGAAAAACAACCAAGTCAAAATATATAAGAGCAGTTTAGCACATGAGAGCAACTTCTTAGCGCGTGGGGACCATCTTTTAGAGCATTAAACCTTCACCTTAGTGCATTAAGTCTTAACATTAGCGTTTCATAGAAATCCAATTCTAGCAGTTTCAAGTAGCGTGTTTTGAAAATAGTTTAGCGTGTTGAAGCATCAGTTTAGCGCGTGGAAGCCAAACTTTAGCGCGTAGGGTTTAACAGTTAGTGCATTGGTGGCCCATATTGGCGCATGACCTTTTTGAACCAAGGCAAAAGAAAAATAAACTAGTTAGCGCGTATTAGGGGGCAGCGTAGCGCATGGAGTCTTTTCTCTAGCGCGTTGAGAATTTTTTTTAGCGCATCTAGTCTTTGGCTTAGCGCATGGTCAAAACTTAGAAAACCAGAGAGCAAAACAAGCCTTTCTAGAAAAAGTTTTCAAACTTCTTGAGTATCCTTTCAGGTCCAATATCAAACGTGATCACAAGAAATCAAATCAAAACACCAGAGAAATCATTTCTAAATCAAACAAGTCAATCTTAGAACAAAAGTTGTTAAATCCAAAACTAGCTAAAGATAAGACTTTATCCTATCAAAATTAGGTATTATCATCACCTTGATCAAAAGGTCCATCATCTAAAGGATTCTATCAAACAAACAACATACCAAGTTTAAACCTTAAGTTGTCAAATCAAGTTTCTATATCAGGAGACTTTATCCATATCATTTGACACACTTTGTTGTGAGGGGGCATCTAAACTTTCATTTGATAAAAGTAGACTTAAGTTTCCAAATGAAGTATCTCAATCCAAACATCGAAGGAAACCATTGATCATTCGTGTATGACCACTCCTCATATTTTGAGACGAACAAGTCTTTATCAAAAAAAACTAAGTTAAAGAAGAGACAACCTAGTCCTAAGACCCTTATCAATAGGAGTATTTCTCTACATCAACCTATCAAAAAACATCAACTTTGGTCATTTGTATGACCATTCATCATCAAACCAAAAAAAAAGGAAACCCAATCAAAGGAAATGAGTCTTAGCATAAATCAAGATCACGATATCATGACTTCCCAATCTAATCCCATTTTCGATCAAGATCCCACCTGTCAAGAATCTTATGATGATCCCCTAAAATTTTGGTATTCCATCCACGATGATCCCCTTTCATCTCAAGAGCAGAGTCCCATTCAACATCCACCTCCTAAGAAAGAGCATGATATCCCTTCCATCTCCTCCACTATTCTAATTAAAAATCAAGAGAAAAGCACAAACTCAAATGATCCTACTCCAAGTCAAGATCAAGATCAAGGAATCTCTTCATCCTCCAAATCTATCTTAGGTCCTTTCATTCCAAAGTCAATCTCTTCATCCTCCAAATCTATCTTAGGTCCTTTCATTCCAAAGTCAAACTCTTCTTCTTATAAATCTATCTTAGGTCCTTTCATTCCACAATCAAACTCTCCATCCCTTTCATCCATCTTGGGTCCTTACCTCCCTCCATCCACCAATCCATCACCTCAAATGATCCATAAGAAAGATCAATGAGGAGCACATCTTTGAAATTCTTTCAACCCTCTATCTAAACATCTTTCCAAAACTATTCTTCTATCATTTCCTCTATCTATTTTGGGTCCTTCTGTCCCAAAATTCAATTTTCCTCCATCTCTTCATCACTTCTCAAGTACCAACACTCATCCTGAAAACATTTCCCTCTATCCTTGCACAAATCTTCAAACATTCTATCTATTATCCAACACCTCTTTTCTATCCTTCCATCCCTTTCATTCAATCCTTTGCATAAATCCTTCATCTGTGAAATAAGCATTTGTGTCATTTTGTCACATGCTTGCCCATGCTTGAATCTCATGTTCAGTCCTTTTCCTAGATATCTATTCATGAAATGCTTCAGAATCCGAGGTTGTTCCTCTTTAACATTTTCTTTTGGTTGGGATACACACTCAATCTAGAAAAGAACCACTTATCGTATCTTGGTACCGACATCTTTTGATTACTATATCTCGTACAGTTAATCGATTGCTCTAAATCATTGTGATCTCTTAAATTGAAGACATGGCTAGTGAAAAATCTTAAATCTTGCTTCAACGCCACTGTAATTATCAGACCCATGTAAGTTTCATCACTTACAAGCCAATGCAGGAAAAATAAAGAGAGAAAAAAATATATATATATCAAAAGCATGAACAAGAAAATGAATATCAAGAAAAGCAAAATGCAATATCAAAATGATTGGCTATGGGAACATGCAAGTAACTCCATCAGGGCTATGGACGCCTGGCTAGCAATGGAGCAATATTTGTGAGATTACAACGATAACCTCGTCGGAGCTATGGACGCTCGCAGGCAACAAGGCTCTATCCAGGATGCTTTTGAAGTCAAGGTAACTCATGTAGCTCGCCATGCTGGATTCTGAAGATTACAATGATCATATGAGCCAGAATAAACCCACTTGCACACACATGGGTAATCAAAGACTAAGTACCTTGATCTAGTTTGGGATTCTTATTCCCTTTTGAGTCTGCTTCGTAGTTGCTAGAAATGTTCAGTTGAAATTTCCAGAGGTTCTAAGTGTGGGTTGGGTCTCTATCTTTGAAAAGTTCGAGAACACTTATTCAGATGATGCTAATTGTTGTGACAATCTTACATATCACCTCTTTGCAAATGGAAACCTCTATGCTTAGGGGCAAATTTCGTCCACTCTATTCTTCCTATCATATCTCCCATGTCCTCTAATCCATATCCCTTATCCTATCTATTCATTTCTTCTATCCTCCAATTCTTTCTACAATCTTGCTTCACTCTAATCCATATCCCTTATCCTATCTATTCATATCTTCTATCATCCAGTTATTTCTACAATCTTGCTTCACTCTAATTCATATCTATCTATCCTATCTATTCATTGCTTCCATCATCCAGCGCTATCTATATCCTATCTCTATCCATAGCCCCTTTTTCATCCTTGATCTTGATCAAAACTATGGACAACAAATCTATTTCCACCTCAATGGTTCAGTCATCCATTCATCCATTCCTTGTCTTGATATACATTGGGGCAACCAAATACATCTTTCTTCTAATCCAAAAACTCAAAAAAATCAAAATATCCAAAAAAATCAAAAAAATCAAAATATCCAAAAACTAAAAATCAACAAAATAAAAAAAATCAAAGCATGACCACATGGACCATCCATCAAATCAGATCAACAACAGGAAAACTCTCAAAGTCTACAATCAAACTTATCACATGTCTTGTTAATCAATTCATTACTTGAAATCAATATCAACATCAAACATGTCTTATACAAGGATAGGTACACTCAAAACCAGACAGATCAGTCTTATACGGGGTACTCACTCTTTGAAACCAGACATTCTTATCAATCATCAACCAAATCATAAGAATGACATAGATCAATATAACTACTGGATTTTATTATAGTTAGCCTTATCTTTATCAATTGATGGTAGTGCATGTTTCACAAATCATATTGTACATATCATATCCACCCATCTGAGGCATCACCAGAAATTCACAAATGCTTATCAATCTTGGACATACTTAGTGTAGTCACTGTCCTTGGTTTATCTGAAACAATTATCCAAATAATATCCCACCATGGCTTGGTGATCAGTGTATATATCCATATCAAAGTAGTATCAACAACAAGGGGCAAAATCCTGACCTTGCTAGGGGCATTTCGCCTTCAAGATTTTCAACATCAGACCAAAAACATAGCAAGACAACAAGGATCAAACAACCACCAAATGTCAAACAACAATGCAAGAAGGCTAGACATCACATACTCGAACTGACTAGACCTGAACAAAGATCTATTTGCAAGATGTTTTAATTGACAAGAATACTTTTCCAATAGCATGCATGCTTACTTATGGTTGTTAATTTTTTCTTATCATATCTCCTAAGTGACTCAAGGATGTCTTACGACTAGAGAAGCAAGGAAGGAATGTGATGTTTTATTTGTCTTCTATTTGTGAGTGAAGTCTTTTACCATGCAAATTTGTCCTATGAAGAAATCAGGTGGCATATCGCTGAGGACATTTCGAATTTGTATGGGACAAAGGTTAACTCTTGTATGTTTACGCAATCCACACTCAGGTCGTCCTGGTTCAATTATACCTTGACGCTTGTGCTATCTTGCAAAATAAAAACATCATGTAAATTTTTCTCAGGTCATTATGGTTCAATTATACCATTGTGCTTGTATAAATTTTCAACATATCCAAAAATCAATAAATGCTCAATGATGATATATACACAGAAAGCAAACAACATGTGGTTATACAGGGATGGCAAATGCAGAATGAGGATGCTAAAAAACAGATAGTTACATATCATTTTACAATTAGTTGCATATCATATCATACATCTCATTTTCAAAATATCATTCATCATTCATCATTGCATCCCTCACATGCATATCTATCACATCATCATGGAATCTTTCTTCACTTTCATATCTCTATCATTCTTCCAACCTATCTTCTATCATTCTTCTAAACTATCTTCATCATTCTTCCAAACCATCTTCTATCATTCTTCTAAACTATCTTCATCATTCTTCCAAAATATCTTCTATCATTCTTCCAAACTATCTTCTATCATGTCTTATACAGGATGTATCTTTCCTGAAACCAGATGTTTTGATCAGCTCTTATACAGGATATATCGTTCCTGAAACCAGATTTTTTGATCAGCTCTTATACAGGATATATCATTCCTGAAACCAGATGTTTTGATCAGCTCTTATACAGGATATATCATTCCTGAAACCAGATGTTTTGATCAGCTCTTATACAGGATACATTGTTCTTGAAACCAGGCATTTTGATCGGTCTTATACAGGATATATCGTTCCTGAAACCAGACACTCGATCATCCATGTCTTATATAGGTAGTATCATTCTTGAAACCAGATGCTCAATCATCCATGTCTTATACAGGCGGTATCATTCCTGAAACCAGATGCTCGATCATCCATGTCTTATAAAGGAGGTGTCATACCTGAAACCAGAATTGCTCTCATTCCAATCAATCTAATCAATCTTATCAAACCCATGCATGCCATCACTATCTACTCTTCTATCTTTCAAACAACATTCTTCTTCTTTCGAGAAATCATTCATGCTTTGTGTGCACGAACGATCTCTCGAAGGGGCATTATCATATCAAATATTGACATCAATTTCATATCAATTTCATATCGACATCAATCTCATATCAACTTTTCATATCAAAACAATTCTTCATATCTGGGGCATCATCAATATCGTTCATAAAATCTGGGGCATCATATCGATTTTTTATATCCACAACATCATATCGACTTTTCATATCAAATCAATTTTTCATATCCACAACATCATATTGATCAAATTTTGACATCATATCTGACACATCATTTTCTTTGAAATAACATGTGCACACACGTCACTTCAAAGAGGGGCAAAATGTAGATGTATAAAAATGACCATATTCCTAAATGAATATTTTATGTTCATTTCTCTATTTAATTAAATCCAATTTAATTAAATTATCTGCATTCCTCTATTTAATTAAGTAAATTACTCAATTAAATTCACGGTACCATTTAATGAATAAATCATTTTATTTAATTAAATCCCTTCTATCCACTTTTAATTAAATTCAAATTTAATTAAATAGTTATCCTAAATTAAATAAATCTAATTTATTTAATTTCCCCAGATTACAACCAAATTGAATGAAATTCATTAAATTCAATTAAATCCTATTATCCCTCCACCCACTTGCAAAATCCTACATCTCCCACTTGCCTTCCTAAACCCCTTTCTAATCCCTTCTAGACTCTTCTAATCTCTTCTAATTAGCCTAACCCATCTTCTAAACTTTGTCACATCCCTAAACAAGGGGAAGTCACTTCTCAAAACCTTAAAGTCTTTGATAACCATTAAAGGCTTCAAGTCTTCAACCACTTAATTCCCCAAAGTCTTCATAACCATTAATGGTTAACTCAAACCCTCTTACATGGTTAAAGAATTTCTTTTAACTCAACCTCCATGTAACCCAAGGGTCTCATCAAGCATTCATTGCTTTGACCATGGTTATTCCTTAATCATTTGCACAAGAGTTTATCCTTGGATTAACTCTTAATCCAATGGGTAAGCCTAACTTAAGCTTAACCCTTATCTCTAGATAACCATGAGGTCTTCTCAGGCATTTAATGTCTCCAACCCCTTCTCTCAACGCAACCCTATGTTGACACTTGTCACCATTTCATTGGTGCCAATTGCAAACATGGATCCCCAACTTTCAAACTCATCCCTTGATTATATCTTTCAATCCTGACCATCCATTGCCCTGTTTTTGCTATAAATAGAGCTCTCATTCCTCCATTTTTACATATAGATCAATCCAAGTTTGAAGTATCATACTTATGCTCAAATACATTCAAGCTTTCTTTTCATATATGCTCATCATTTTAGCCTCTCTTTTCAATAGGAAATAGTCTAAATATGCATGTTTAGAATACTTTCTATTATCATTAGCTTAAATCATTGAACTAATATAGTATGCTAGGATAGTTTTTTTACTAACCTTGTCATCTTATAGTTAGTTTATTGCATTTCTAGAATCATGCATAGCTTAGGATGCATTTCATTCTAAAAATTTATCAAAGCATCCCTCATTCTTACATTTGCCATCCCTAAACCATTTTGCTCAGTGATCTGAGAGCAAAAATATTGGTTTGAGGGACATTGTAGGATAGAGAACCATGGGACCCACCTTAGGAAGTTGAGTAATACTTCATTACTCCATAGCTTGCACCAAGGAGTCCTGTGTGTGTGTGAGCAAGGCTCCATAGAGCTCCGTTTTTCACATATTGAGTTCTATCGACCCGCTTTTCTCGCATACAGTAGGTATCATCATTGAGAATTGATTTGTTTTGGGATATGTTGAAAATTTATACAAGCATAATGGTATAATTGAACCATAATGACTTGAGAAAAATTTACATGATTTTTTATTTTGCAAGATAGCACAAGTGTCAAGGTATAATTGAACCAGGACGACTTGAGTGTGGATTATGTATAAACAGACAAGATTAAACCATGTGTATGTGTGATACGGGATCATGTCTTCAGTGATATGTTGTGAATCACGTCTTGAGACAAGTATCAACACAATACAAATGATCGCCTCATAGACAGAAAACTAAAAAATATTGGGGTCCCCGCGACTTTCTCTAACTTGAAGCATTTGTTGAGAAAAGGTAGAAGATCCAATAATTTAAAAGTTCAAGTGCAAAAATAGTCAAAATTTTATGCAAGTTGCAACATTTGATACTTCAGAAAATCATCCATCATATTTTGTGAATCTCGTTAAGTGATCAATGTGTTGTTTTGCGACTGTTTGAGTTTTGTTTGCTGGATATGATGTTCTGAGTTTGCTACCAGTTTTGACATCTTGAACATGCTACAAGTTCTGATTAATACTGCCCCTAGTCGAGTGTGCCTCTTAATGTGGATATGTACAGTGATTACCAAGCCATGGTGAGATACGGTGAAAGGATATGATGATAAATCAGGATATTGACTATGCTAAGTATGTCCTAAATGGATATTCTGATAAAAATGTCGGGCGATGGCCGATAGTGATTTACTATGGATATAATGGTATGGATATAGATAGAGGAGTTGTCCTCTCACAATAGCACCTGTTGCCAGGTTTTCACGAGTTGCTTTTATTGTTCCTCTTTATTTGTTTTTTCTTTATTTTTTGATATTTTTTATTTTTTTGACTTTTTCATGCATTAGACTACTCAAGTGTAGTATTTATTCAGATGGATGTTGTTAGTTGGTTCGTTGAGCACATCTCCTTCTAAATTTGTTAGCTGATAAGAGTCTGATCTATAAGCTTATATGATGACATAGGGACCTAACTAGTTAGGTTCAAATTTCCCTTTCTTTTCCCGATCTTGCTGATTTCTAGGATTTTCCTTGAGTACTAGGTCACCAATTTTAAAAATTCTAGGAAGGACCTTGTGGTTGTAGCTTCTGCACATGCGTTGTTGATATGCTTTGAGATGAGTGTAGGCACGTTGGCGTATTTCATCTAGCAGTTCTAGCTCTTGCAGTCGGTTAACTCAATACTCTTCATCTGGAATTAGGCCTTTCAAAGAGACTCTGAGAGATGAAATTTCTACCTCCAGGGGTAAAATTGTCTCTGATCCATATACCAATGAATATGGTGTAGCTCCCGTAGGTGAGCAGATGCTAGTTCTGTATGCCCAAATTCCTAGATTGAGTTGTACATGCCAATCTTTGTCTGCATCATTCACTGTTTTCTTTAGGATTTTCAATATTGTCTTGTTGGATGCTTATGCCTGACCATTCCCCTGTGGGTAGTAAGGTGTAGAGAAACGATGTTGGATTTTGAATTTTTCACATAGTTCTCGCACATCTTGGTTCTTGAAATGTCGTCCATTATCTGTGATGATGGAACTTGGAATGCCATATCTACAGATAAGATAATTAAGGATAAAAGAGGCGATTTGTTTCCCAGTCACTATGGTCATGGGGACCACTTCGATCCACTTGGTAAAGTATTATGTTGCAGTTATAATGAAATTGTGTCCATTTGAAGATAAATGATGAATTTTGCTGACTAATTCCAGTCCCCACTGGCAAAAGGGCCAGAATGTTGTGAATGGTTGCAGTTCCTATGCTGGTGCATGTATAAGATTGCCATGGATTTGGCATTTAGGACACTTTTTTTGCAAAATGATAAGTCTTTTTCCATTGTCGGCGAGTAATATCCCATTCTTAGAAGCTTTTTAGCAAGAGTAGGACCACTTGAATGTGTGCCACAAATACCTTCATGAAGCTCTTGTAAAGCAGAGTCAAATTCATTATGATCAAGGCAATGAAGAAGAGTACCATCTAGACCTCAACAATACAAAGTATCAATAGTGAGAGTATAACGGGCGACTTGTCGGATAAAGTTGCATTTTTGGTTTCGGTATCGGTCAATGGGTAGGATATTGCTCTTAAGATAGTCATATATCAGTCCATATAATGGAGATTCTGAACCGGTCAAGGCATAGATAACATGGGATTCAGAATGGTCATAGGTTGGGGAGAACAGTTGCTCTACCAGAAACTCATAACGATTTTGTTGCTCTGGAATTTGCAGTAGTGAAGCAATAGTAGCCATTGCATCGGCCGCTCTGTTGTCCAACCTTGGTATTTGCTCGAAGGTGATGTGTACAAAATATTGTTTGAAATCATACGCTTGTATGGTAGTAGCTTGTCGTCCCTTGTTTGATAGTCGTTGTTGATTTGATTGATGACTAGTTGTGAATCTCCGTAGACTTTTAATTCTGTGATTCTCCATTCTACGACCATTTTGATGCCTATAACCAGTGCCTCATATTCAGCAATGTTATTTGTGCATGGAAACTTAAGCCTATATGATCTTGGTATGGTGTACCCTTCAGGAGTGATGAACAAAATGCCAGCACTTGAGCCATGTTGAGTATATGATCCATCAAAGTATAAGGTCCATTATTTGGTAGAGATAGCAAGAACATCTTTGTCTAGAAATTTGATCTCCATAGGTTGTTTTCCCTGTAGTGGTGCTTCTGCCAGTTGATCTGCAATTGCTTGTCCTTTGATAGCTCATCGCTCGGTGTAGTGGATATCAAACTCACTGAGAATCATGACCCATTTAGCCAATCTTCCTGTTAGAGCTGCCTTACTGAGTAAATATTTGAGAGGATCAATTTTTGCGACTAGCTTGATTGTGTGAGCTAGCATGTAGTGTCGAAACTTTTGAGAGGCAAATACCACTATTAGACAAGCCTTCTCAATGAATGTATAGTTGAGTTCATATCTGTTTAATGTCCTACTGATGTAGTATATAGCTCATTCCTTGCCCTGCTGATCCTCTTGTGCTAATAATGCCCCCAGTGATATATTTGTTGTTGAAATGTAGAGGATGAGTGGTTTCCCTGCTATTGGTGGTACTAGAACTGGTGAGTTCATTATATATTGCTTGATTTGATAGAATGATTTTGCACATTTGGCTTCTCATCTGAACGGTACATTTTTATGTAGTAAATGATTGAACAAGAGACTTTTATCTGCTAATTGAATGATGAATCGCCTGATTGATTGGAGCATTCCTTGTAGAGATCTGAGTTGACTGATGTTCTTTGGTGGTGGCATCTCCATAATGGCTTGTACCTTTGCTGGATCCACTTCAATACCCTTAGCTGAAACTATGTAGCCTAGTAACTTGCCTGGCATAACCCCGAAGACACACTTCTTAGGGTTGAGTCTGACTTGGAATTTCTCCAATCTGTCAAAAATCTTTTCTAAGATGTTTAAATGATATGCTCTGGTGAATGATTTAGCTAGTAAATCATCCACATAGTCTTCCATGAAGGTATGCATCATGTCATGAAAGATTGTTGTCATAGCTCGTTGATAAGTTGCTCCTGTATTCTTTAAGCCAAAAGGCATGACATTCCAACAGTATGTTCCCTAGGGACAGGTAAATGTTGTTCTATCTTGATCATCCAGGGCTATCTTGAATTGATTATAGCCTAAAAAATTGTCCATTAGTGATAGCATTTCATGGTTTGCTGTGAGGTCTACAATTACGTTGATACTAGGTAAAGGAAAGTCATCCTTGGGACATGCTTTGTTGACATCTCTAAAATCAGTGCATATTCTAATACTGCCATCTGGTTTTGATACTGGTACAATGTTGGAAATCCATTCAACATAGTCAATAGGTCGAATGAATCTGACATCTAATAATTTCTTTAGTTCAGCTTTAACCATGAGTGCCACATGTGGATTCATCTTTCGCAGTTTTTGCTTGACTGGCTTAGCTCTTGGAGTAATGGATAGGTGATGCATGATCAATTGTGGATCAATCCCATGCATATCTGCATATGACCAAGCAAAGTTGATTTGTTTTTCTTTAAAAAAATTGATAAACTCTGATCTTTCTTCCTCTGTCAAAGATTCTGCCAGGTGTATATTTTTGGTTGCTTCTGTAGTACCAATGTTGATTGATTAAGTGGGCTCAATCAATATGGGTGATCGCTCATCATAATACTCAGAAAGAGTGTCAAGTCTCCCATCTTTAGGTGCCTTAAAAAGGTTTTCACCCTTAGATGCATCCTTTATTTTTACTTTTTTTGTGATTTATTGCTGCCATTGATTGGTTTTTAGCAGTAGATCCTTTATTTTGTTCATTTTTGCGACTGAGAGACTTGGCACTCCCTTGATTGCATATGTCATTACTTTATTCACTGGTAGAGTCTGTTTCCAGGTTAACGGTACATAAGTAATGGATAATGGATTCATCATTTGGGAAAATTGGTATATCATGAGTTTCAGGTTCGTCCCAGTCTATGAGGTCAGGAAAGACAAGTGGTAAGGAGTCATTAGGTGGATCAAGTTCTGCTGCTGTAAGTGTCAGGATGAAGGTATCCTCATGATTGGCCTGGGTGTTAAAGATGTTAAGGATTTCGTCAAGGTCTTCGATGGTATCATTTTCCGTATAGACTTGCTCATAATATCGCTGCTCATTTTCCTTGGCATCATAGATATTTTGTGGACCAAATTCAAGTGGTCTAGATTTTGTGTTGCGTTCTTCTTGAGAGATGGATGTATTACTATCATTTGCACAAATATCTTTAGTAACATTAGAACAACTGCCCCATTCATATTCATTGGAATCAGTCTTAGAGGTATTATCCCATATTCTAGCAGTGCTATGAACTGGCATGTTGTAGGGTGATAATAGGTCTTTGATGATTGATACAAGTTTGATAGTTTTTTCTGATTCTGTGTCAGATCCTGCTTCTACTCTTTGCATTTGTTCATATATTGTCTCTTATCGGGGAGGAATGATGTTAGCAACAGGTGATTCTTCTTTGTTGTATATTGGTTCTTGAATATGATGTGCTTTTGCAGTAGATGCTTCCTTATTTTGATTGATAGGCTTCCTTTGATATTGCTTTTGTTCTTTATTTTCACGTTTGTTACGTATTGTCTCAGTTGACTCAAATAGTGCATCCTACCAGGAGTCTTCCTTGTATGTCTTCTTTTCTTTCCACTGAGGTTTTTGATATTTGCGGGGTGTCTTCTTTGGTAGTAGAGTGAGTTCAAAGCCCAATCATTTTTTGTCTTTACTAAATTGTGAAGGAGGATCGAATGGTTCTATGACACCTTCCTGATGTTTTCCAATAGTTCCTTTACCCTTGTATCCCATTTGTTGCATGATTAGGTAACCTTTTCCATATAGGTGTGTTGGTATAGATACCTCCATAGTAGTTGCTTTGTCTTCTTCCTCATCCTTGTACAACCAACTAATGATGTCTTTTTCCTTTGATTCATGTGCTAGAGTGCCTAGTTGGATAAATGTGCCATCAAACTTGGTGATGGGCTAGTTTGCTTGATGTGTTGATGTTGTAGGTAATCCATGAGATTTAGGTGATGTTGGTAAGTTGGCCAAACACATGGGTTCCAAAGAGTACTCTCCCATGCCTTACTCTTTGATTTTCATTTTCTGCTTGAAATTTATAGACAGTGATGTAGACTTTTCTTGCTGAGGATCGGGTGTTGAGTAACTTGTTTTCTCTCTATTATGTGGAACCAAGCTATCTTGGGCTGCCCCCATAGCATTACAATGTTGAAAAGGATTATGATCTGTTGATATAGAAATCTCTTAACCATTATAGGGGAATTTAACACACCGATGATAAGTAAAAGGTACTGCTTGCATTTCATGTATCCAAGGTCGACCCAATAAGATATTGTATGTGAGGTCTATGTCCAAGACTTGGCACATAGTGTCCTTTTGTATTGGTCCCACTTAAATTGGCAACATTACTGTCCCTTTGGATGATCTCTCTTCATCATCATAGGCTTTGATAGTGATCTTTTTTGATAGATCAATAGATTTCTCAGAGAAGCCTAATGCACAGATAAGTTTTAAGGTACAAATATTGAGTCCAGCTCCTCCATTTATTAATACTCTTTTGACTCGATGCTTGTAGACTAAGACTTCAATGTGGAGTGGATTATTGTGTGGATGGCTCAATGAGATATTATCATGCTAAAAAAAAAAGAGCTTATGAGGCCCTGTCATATAAGCTACCATGGCTTGGAATTTGTCAGTATCCAGATCTTGAGGTATATTTGTTTCTGGTAATGCTTGTTCCAAGATGTCTTTGTGTTTTGGCGAAAGTTTAAATAACTCTAGTATAGATATTTGAGCAGGAGTTTTGCATAGTTGACTGACTAGATCATATTGAATTTTGGGTACGATGTTTGATGTTGACATATGCCCCTTCAAGACATATTTTTGAGCTTTGGTTGTTACATTGACAGATTCATGTTCACGCTTATCTCTTATTGTGATGATGTTTACTTGATTGTCCTCAGCTGATATATGATTGATGGTGTTATTGTATATGTGATTGATAGGAGCTCCACGTGTACCGTTCAAGGTTGAATCTCCATCCTTGTTGTAGTTTGGAAGAGGATTCTTAAAGGTTCCATGGTCACCATTTGTCTTGAGACCATCGACTGTTAAATCACCTCTATCAATCATGTCTTGAATAATGTTTTTCAGTCTCATGCAATCATTTGTTTGATGACCTTTGTTACGATGAAAGTCACAAAAGTGAGAGTCATTCCACCAGGGTGGTTTGATTTGTGGTTCAAAGTTGTTGATCGTTGGTAAAGAGATAATTTTGTTTGCCATGAGTTCTCTGAATGCTGACTCTAGTGATTTCTCTAGTGGTGTGCAAATGCATTTTGGAAAATTGTTTGCATTACCCCGTGAGTTTGGATTAGGTCCCCGATTGGTATTATTGTTTTGGGCATTGTTGGTGTTGTTTGTGTTGAGTTGATCTTGATTGGTATTTGGTGCATAAGTGTTAGTGCCTTGGTTAGAACCTTTGGGATTCTTTGTAGCTTGAGGATTATCTGATAACGTGAGCACGGGTTGCTTGGATTTTAGATCATTTGATTCATTGCCTCCTTCATTTTCATTGTTTTTGTTTCTGGTCTAGAATCTGGATTTGTCTAAGTTGTTGTTGTTTTGGCTGTTGTAATTGGATGAACTTGTTCCTTCTTTGAAAAATTTTAATGTTCCTTTCTTGACACATGCTTCTTCTACTTGGATCCCATTCTCAATCAATTTGGCAAAAGATGGTATGCATTGAAGCTTGAGTTTGTAACTCATTTCACTATTCAAGTTGTCGATGAAAATTTCCATCTTTTCATTTTTGGGCACATCATGAGGATATTTCAAAACCATACGTCGCCAACGTTGAAGGAATGCCATGAATGTTTCACTGTTTTTCTACTTGGTATTACAAACATCTAGCATAGTGATAGCATGTTGAATGTTACAGGAATATTGAGTTATGAATTTGTTGACTAGTTCATCGAATGATCGGACAAGAGGTGTGATTTTGGATAACCATTCAATTGTTTGCCCTCCCAAGCTTCTTGGAAATAACCTCATCAAATAGGTGTCATCATGGGCGAATTCAAGACTCATTGTACAGAATTCTCGAACATGATCACGAGGATCACTTTTCCCATCATATTTGTCAAATTTGGGAACGTCTGAGTTTGGAGGAAAAGCTACCATGTTTAACCGTCTGTCAAAAGGATAAGGACAAATTTCCGTCAAGGAGTACCATACTGTTGTCCCTTGTTGCATGTTTTGCATTTGTCTTTGTAACATTTGCATTTGTTGAGTGAGAGCATTCAAAGGTGCATTGTTTTGCCGAGGGAAGTGTTCTTCCCTTGTATTAGTTCTATGCTGAAATGGTGTGTGGAATGTCATGTTTTTCTCTGGGATATTTTGTTCAGGGATATTTTGCTCAGGGTCACATGCTTCTTCTTCTCTTTGTCATTCTTGATAGTCATAATGTCGAGATTTTGTTCTAAAAATATCAGTGTTCAAATCTTCAGGAAGTTTAACTCCTTTGCTTGTGAGCATGAGCAGATATTTTTCTATCATTTTCCATGAGCCTTTCCACAAGATTTTGAAACGAAGCACTTTCTTGACACTCTTGGAGGAGTTCCTCAGAAATTTCAGTGTCCTCTAGATGTGGACCCTCGAAAGGATTTGATAATCTCTGATTCATGCTAGATTTCGATTGCATTTCGCTTTGTTTGTTTCATTGAGAGCAAGTAACAACGGGCATCTAGTAAAAACTTTCTGTGACAAAGGGAATGAACTCTTCTTTGATGTGCTGCTCAGGGGTTGGTGGTTCAAATCGGGGTATGTTATAAGTGATGCACTCTTTGGGAAAGAAGGTCGGATTGATCTTCCCTCCTTGATTCAGGAGTTGACTAAATGCGGACTTTTGCCAGAATGCTCTACTCCTCAAGGGTTCCCTATCAAATTCGTTTGTTTTGTCTTGAAGATACAAGCGCATATGACGAAGGAATGTGCGATGAGATTTGAAGAGTTGGTGATTGATGTATAAAAATTTATTCCATTTGGCAAGTTTTGAAGAATTGGGTTGTTGTTTCTTCAACTTAGTGTTATGATAAATATTCTTTCTTCTCACAATATGAGGATTAGTCATGCACAAGTGATCAATGGTTTCCTTTGATTTGTTTTGGATTCAGTTTAGCTTGTTTTTGGAAACTCAAGTTTTACTTTATCAAAGTGAAGGTTTAGATGCCCCCTAATGACAAAGTGTGTCAAATGATATGGAATATGAGCTTTCCCGATATGGAAACTCGATTTGAGAACTTGGAGTTTTAAAACAAGTGTGTTTTGGGATAGAAATATGTCTGATTGAAGGACCTGTTTGACATTTGTGATGATGTTTCATGATTTTGATAGGAGAGATATGTTTATCTTGCAACTAGTTTCAGATTTTAGACAACTTTGTTTGATGGAAAACTTGTTTTGGAGATAGTTTTTGATGCTCTATTTTTGGTTTTCTGCTTGATGAAGTTCGGGCTAAGGAAGGAAAGCTTCTAAAATTGTTTTCAAAATTTTCAAAAATGACCTATGTTTTGCCCCCTGTTTTTCTGGTTTTGGCTATGTGCTAAAGCAGAGATGAAATGCGCTATAGAAAGTTCTCAACGCGCTATAGAAAAGACCCTACGTGCTAAGCTACCCCCTGTGATGCACTAACTAGATTTTTTTTATTTTGCCTTGGTTCAAAAGGTTATGGGCCCATATGGGCCACCAATGCACTAACTGTTAAACCCTACATGCTAAGGTTTGGTTTCCACACGCCAAGCTGATGCTTCAATGCGCTAAACTGTTTTCAAAATGCGCAATTTGAAACTGCTAGTTTTGGATTCTGGTGAAGCGCTAACGTTAAGCCTTAATGCGCTAAGAAAAAGGTCTAATGCACTAAAAAATGGTTTCCACGCACTAAGAGGTTGCTCTTACGTGCTAAACTGCCCTGATAGTTTGACTTGGTTTCTTTTATGTAATTTTTGGAATTTTGCTTTGAGTTTTCAGTGATGATAGAGGATTTTTTGAAGTAACAAATGAAGACACAACACCAAAGAGACAACCATTTTGCTTAATCTAAACAATAAGTGTATGTTCTGTGAGGATGTGTTCAAATCCTCAATGTTTTGACAGGTTTAGATACAACATGCACTTCAATCAGACTCTTTATTCAAGGGTCATAAGCAATATCATAGCCCACTAGTCTCTATACTCCGTCAGCTCAAACAGCCGTGTCACCCCCTATGGGGTGCCCATTTTTTTACCTTTTGCCAGAAATTAACTTAAAGTGAATTGTTTCACAATTGAGTAGTTATCTTGGGAGATATATGGTGAGCGATCTTGGGGGCAGATTCTTCCCCACCCTTGCACTATGATATTGCAAATGTCTAGATACTAACTCGACTCAAAGTTTCTATGCTAAGGTTCGTAATCAAGCTTCTCGTTCGACCATCAGTGATAAACTCCTTCAGGAGGCTTCCCAACCTTTAGAACAAAGGCTTTACGTATCTCAAGGATACTGCGGGAAGGATAATCACTACGCACAACCGTTGAAAAGGACTTTCATCACTTTTCACTTTTGATTAGAGTGGGTTGGAACACTTGGCTTCAAATTTGTTTCCCACTTAGGTCGTTCCCTTCACACTGGCCAAAAATGACTTTAAGAGTTTTTCAACCCCTTGGGAAGGCATGCCTGCTAAAGGATTTATTGCTTGAAGTAAAGAAAGCTTTAAGAGTGGTTTGGCTTTTTGATCACCTAGTTAAGGGGAGAGCATATACCTTCCACTTTCGAGACAAAGCACACAAGCTTTTTTTAACCTTTCAAAGCAGTGATTTGCTAACTATATATGGAGATGTTTCTCCATGAAATCATGGTGTTTATTTTATCCTTTCAAGGCAATTATTTTATGATCTATTGAAAAGGAATTTAGTCAACAAAATAAATGTGATGCTCGGTCAACAAGAGAAATCGATTTGAAAGGGGAAGATCTTCCCTCTTTAGTTGCAAATGACTTTTGGACTTGTGTGATTCTTTACTTTGCAAAAAAAAACTTTAAAATGGATCCTTTTATGCACCAAAAGATGGTGAACTTCTTTTTAAGCCATTTTGATTGCAAAAATTGAAAAATTGATTTGTTCTTTTTAAAACCCAATTGAAAATTTCTCTCCTAGAAAAGCAAAGAAAGATTGTTTTGTTTTGTGGTTCTTTTTAAAGCCAAAATAAAGTGAGTCCAATTTTATTTAACAAGAACTAAAAAGAATTTAAATTCTAACTAACTTAAATAAGTTAGTAACAATTTAAACTATTTATGCTCCTAGAAATAAAACTAAGCTCCCATCTGCAAGAAACTGTCAAAACCTTGCAAAATACCAAGTAAAACCGTTAGAAAAATATGTGGATTTGGTGGAGTTCAACAAGTCTAGTTTCAAATTCGGTTACAATTTTTTTAATTTTGCCTCTGTCTGTTATGCACTACAGAATAGACTGTACGTACTACATGATAATCAAGATGCACTATCGGACAAACCCGATTCGCTGAACTGTTTTCCGAATGCGCTACTCTGTTATTCTCCCGTGCCGAGACCTATAGGAAAATGTTAGTGGGGACGATGCACTAAAGTATGGCCTGCACGGGCTGGGGAATGAGTCCCACGCGCTAAACAGTGAGCTGGATGCGTTGAAAGATCAACCAGATGTGCTAAGGGATGTTCCCTACGTGCTAATTTGTGTTTCCCACATACCTGCAAAAGTATTTATTTTTAAAAACCAATTTGATTAATGGAGTAGTGCCCCACGGTGGGCACCAAAAATGTGTGCGGGAAAAGCGGGTCAATGAAACTTAAAATGTGAAAAATGTGGTCTCAAAGAGGCTTGTTCACACACCCACGAGACTTCTTGGTGCAAGTTATGGAGTCATGAAGAATGACTCAACGTCCCAAGGTTGGTTTCATGGTTCTCTATCTCACAAGGTCCCTCAAGCCAATGCCTTTGCTCTTAGATCACTGAGCAAAGTGACTTAGGGATGACTAATGCAAGAACAAGGGATGCCTATGATTGATTTAATTATGACATGCATCCTATCTATGCATGATTCTACAAATGCAATAAACTAGATTATAAGATGACAAGATTAGTAGCAATACTATTCTAACATGATATACTAGTTAATGATCTAAGATAATGATAAATGAAATAGTCTAAAATGCTTATTAGATTAATTCCTATTACAAAGAGCAGCTAGATGTATTGATAAATTTGAGCATAAATGAGATACTAAAAGCTTGCATGGATCTTTAAAATGGAGGAATGAGAGCTCTATTTATAGTGAAAATAGGGCAATGGATGGTCAAGATTGAAGGAGTTTCTCAAGGGTCAGGATTGAAAATTATCAATCCATGTTTACAATTTTGACCAATGAAATGGTGACAATTGTCAACATAAGACTGGTTGAGAGGAGACGAAAAGAAGCATTAAATGCTTAGAAGACCTTATGGTTACCTTAGGAGGTAAGGGTTAAGGTTAGGTTAGGGTTATCCAATGGATAAAGCTTTTACCCAAGGGGTAAACTCTTGTGCAAAGGTTAAAGGGATAACCATGGTCAAAGCAATGAATGCTTGATGAGACCCCTGGGTTAGATGGAGGTTAAGTTAGTCAAAAAGTCTCTAACCATGCCACTAAGGGTTAGTTAACCATTAATGGTTTGAAGACTTTAGGGACAAATTTGTAAGAGTCCTTCCAAATTTGGGGGTATTCAATAAGTTAGCTTGTTGAATGGATAAAGGCTTTAATGCTCTTAGAAGACTTTACTCCAAATTTGAGAAGTGACTTCCTCAAATTTAGGGAAAGGGGATAATGAATGGGTTTGGATTAATTGATTA
The DNA here is from genome assembly GCF_030272615.1 of Cryptomeria japonica. NCBI lineage: Eukaryota > Viridiplantae > Streptophyta > Pinopsida > Cupressales > Cupressaceae > Cryptomeria > Cryptomeria japonica. The sequence continues at coordinate 49,458,318 of NC_081412.1, read as the reverse complement.
GGATTAGATGGATTCTAGAAGAAATTAGGAATAGGGTTTAGGATGCAAGTGAGAGATGTACGAAAATGCAAGTGGGGAAATTAAATAAATTAGATTTATTCAATTTGGGGTAAACTATTTGTATGATAGGAAATGTGGAATCATCAAAGCAAATCAATATTAGTAATCTAGCTCAATCACGAAAGCTCAAATGTGATGATCAATCCTAAACACACTCAATAAAGACATGAAAACAAGACATTCAAGATTGAAAGCTAAGCAAACATAATGCAGACTTGAATATCTCCTTCATGTGGCTCCATTGTCCTTCTTTCTTCTTCAAATAGCCTTTGTTTGTGGATCTCACCTACTAGTGCATAAGCATGAGATGAAAGCAAGTAGACAAGATTGTAGCGCAAGAATACTTGAAGCGTGATTGATTTGACAAAGTGATTAGTTGGGATTGAAGAAATTCATCCAATTTATAGACAAATTGGAGAGATGGCAAGATTAGCATGAATTAGATTCAAATGAAAATTGCAAATCAAGAATGTCAATTATGACAATTTATGACAAATTTGCACTTTCTATGCAAGATTGATTGATTGATAATTATGACAAAATTATGACAAATTTCTATGTCAAACTTGATTGATTGTCAATTATGACAAATTATGACAAATTGAAATGTCATTCCCATGAAATTAGGAGGAAAATAGGAGAGAATTGAAAAATAGATGAAATAGAAATTAGGAAATTAGGAATTAGAAATTGATAAATTAGAAAATGGAGAAATTAGGAATTAAGTGAATTAATTAACAATTTTTCATTTATTAATTAATTCACAAAGAGGGAGGAATTAGTTAGCCAATTAAATAAACATTTAATTGTGACAAGAAGACTTAGGATAAATAAATAAATTATTTAACCTAGAGGGAGGAATGACAAACAAGGTTAAATGAATAAATCATGAAACCCTAGAAGATGAAATAGAAATGCAAGGATGACAATTAGGTCTTGACAAAGGATAATTGACATCGATTCGATTTGATCATGATTCTGACTTGATAAATGACCAATGCTGATAAGTGATTGAGATTGGTTGACAAACTGACCAAGATTGATAAAGAGACCAAATTGATAAGTGCCAATTGACATGATTGAAGAGGACAAGGATCGATGATGAAATAGATTGCAAAATGACAAGATTGAAAATGTCAACGATCGATGACAAATCGATCACAAGACAACAAGATTGATGACAAATTGATCAAAGGACAAGGATCGATGACAAATCTATCGCAAGATAATAAGATTGAAAATGACAACGATCAATGACAAATCGATCGCAAGATGACAAGATTGATAAGAGGACAAAACCCTAATTAGGATTGACGATGTCCAAAATGATGACAAATGAATACGCACATTGATGCGACAGGATAAGATTGACCAAAATCATGACTGAAGATTGTTATCGACAAGACCAAATTCGAGAGTGAGATAAATGAAGAATGCGGAAGAAAGACTCGATGCTCGCAAATGATAAAGACCAAGTGCAAATCATAGGAGAAATGTTAATACGATGCAAAAACCTAAAATAAGGCAATGCGCCAATGTTAAAGTATGATTTCGCAAGCATTGACCATTTTTAAACGTCTACATTTTGCCCCTCTTTGAGACAATGCAATTTTAAGCGTTGTTTCAAAGAACAATAATGAAAATGCCCCAAACAACTAACAATGACATATGCATGCCCCCTAGAGAAATTGGCTGGAAACATCCAGAAAAGAGGCCAATCGATCGATAATAATGACAGAACATGATAGGAGCAAACAGATTGACAATCGAAGATTGGATGCACGAAGGACAAGCAATTGAAGGTGCAAAAGACCGCGACCAGCATAAGATGGAGAGGGTGCATGTCCATCTATGCACTGACAAAGATCTATAAATGAGACAAAGGGAGTAAAAAGTGCTCATTTGCACTAGCCCAAGGACAGGATTTGTTGCTCTGGAAAAGGACATTTGCAGAGAGATGGCAAACATTCCAATGGTAGATCACCTCGGAGAATGTGTACGCACGTACAGACGATCGGACGATGCGGGAGCAGCGGTATGTATCTCAAAAACCCATATTTTCAATTTGATGAATTTGACTAGCTTGCGGGACATTGCGGGGCCCACAGGGGATGCAGAGACTGACTTCTGTGCTTGTGTAGGGCAAATTCTGTGCTTGTGTATGGTCTTCTACACTTGTGTAAGGGTACACAGGTGCAGGTTATGCTACACAGGCGCAGGATGCAGAACACAAGCACAGTTATGCCCTGGGAACTCAATGTTGGTCAAAAACAACATGCAAATGATTCGAAAAAGGGGGATAAGGGTAGGATAGGTCAAAATAGATGAAAAACACCCTGATTTGGACATGAAACAAGGAAATGAAGCCTTGGAGAAAACCCTAAAACTGACAAAATGTGCCCCAATTGTGATGCAGAGTCGATAGTATCCATTGATCACGTGGGAGAACCGACCAGACTGCTTCATGTTACGACATAGACTCAGAAGCACGGATAGAGATACATTAGTAGGACTTGGGATATACTATATCACATTCATGCCTGAGATTAGGGCAAACACAGGACTGCTTACTGCATCGGCAGAACGATGGCATTCAGAGACCTCCTCTTTCCATCTGGCGACTGGAGAAGCAACTGTGACACTAGAGGATGTATGGCGTATCCTCCACATTCCAATTCATGGAGAGATAGTAGAGTATGAACCAGTGATAGGGAGAGATGCTTTGTGCAGATTATTTGAGTGCGACGCAGATGATCTGGATATCGTAGAGAGGGAGATTGGCTGGGAGACAATGACATCAGAGTATGATCGGTGATATGTGGTGATAGCAGTGGTTATAGCATGCTTACTAGCAGGGGACAGACGAGGACATAGATTCCCTATTGGATGAGAAAGAGTACTAGAGCAGATGGCGACAGAGGGGACGGTGTATGCATAGGGACCATGTGTATTGGCTATGCTGTATTTTCAGTTGCATCAGATAGCATATCAGGGAGTTCAGACTTTGAGCTATGGAGTCACATTATTATAGGTATGGGCATTCGAGAACATAGCCATATGTCAACTGATCGCAGAGAGACAGGTATTACCACATCGACCATATGTGTATTGCTATGGGTGAGCATTGAGACAGGGTCCATTTGGATACATACTGTATTGGCGACATGAGCTAGACAGACTGAGAGAGTTCACATGGAGGCCATATCGTGATTGCCCTGGATGGTCAGATGATAGTGATGAGCTACCGTATTGTAGACAGGATAGGTACCTGATTGGGCGACCAATGAATTGCCAGAGAGTGATTGAGATGTACCTACCAGAGAGAGTCAGACGACAGTTTGGAGAGAGGCAGGATGTACCTAGGAGGACTGCACACTTTGCCTGATCTCACAGAGAGACGAGTCAATGGGGGAGTATGATTCAGCCACACATAGCATATGCCGACTTCACATAGCTACAACAGAGATAGTGGGATTGGAGATTAGATGTGGAGGACGTCGGGATGACAGAGGAGTATGAGAGATGGTTTGCACAATGACAGCCAGTGCCATTAACAAATCCTGATATTCCAGTACCGAGGAGACAGGAGGACTTCCCACTCGCAAGAGAAGAGGAGGGAGATGATGAGGATGAGGAGGATGAGGGTGGGGATGAGGATGAGGGGGATGAAGAGGATGGAGATGATGAGGGGGATGATGATTATGAGCCAGGTGTAACCGATCAGGAGTCATTGCAGGATATACCCATAGAGCCGGAGACAGCTAGGATAGAGGAGATGGAGATGTGTAGGGCTACCATAGCGAGTCAGCATGATCACATTGCGACATTAGAGAGATAGAATTCCATCTTGAGGATAGAGTAGGATCAGTTTAGAGCAGAGATAGCCAGACTTACAGCGGCTCGAGATACAGCAATAGCTCAGGCACAACGAGAAGAACAGAGAGTCACTGAGTATATTGGGTCAATTAGGGACGCCAGTGCACGAGAGATGGCACAAATGCTGGTAGAGACTGGAGAGGAGATATGCCATTAGAGGACATTATATTAGAGTGTAGTTCCACCAGAGCAGAGAGAAGCTTCATATCGGGCATGATCGAGGACAGAGAGCAGGGCATGCTCTCGGAGGTCATTGAGCAGCATGGGGATGAGTGGACCTATGAGACCACCATAGCCAGGACCAGGAGGGACATCATCCATGAGACATGGCAAGGATGAGGAGGACAGAGGGAGCACCCAATGACAGAGGCACATGCCCCTTATGATGGACAGATGTAGTTTGACATTTTGTAGCCAGCCTGCGGGCCATAATTAGGACAGAGAGTCCAATTTTTGTACTCCGATATTATTATTGATATATGATATGATATGCATTGATATGATGGGATGCAATATGTTATGACTTATTTTATTTTCCATGTATGGATGGCGTATGCACAGTTTTATGTATCATTGTGGAACATGTATGGATATATTTTTTTTATGTGTTTTTGATGCATTTATAATATGAAATGGATAAAAATGCTTGATGTGAAGCTTGATATAATGCAAATGTACTAACCAATGAATGCAAGATGCAACATATGTGTGTGGGGAAATCGGAGCACTAGACCGAACTAACTATCCGAACTGACGGAAGAAATGTTAGTAAGAAGAAAATGAGACAGAGGACAATTAGAGACGAAGAAAAACTTGCTTTCACTAATGCGCTTTGTAGGTGAGAACCTTTATTTTAATGTAGCAAAATGGATGCGTAGCATCATGGCATTGAAGGCCAGAGCTGAAATGCAACCCTTTTTGCAAAAGACAGACACATTGCAGACAAACAACAATCACAAAAAAAAAAAGGGACCATGAACCATCCCGGTCACTCTAAATCACTCAGTGACATCATCGAGCAACATAGGAACATGATCGAAGATAAATCAATAAATGATAAGACTCACCAATTCCAACAAGTCAAACAAACATCTTGATCTTCATTGTCAAAAGTTGAAAGTGCTGATAGGATGATCATGTTGTTTGGTTTCAGGGAATGCAGTACCCTGTCTAAGACAGGACATAGTCTGGTTTCGAGTATACCACACCCTGTATAAGACCCATGATAGTAGAGACAAGAACAAATGATTTTGAGGTTGATTGATATGACAATTTTGATCAGTTTGAATGTCTGGTTTGATGGAAAAGTTCATCTATGAATGCATGATTTCATTAAAGCACAATGTTGTAACATGTTATCTGTTTGTTGTCTACACATATGTTTGATCGATTTGTCATTGGATGTATGCTCAACGATCTGTCTATGCACAGAGGGGTTTTTTTTTTTGTTATGCTTTTTGAGTTTTTACAATTTTTTTGTTCGTTTTTTCAGGACTTTATTTGATGTTTAGGGATTTTTTTTTTCAGGACATTTTTCAATTTTTTTATGATTATTTCAGGACATTTTTCAATTTTTTTGGATTATTTCAGGACATTTTTTCAATTTTTTTGGATTATTTCAGGACATTTTTTTATTTTTTTGAATTATTTCAGGACATTTTTCAATTTTTTTGAATTATATCAGGACATTATTTGATTTTTTTGAATTATTTCAGGACATTATTTGATTTTTTCGAATTATTTTAGGACATTTTTCAATTTTTATGATTTTGCCCCCAATGTCTAGCAAGGCAAGGAATATGATATGTGAATAAATAGGCTTTCTGAAATGATGGTGGATAGAGGGAAGACAAAGGCCTTTTATCATGGAGACAATGCAGATGCAATTTTCAAGGGCTATGGCGTGATGGGACAAGAGACTGAATATGACAATGTAAAGTAGTGACATAGCATGAGGGACATGTCAAGACGTTTTTGAAACCATGTTTTGCATTTCACATCCTTATGTTAGATCAAGATCAAGGGACAGAAAGAGTGTATGGATAGTGATAAGATATGGATAGGATAAGAAGGACCAAGAATGGGTAAGGGACATGGACTGAAGGTCGGGGTAGGATACAGGATAGAGGCAGAAAGTTGCAATAAGCCAGGGAAAATGGATGAAAGGTTGTAATAAGCAAATGGATAAATGACCAAAAGCTATGATGGACTAAAAGTTGCAAACAAGATGCGTGATGCTCATGAAGATCCTCAGCCTTGTCAAGATCAAAGGTGGAAAGAGGAAATGGACATGAGGGACAATAGGATAATGGAGGAGTATGACATGGTATGATAGGATAATGAAGGGCAATAAGATATGAAGGAGGAAACCTGCCCCCAAGTACGGTATGCAAGAAGTTCATAGATTATGCATGACGCCTGTTTGCCAGGTTTTCATCACGGTACTTGCCCAAGGCACCTGTTTGCCAAGTTTTCACCAGTGGACGAATTATTTTTCTTTACTTTTTTCTTTTCTTTTTTGTCTTTTTTTTTTTGTATTTTGACTTTTTCAATAGAAGATGGACACATGATAGGGGATGGAAGAAGGACTCAAGCATCTTTTTGTTTGGATAGTAGCCTTTAAAAAAAAATGGACCATGACCTTTAAAAGTATGCTCAAAGACGTTGGTAGGATAAGGACATGGAAAATAAGATGAAACTAAGGCAAGGGTTTATGTAAAGGATTGGATCAAAGGAATCGAAGGATGGAAAATATGCATTGGATAATGGATAGGGTATTGGAAGAATTGGGCTTCACTGGATGGAAATGAAGGCAAGATCAACATTGGCACACACCTTGAGGGGTGATGGACTGATGGAGGAAAAATGGATCTCAGATTGTGAGATTTGGATGGAGGAATAGCGTGGGATTTTGGGACATAAGGGCCCAAAATGGATGAAGAAGGTGAGGGAGGAACAAATTTGAGAGGGTTGGATGGAGGAATATCAATTTTGGATGCCAAGTTGGATGTTTCTTTAGGCTTTTGTGCTTCAAGGAGCTGCTTAGGGATCCACATGGTTTTTGATTTTTCATGCTTTGGTGGTTCCTTGGAGTGCATTGCTTGCACAAGGGATTTAGGAACCCATATAGATTTTAACTTTTGTTTTTGAGCAATGGGCCTTTGTGACCTTTTGGATATTTATTTTTCTTTTTGGATCATATTTGTCTTTGTTTTGACATGTCGATCCTTGAATACATGTGGATTGCTAGACTTATGACTTTTATACTTGGCATCCAAATTGCTTGGAGGGGGAAAGGAATGCATGGATGGATATGAATGAAATGGAGTTCTTTTGGATTGATGAAATTTACTCAAGGATGTGTGCCTTTGCTGACCTTGCATAGAGGACAAAGGGATATAAGGACCTAAGATGGATGGAAGGGATAAAGGGGAAGGGATATGTTTGGATTTTGAAGGGATGTTGGATTTAGTAGGGGTACCCACAACTTGAGGAATTTCACTGAGGCCATGACCCTTAAATCTTCTTTAACATGAAGGGATTCTTGCTTGTGGAGATCTACTCCTTTGCCTTTATGAATATCTTGACTTGTAGGATACTCTTTTCTTTGGGAAGAAGACGCGAGTCCATTATGAGGTGGACATGATATGAGAGAAATAATGAGATCTTGAAGTGGATCGGATTTCACCAAAGTGGAAGAACCCATTGTTAATGTCAGGGGTTCATGAACATCTTGCACTGACACATTAGAATCATGAGGGAGATTAGGATCATGAGGGGGACTAGGATTGTGTAGTGGACATGGTTCAATGACAGGCTCTTCAAGAGATGGAATGGGAGAAATAATGGGATCATCAAAAGAAATGAGACCTTGGAGTGGATATGCGGGCTTAGGACGTGGAGATGGAGGAACAAGTGAATCTTGTGGAGGATCTAAAGGAATAATTTGACAAGGAGGAAGATCATTGGAATCCTTTTTAAAGGTGCTTTGCTCTTGACTTTTAATGGGATCATCGGAAAGGATGGAAGGGATATCTTTATCTTGTTTAGGAAGTGGAATGCCAATGGGATTTGAAAGGACATTTTTTTCATGAAATGGAATGGGATCGTTTGGGATTGGATGGACTGGGATATCTTGATCTTGCTCGGGGAATGGAGTGTCAATAGGACTTTGGATAGGATGGACAAGAATAGGGGAATCATCGTGAGTGTCTAGGAAGATGGGGTCCTGGTCAACAATTGGATGGGATGATAAGGTTTCAAGATCTTGATCTTCATCTATTTCAAGACATGCTTCTTCATGCTCTAAATTATCCTCTTGACATGGGGTTGGACTTTGGATATGCATGGGGGATTCTGACAAGGAATCAATGCTTGAACATGAGGAAGAGGGACTTCGAATGGGGTCCTCTAAAACAGGTAATGGCAATAAAGTGCATGGTGGCATTGGGTCTTGTATTTCTAAAACATGACAATGATGTGCATAAGGAATTGGATTATCAATTATGGATAGCCCTTGGATAATTGCATCCTTGGGTGCATTGTTTGATGAGGACAATATAGGAGGTTCTTGAGAAACTTCTAAAGGTGTAGGGATAGATGCCACTGGAGAGTTAATTTGTTTACGGGGGGATGAGGAATTGCTAGACATAAGTGTATTATTTTGATCTTCCTCAAAGAAATCACTTGGTAATTTCCTTAAGATCATTGCAATAAAGCCACCTTTCTTTCGAGGTTTTGACATAGTTGTATCTGGAATTTGAACTTGTTTGGCAAGAATTTGGTTCTGGTCTGATGTCATGTTTTGATTTCGAACTAGATGTTGATCAAATTGGTCTGACATGTTCAAAATTTGGCTTGGTGTGTGCTGCAACCTTTGTTTTTGAATGTTTGGTTGTGGTTGTTGACATTGATATGTTGATTGAACTTGTTGATATTCCACCATTGGTTGAACTATTTGTTGACATTGTATAGTTGGTTGGACATATTGTTGAAATTGGACCATTGGTTGTGTTGGTTGTATATGTTGGACAATTGGTTGAACCATTGGTTGTATTGGTTGAAAATCTGATTGATAGTAAACACCTTCTTGTTCTTGTTGTGGAGGCACATAATGTTGAAATTGATGTTGTCTCTTTTCTTGAAATTGTTTCATCATCTCTATTTGGGAGAGGAGAGCTAGTATGTCTGATCATTCAAGAAGAGATCTTACATCAATTGGCTCAATCTTTGGATTTTGACCTGGAAATTTTTGAAACATTTTGGACATTTGTGATCTATTCTTCACAATGTTTTTCACTCTTTGTTCCAAAATCTCATTTTCTTGAGCTAGTTTCTCCTCTAGTTTTTGTATTTGGACATTTACATCATCATGATAAGTTTGATCCAAGTTCTGAGACATGTAGAGATTGGATTGACATGATTGATTTCTCAATTGTGATGACATGGCTTCGTAAGAAGGTTGAGACCTCATTTCAACAAACATGTCACTATGCAATGCAACTAATGGGATTGACAAATGCAACCTAAATGATGACAATGCAACTTAATGTTTTTGTTTTTTTTCAAGATTTTGACAAACTCATGAATGCAATTCTAAAAATGAGACCCTTAGGAAATTGAAATGATGTCTAGACCTCAAAGGACAAAAGGACCAAGTGACAATAGGACAAATTGACAATGTCTCACCTATATGCTTGGATACTAAGCTAGGTTTGACCAAGTGACATTGATGACAAAAAGACAAAAGTTTGATAAGGTTAAGACTTCCTAACAATAACTTAGGGTTTATCAAAGATTTGCATTACTCAAGTATGACAAAACCTAGTTTTGACACTATATGCAAAGGGACAATTACTATGCAAATGACCCTTATATGATATGATAATGACCTAAGCTTAATGAAGAGACCTAGGGTATGCAAATGTGACCTAATGTTATGAGGACAAAGATGCAAATGCCAATGTATGACAATGTCAACCTAAGGCAAAACCTAAGGTTGAATTATGAAATGGTGTTACTCTAATGCAAGAGGACATATGCAAATGGATGACCCTTATTGATATGCAAAGGAGTATGACCTAGGTGAAACCTAACCTTGGTAGTTCACAATGACTTTGCAAAATGCAAACCTACGATGAACCTAAATCTAAGTGACATGAATGTTGAGACAAGATTTTGAAAAAATGTTTGACAACCATGTTTGAAGGTGTTTTGAACTTTGTTGGATGAAATACTCTTGTGTTTAATCCTTGTTTTGAATCAATTTGTCTTGTTTTTGAAATGAGATACAATTCAACTTTTGACAAGCAAAGAAGACAAGATATTTCAACTTAGACTCAAGACAATCATGCTCATTCACACATTTCTTATGGTAGGCAAGGACATTAGGTACTTGAGAGGTAGACTCGTTTTGGGATTCAAGGAGAATACATAGATGCTTGACCCCACGGGCTCCCCTCCACGGCACTCACTTTTCAGGGCAGCCAAGCATCAGTCCCCATGGAAATCTCCCCATGGCGAACTTAGTATCTCTTCCAAGTATCTGAACTTGTCCTTCTCAAGCAACTAGAAGGATTTTTGGCCTCTAAATACAAGGTGTTTAGTAAGGATTTATGTTAAGCGTTACTCCTTGGTGTCACGCAAGCGTGATTGAGACATTAAGCCCACCAAGATACCAAACAAATGTAGTTGCGCAAGCATGATTTAGACCTTGAGGTCCTACTTAGATGTTGATATGAGAAAGAGTTCAAGGGTCGTCACTTCCCAAGTAACTTCAATTCCCACGTAACCCTTCCTTCAAAGCTTTCGCCCATCAGGTATTTGTTTATAGTGAGTTAGAATTCCAAGGTATTCTAGCCGTACTCACTTTGGGTTGTTCCCTTCTCATGATTATCACTTGCTTGCAAAAGCAAATGGTCGGGAAGGCAGGCCCTCTAAAGGTGACACACAATCAAAAACATGAGCATGGTATCGAAGATCTAGATTTCTGATCACCCTAAGAAGGATGAGAGCATACTCTCCTACTCCAATGTCAAACTCAACAATCAAAGAAAACATATATTCATTCCATCCTATTTAGAAATCATACTAGGTGCCTAAATATTAATTACAAACACAAAGTTTAGTTGTAGTCCAAGGCAACCTGCAAAACCCAAGTTAGAAGTTTGATACGTTTAGTCTTTGACTATCGAACCTGCATAAAATGTGTTAGTAGTTTCATTCATTGTCTTTACCATGTGTATGCCAAGGTGTTGCACAAAGAATCAATACCAAAAAAACCAAAAAAAAGCAGAAACAAAATGCAAAAGAAAACAATTTGCAAGTGAAAAGCACTGCCTTTTACCTCTATTTCTGGCCCTACACAAGCACAGAATGCTTGACACAGGAAAAAAATGCTTGACACAGGCACAGATTGTCCTTGACATAGGTGCAGAATGCTTGACATAGGCGCAGATTGTCTCACACAGGCGCAAAAGTCCCCAGAAAACCCTGCATTACCCTATTTCTTGGGTTTTTGACCTGCAAATCATCTCAAAAGCACTCAAAAGCATGGTTAGGGGGTTAGTTCACGTTGGGTTCACCAATTAATGTACGATAGGAAATGTGGAATCATCAAAGCAAATCAATATTAGTAATCTAGCTCAATCACGAAAGCTCAAATGCGATGATCAATCCTAAACACACTCAATAAAGACATGAAAACAAGACATTCAAGATTGAAAGCTAAGCAAACCTAATGCAGACTTGAATATCTCCTTCATGTGGCTCCATTATCCTTCTTTCTTCTTCAAATAGCCTTTGTTTGTGGATCTCACCTACTAGTGCATAAGCATGAGATGAAAGCAAGTAGATAAGATTGTAGCGCAAGAATACTCGAAGTGTGATTGATTCGACAAAGTGATTGATTCGATAAAGTGATTAGTTGGGATTGAAGAAATTCATCCAATTTATAGACAAATTGGAGAGATGAAAAGATTAGCATGAATTAGATTCAAATGAAAATTGCAAATCAAGAATGTCAATTATGACAATTTATGACAAATTTGCACTTTCTATGCAAGATTGATTGATTGATAATTATGACAAAATTATGACAAATTTCTATGTCAAACTTGATTGATTGTCAATTATGACAAATTATGACAAATTGAAATGTCATTCCCATGAAATTAGGAGGAAAATAGGAGAGAATTGAAAAATAGATGAAATAGAAAATAGGAAATTAGGAAAATTAGAAAATGGAGAAATTAGAAATTAAGTGAATTAATTAACAATTTTTCATTTATTAATTAATTCACAAAGAGGGAGGAATTAGTTAGCCAATTAAATAAACATTTAATTGTGACAAGAAGACTTAGGATAAATAAATAAATTATTTAACCTAGAGGGAAATGACAAACAAGGTTAAATGAATAAATCTTGAAACCCTAGAAGATGAAATAGAAATGCAAGGATGACAATTAGGTCTTGACAAAGGATAATTGACATCGATTCGATTTGATCATGATTCTGACTTGATAAATGACCAATGCTGATAAGTGATTGAGATTGGTTGACAAACTGACCAAGATTGATAAAGAGGCCAAATTGATAAGCGCCAATTGACATGATTAAAGAGGACAAGGATCGATGACGAAATAGATTGCAAAACGACAAGATTGAAAATGTCAACGATCAATGACAAATCGATCACAAGACAACAAGATTGATGACAAATTGATCAAAGGACAAGGATCGATGACAAATCGATCGCAAGATAATAAGATTGAAAATGACAACGATCAATGACAAATCGGTCGCAAGATGACAAGATTGATAAGAGGACAAAACCCTAATTAGGATTGACGATGTCCAAAATGATGACAAATGAATACGCACATTGATGCGACAGGATAAGATTGACCAAAATCATGACTGAAGATTGTTATCGACAAGACCAAATTCGAGAGCGAGATAAATGAAGAATGCGGAAGAAAGACTCAATGCTTGCAAATGATAAAGACCAAGTGCGAATCATAGGAGAAATGTTAATATGACGCAAAAACCTAAAATAAGGCAATGCGCCAATGTTAAAGTATGATTCCGCAAGCATTGACCATTTTTAGACGTCTACACTATTAATTAAATGTAAATTTAATTAAAAAGTAAGAAGAAGGGATTTAATTAAATAAAATAATTTATTCAATTAAATGTATGTAAAGGGCTTAAGTGAATTTAACTAAATAAATTGAATAATTTATTTAATTAAATAGAAGAATGTGGGTGATTTAATTAAATTAGATTTAACTAAATAGAGGAATGAGAATAAAATGAACATTAAATATTCATTTAAGAATATGGTCATTTTTATACATCTACAACTATCATTGAAATTGTATCATGCGAACTATCATCTACATTCATGTGAAGTCCAAGCTAAGATAGTCATGCAAATCCTAAGGCTACGGTTGAATACTCATACGAACTACTGTATGCATTCGATCTTCATGCGAAAGGTCATGGTTGTGCAAACTACTGTTGCCTTGCAAATTACATCTCTCGTTATGCAAATTCTGTTAGCAGATTCTAATAATTGGTTGTGAAGTAAAGGTAGAAAGGCAGAGGGCAAACTCAAGCAAATTTGAAATTTTGATCAGTAAAGTAGTCTATATGCCATCTGCACTTCAATCATGACTGTGGACAGGCATTAATCGGATAAGTATTTCTGATAAACTCACATGTAATCTGCACCTAACATTAAAATCTTTGATCTAATCATTAATGTTGGGTTTTTCGTCCAAGAGGGAGGTTTTCCCAAGGTAAATTGTGTGTTATCTGTGTTATGTGTTCTTGCATCTCTTTATTTCTGAGTTTTGCTATTTCTAATCACTAAAATTAACATGGTATCAGAGCTTTAGGTTCATTATAAAGCAATCAGATTATCATTTATCCTTCACTTTCAGTTTGTTGTTTTAGTTTCGTAAGATGGTTACAGGACTGAAGGTAGAGGACAAACTTGATGGTGCTCTCAATTTTACTTCTTGATAAGTTTGTGTTCTTCTTGCCCTTGAAGAGATTGAGCTATTATAGTTTGTGGAAGACAAGGATCTGCCAGAACCCTTTGATCCAAATGAATTAAAAGTAGTTCACAAAGAATGATCATAAGGCAAAGAAGTTTCTAATTGATTATGTGAAGGATCATCTTGTTACAGTCATCTCCAAGTAACCTTCAGGAAAGGAGATGTTTAAACACCTAGAAGGAATGTATGAAATCAATAACATCAGTCGGGCACTTACTCTAAGGCAGTAACTTTTTCAAATCAAGATGAGCAAGGGAGATTCATTCATGTCCTTCTTCATGAAAATTTCAGAATTGAAACACCAACTCAGGTCCATTGGAAGTGAAGTAGTGGACAAGGACATTGTCATGATTGCATTAAATGGTCTCCCTGATTCTTGGGATCCATTCATTCAAAGCATAAGCGGAAGAGTTGAATTCCCTCATTTGGTCGCCTCCGGTCTGATTGCATTCAAGAGGAATCTCACCTAGCCGCAAGAGAAATGCTCAAGGGCACTCATGGAGGTGACCATCATGTGCTTGCATCTCAACATGTCAAAAGAAAGGGTGATCATTGGAAGAAAAACAACTTAAAAGAGATAGAGATTTCAGACCTCCTGCTGCTTACGATTCAAGGAAGAAGCCAAGGGATCTTTCATGTATCCGTTGTTTCAGATGTGATAAGTTTGGACACTATGCTAAAGAATGTCAGAATCTGCCCAGGAAAGGAGAAGCTGACATGAATGAAGTTGTAGATCCGAAGGATAATGAAGACTTCCTCTTCATTTCTACCTTATTCAGCATTGTGCCAACTGGCAGCAACATTGGGTGATAGATAGTGGTGCATCTAGGCATATCACAGGATACTGGGAGCACCTCTCAGACTTAATGGAGAAAGAGTCCAATCTTCATGTGGTAATTGGTGATGATTCTTAGTATTTGGTAAGAGGTTTTGGCAATACTTCTTTAAATTTAGAATCTGGTATCTCCTTGCATCTTAGTGATATTCTATTTGTTCCTATAATTAAAAGAAATTTAATCTTCATTTCTGCTTTAGAAGATAAAGGTTATCAAGTAGCATTTTTTGAGGGTAGAGTACTTGCATGGCCTAAGAAATCTAGTTTGAAATCTGATCGTGTTATTGGAAATAGATATGATAGTTTGTTTGAGCTTTCAGCTCATCCCATTCGAGCACTAATTCATGAAGCTCCCGAATCTAGAGAGCTATGGAATAGAAGGCTTGGCCACCTTCACTTTCAGGCACTTCCCTCATTTGAAAAGATGGTTAAAGGTATTCCTAAACTTAGTCACTCTCATGATGATACTTGCAAAGGTTGTGCGTTAGGTAAGAACACTAAAAGTCCATTTCATAAAAGTTAAAGTAGAGCTAAAGAAAAATTAGCACTTGTTCATTATGATTTATGTGGACCCATGTTCATTCCTTCACCTAGCAGATTAATATACTATGTTACATTTATAGATAATTTTTCTAAGAAGATCTGGATTTAATTTCTAAAATCTAAAGAATCTGATGAAGTGCTAAGTAGGTTTAAAGAATTTAAAGCCCTAGCCGAAAACATGTCCGGTAAAAGGATGAAAGTGTTAATTTATGACAATGGAGGTGAATACACCTCAAGTAGTTTCAATGACTTTTGTGTAGAGATGGGAACTAAGAGAGAGTTATGTGTTTCCTATAATCCTAAGCAAAATGGTGGTGGTTGAACGAAAGAATAGAGCCATTGTTGAAGCATCTAAAGCAATGATTCATGATCGAGATCTGTAGACTTTCTTATGGGCCGAAGCATCCAAGACTGCAGTTTACATTCAGAACAGATGCCCTCACCATATCTTAAAGAACATGACTCCTGAAGAAGCCTACACTAGAGTCAAATAGGATATCAGCCACCTAAGGATTTTTGGAAGTCCTATCTATGTTCATGTGCCAAAGGAAAAGAGAACTAAGCTAGAGTCATTTGGGAAGAAAGGTATCTTTTTTGGATATAGTGAGTCCTCTAAAGCATTTTGTATCTACATTCTAGGACAAAGGTATATTAAGGTAAGTACTGTAGTGTCGTAAATTGTACGCACTTGCTAGGGTGGTACAATTTCACACCTAGTTTAGCACCCGCCTTAGTGCATTTTACATTCTGCATTGCATTTCTCCTTAAGCACTTAATTAATCAAATTAATTAGGTCTAAGGTCCTATTTCATCATTCCCTACATCATAAAATTGGGCCCTTTTCACTAAAGCACGCCCTTCGCATTTTATTCCTCCAATGCACCACTTAATCAAAAACCCTAATTAAGTCCTATTTCGAACTTGGGGGCTTGGTTTCGGGGTCAAAACATCTCGAAAACACCTGTAACTTCGAGATTCTCTCTAAAATCATCATATCCGACGGCCCTGAAATTTTGGTGAAAAGTTGTCATGACCGTGGCGCCCGGAGTGCAACATGGTTCCGGACATTTTTCCTGAAATTTTAGGAGCGCGATCCAATCATAAAATAAAGCTTAACCCCAAGAAATTGGCGGGATATTCAATCTCTAGGTCGGCCAAAATATGAATTTACGACCTAGGGTTTCATACATAAAAGCTCTCTTTCCTCATTTGAAGGGATCCGATTTTTGTTTTCCAGGAACTTCATATGCAGCGAAAGGGCAGATCTTTGAAGACTTCAACATCTTACAACATCTTTCTATCAAGCATCTATCAAATTCATTCATCCACTTAGGGATTGGAAGACATTGAAGAACAATAGGAGATTACCGACTGAAGATTGGCTTGTACTCCTCCCTTGAGGGTTGGGTATGATTTCATGTTGTTTTCATGTCTTTACATAAGCTTCAATACATCATTTATTCATGCTTTAGATCACTTTGCATCTTGATTTAGAGCATTTACGTTATCATTTACAAGCAATTAGGGTTTACTTTCTAGGTTGCTCTAGTTTGCTTTCTTGCATTTTAGGACCTTGCACACACACTAGGTCTGCACACACAATACATTTTACAAAACAACTTGGCTATTCGTGGAGGTGGAAATCACCGAAGCGGGGGTTTGACTAAGGCAAAACCCTATATAGCCGCCCATACACCCCTTTTTCAGATATCATTGCAGGTTTCGGGATTCAGACGACGCCGCGGGATACAGATCCGGAGAGAGAAGGTCGAGACAACACTCTATATCAAATTGCAGAGCAGAAGACTGGGACAGGGGCGCTGGGCGCCCTGGTCCTACCAGGACAAGGGCGCTAGGTGCCCTGGTCCCTGGGACAGAGGTGCTGGGCGCCCTGGTCCTCCGAACAGACAATTTGTAGACAGCTTTCCGACAGTGTTCCAGAGTGCAGAACAACAGTTTCCGGTGCAGTTTTCAGGACAGTGGCGCCCGCGCCCCCGTCCTGAACATTTTCAGTCCGATTTTGACTCTGGGTACACATCTGCATTCTTATTTCATCCTTGTATTTACAATTGTTCATTGTTTAATCTCAATTTTGCAATCTTGTTATTAGTTCATACTTGCATTTTGGGATTAGGGTTTGAACTTGCATTACTTGATCTTACAATTTCAACAAGGGAATAGAAATCCTAATAGATATCCCGTGGCTCTCTATTTCACCAAAAGAAGTAGCCAATTGTGCGATATCTCTAGGCTCTTTCGTATTCCGTAATGTGTGTCAAAGGGTAGGATTAGGGCATGATTAACCTAGTCTCGCTTTTTCCCCTACACATTTTGGTGAACCCGACGTGAATCTATCATTGCTTCCTCTTGCATTACATTTTTTAGATCTAGATCTAGATTTAGTGTGTTTTCATTTCATTTTCGTTAAAGAGAAAAAAAAAAAAAAGAAAAAAAAAAGTGTGTTTCTTTGCATTGTGTGTTTAAATTTTATGCAATCTTTTCAAAATGTCAGATTTTTATTTGCAAAATGTTCATGCTTTTGATGATTATTATGAGTATAGCCAAGATGAATTAGATGAAGCTTTAGATGAGTTTTTAAACCCTAAAGATGCCAAACCTTCATTTTACCAAAAACTCATAAACCTTGTTACTATGCCATTTAGGTGTGATGAGAAAGATAAGTCGAATGATTCCTCTCAAGGATACATTCCTATCAACTCTTCCCCTGAATCTAGTAACATGGTTGTTTTCAATAATCCCCTCTATGAGGAGATGTCTCCTTTTGAATCAAAAGACAAACCTTTTAACCGATATGATCATGCTTTGTTGGATGATGCTCTTGATGACTTTGTGGCTTTATCGAAATCTTTAAACAAGAACAAGGCCTCTAAATTGGTTAACATGATAAACTTGAATGAACATAATAAGCCTCTCTTTGAAGTCCAAGGTGCTTATCCTTCTCCCACCTTTCAAGTTCTTAAATCACCTCTCCTTACTGTCCAAGGAAGGTATGATCATGATTCCTTTTGTACCCCGAATAAACCAATCATCACTGTGCAAGGAAGAAAACCTATAAGTCCTTATAATTATGCTAAACAAATAACTAGAGAGAGTTATCATGTGGTTGCCCATACTTATCATACTAGAAATAATAGGCAACCTAATCCTCCTCCTGTTATTCCAGTTTCCCTTCCTAATCCTCAACCAATTCTTCCTCAAGCCCCCCGTATTTCGCAAGTTATGGGTAAGGAATATGATCTCATAGAACAACTTAAAGCTACCCCTGCTAAGATATCCCTTTGGGATTTGATTCAAACTTCTTTCGCTTATCATGGAATGTTACAAGATGCCTTGAAAGATTTGAATGTTCCTCCACCAAATACATCTAGTAATATAGCATCTTTTGTTAACTCTGTGATGAATCCTAAAGCTCAAATTGTGTTTTCCCAAGATGAGTTGCCTACTAGTGAAATTCAACAACAATATGATCCCTTGATGATTGTGGTTATCATGAAAGACACTGCTATAAGACGAACACTAGTAGATAATGGCTCTGGCCTTAATGTGTGTAGCATTAATTTATTGCATAAGATGAATGTGGATATGTCTCTTATTGAGCCTGACTCTCGTCCCATTCGTGGCTTTGACAATGTGGCTAAGACTTCATTAGGTATCATCACCTTACCTCTCACAGTAGGACCTGTTACTTTGCCTACACCTATCCATGTTATGTCAGGAAATGTAACATACAACTTGCTACTAGGGAGACCTTGGATTCACAGTATGCAAGCTGTCCCTTCTACATTGCATAGACAAGTTAAATTTATTTATAACAATAAGACATACACTTTGATGGGTGATACTAATTTTCAAGCTTGTCTACAAACATCTACTTCCAAAGGGAGTTCTTCTAAGCCATCCTCGTCTAGTGATGACTCTTTAAACAAGAAACCTATCGATGAATCCTCGCTCTCCGATGATCGGAATTCTTTGGATGAGTCTGGAGCTCCTGAAGAGGATCCTTCTCGACTTGAAACTACACATAAAAAGGATTTTGATCCTGAGAAGGTTCTCGCAGAGGATGATTGGGGATCTCTTGATTTTAACCCTACCTTTGTAGGTGAATATAAGGTTCCTTCTAGAGAAATTAAAATTGAAAAGAAGGAAGAAGCTGAAAATCATAAAGTTGAAAAGAAAGAAGAAGCTAAAAATCAATCAACCTTACCTGAATCTATGAGTAATAATTTTGTGGCCACTTCTCAAACTTCTTCTCCTCACATCTATAATTATGAAGAGTTTGATTCTTTGTCTTATGAAAAACCACCTTCTCTTCCTGAAATGGCTGATCGTTATGGTTGTGGTTTTCGCATTTTTGCTAAGCATGGGTATCATGGAAAAGGTTGTGGTGCTCATGAACAAGGGATAAGAGTTCCTCTAGAGACTAATTTTCACAATTATGCCTTTGGACTTGGCTATAATCCCTGCAGACGTACTAAAGCTTTTAAAAGACCATGCATTAGTGTTAATGCTATTTCTACATCTCTATCAATGCAACACCCTGAGTATATTGATGGGGATCCTTCGGGTGACTGTGCTTTGGATATCTTCCCTACCGATGATGCTTTAGCTGAGTTTTTGGGAGCCTATGACACTCTTCCTCGTTATCATCACAATAGGGGACTCCCTTATTGTTTGAACACCGAAGCCTATTTTGGAAAAGAGATTGATAATGATGAGATTGTGAAAGAATTCCCTCAGTTAAAGGACACTCCTCAACAAAGTAATCTTCTCATAAGTGATACCACTGATGTTAAGATAGACCTTTGCAATAAAGAGAAAGTTATTAAAATTGGAAAGTGTTTGGATGAAGAGGAACATAAACAATATGAAGAACTATTGCATGAATTCCCTGAGATCTTTGCTTGGACATATTCTGACATGCCTGGTATAGATCCTAAGATTGTTACTCATAATATTGTCTTAGTTCCTGATGCTAAGCCCGTGAAACAAAAGATTCGAAAAATGAATCCTAAGGTGGCTTTGCTTGTTAAAGCTGAGATTGAAAAATTATTGGAGGCTGGATTTATCCGCCCTATTGACTATTCCCCATGGATTTCAAATATTGTCGCTGTGGCTAAACCAGATAACAAAATAAGAATGTGTACTGACTTTCGAGATTTGAATAAAGCTTCCTTGAAAGATGATTTCCCTCTTCCAAACATTGACATGATAGTTGATTCTACGGCAGGACATGCCTTGTTATCCTTCATGGATGGTTTTTCAGGTTACAATCAAATTTTTATTAACCCTCAAGATCAATTCAAAACTGCTTTCACCACTCCTTGGGGTACATTTTGTTGGATAATGATGCCTTTTGGACTTAAAAATGTCGGTGCGACTTATCAACGAGCGATGACCCTTATCTTTCATGATTATATGCATAAGATTTTAGAGGATTATGTTGATGATATTTTGGCTAAATCCTTTCTTCGCATGGATAATGTTAAAGTCCTTCCTCAAATCTTTGAAAGAATTCGTAAATATCACATGCGCTTGAATCCCTGAAAATGCGTTTTTGGTGTGGATAGTGGAAAACTATTAGGGTTCATAGTTTCGCATCGTGGGATTGAGGTGGATACTAAGAAAATAGATGTTATTGTCAACATGCCACCTCCTAGAAATGTGTCTCAACTTAAAAGCTTACAAGGAAAGATTCAAGCTATTTGTAGGTTCGTGTCTCAGCTTGCTGATCATACCTTTCCTTTTACTCAACTTCTTAAAAAGGATATCACTTTTCAATGGAATGAGGATTGTCAGCAAGCATTTGAAGATTTAAAAGTGTATTTGGCTAGTCCTCCTATTCTTCAACCTGCTGAACCTTCTAAACCCTTCCTTCTGTATACAGCTGCTTCCTCTCATGCTCTCGCAGCATTGTTGGCACAACATGATAAGGATGATAAGGAATGTCCGGTTTATTACATAAGTCGTACCTTACTCGATTATGAGACCCGATATTCTGCGATAGAAAGACAATGCTTGGCCTTGGTGTTTGCGACTCAAAAATTGAGACATTATCTTTTGAATTCAGAAGTCCATGTCATGGTAAAGTTTGATCCTTTGAAGCATCTTTTCTCTAAAACTGATTTATCAGGACGTCTAGCTAAGTGGGTTATGATGTTAACTGAATTTGACCTTAAATTTGTTTCACAAAGAACAATTAAAGGACAAGCGTTGACCGATCACTTAGTTGAGGCCCCTTCACCTTTCTCCTTCCCTAACCCTGAGTCCTTTCCTGACGACTTCATTCTTTCTATAGAGAAAGATGAAACTTGGGAGTTATACTTTGATGGCTCTAAGTGTCGTACGGGATCGGGGGCAGGTGTTGTTCTGATTTCTCCTACAAAGAAGTCCATTCCTTTATCATATCGTTTAAATTTCCTGTGTACCAATAACATTGCTGAGTATGAGGCCCTTATAGCGGGAATAAAAGCAGCCTTAGCTCTGAATATAAAACACATACATATCTATGGAGATTCGCAATTGATTATAAGACAAGTAACAGGAATATATCAAGCAAAACAAGACAAATTATCACAATATAAAGACCTTGTTGTCTCTTTATTACAAAATTTCGATTCTTATACTATGGAACCCGTTCCTCAAAAAGATAATCGACATGTGGATGCAATGGCATGTGTGGCTTCTCTGGTATCTTTAGAGGACCCTGTGGTCGATCTTAAATTCGTTATTCACAACCTTATTTCTCCAGCTATTGTAGATGATTCTAGCCTGGTAACATGTTGTGACTTTGTAGACTCAGACGAATGGTACTTGCATATCGTAAGATATCTGACTGATGGTACCTTTCCTGATTCCTCTAATAGGAACACTAGGGCTAGAATCCGCAAGCTGTCTGCTAGGTATATCATTCTTTCTAATGTCCTATACCGAAGGGGTTATGATGGTCTTCTCCTTCGTTGTCTTAACAAGTCAGAAATCCCTGTTGCTCTTGAAGAGGCACATTCAGGTGCCTGTGGGGGGCATTTTGGGGGCAAATCCTTGGTTCATAGATTGCTTCGTATGGGATACTATTGGCAAACTATGCAGAAGGATTCCTTTTCATTTGTTAAAAAATGTCATCAATGTCAACAACACAATAATCTGATTCATGCTCCTGCCCAAGAACTTCGTTCTCAAGTAGCTTCTTGGCCTTTCTCCGCATGGGGTTTGGATCTTATTGGAAAAATCTCTCCTCCTTCATCTCAAGGACACACCTTCATTATAACCGCAACAGATTACTTTACAAAGTGGGTAGAAGCTATTCCCCTTCGCTCTACTACTGCTGAAGTGATTTGTCAATTTCTTCTAGAAAACATTATTTCTCGATTCGGGATACCTTCCACTATAATCTCAGATAATGGGACATCATTTAAGAACAAGGACGTGAAGAAATTCCTCGAGAAGTATCATATCAAACATCGATTTTCTACACCATACTATCCTCAATCAAATGGCCAAGCCGAATCATCCAATAAGATAATTGAACAAATTCTTCGCAAAACCGTGAATAAGCATGGTAAGGATTGGAGTAACCAGCTGATCTATGCTCTTTGGGCCTACCGAACGAGTGTACGAATTGCTACGGGAACTACTCCTTATAATCTTGTTTATGGTGCTGATGCTATTATGCCCTTAGAATTAGAGATTCCATCACTTAGGGTTTCTCTCAAAGGTATAGTAGATGATGACTCTTATAGAGAACAATGACTTCAACAGCTTGAGATGCTTGATGAACAGCGCATAAACGCTCTTAAGCATATTCAAGCGTATCACAAAACTCTACAACGAAGCTATAATGATAAGGTCATTCAACGTTCCTTCTCAGTAGGCGACTTAGTCCTTTATGAGAATCAGCGCAATGTGAATGCCTTACCTGCAGAAAAGGGAAAATTTAGTCCTAATTGGCTTGGACCATACATCGTTATTGAGGATTATGGATCAGGTGCTTACAAAATAGCGGATGTAGACGGTACGCCTCTTAAAGAACCTATTAATGCTATGCACTTGCGTAGATATTATGCTTAATTCTTCATTCTTCATCTATCTTCTTTTTTAATTCTTCAACATTGGATAATATGTTAGTATCTCTTAATTAAAAGCAAAATAGAATTAAATGTTATGTTGTTTAATCTATATTGCTTCATTCCTGACAAGCGTGTCTTCTTACTTTATAGTTTGTCTTGAATTCATTTATGTAAATTGTAAAAGATTTACATTCCTATTATGCTAGCATATTATACAGTGTCTTTATGTGTTAAGTAGAACCGTATCATGTTGTGTTTAAATTCAGAATTAAATCACATTAGTTATATGATTCTTAGACTTAATGCATATGTCTTCCTTATCATCAATGTAGTACTTGATTAAATATTTAATTAAGTCACACATGTATCAATTTAATCATGGAGCATTGAGAAATCAATCACATGGAAATTAAATTCTGAACATACATGTACATTTACCAAATGAATTAGATTTAATCAAAACAAAATATACATTGTTTTAAGCATTAAAGATAACACATTTGAGACAAAGAGAAGCATGTATATATACATATATATATGTGGATCGTATACAAAAACAGGTCACTGTATATCCAAAATGTGACCTCTCTTTTACATCATAAAATCATCTCCTATCCCTAGGGCTAGTGGCTGGAGAGTGTCGACTGGACGCTCCCTCCTGATCTGGTCGTGAAGGTGGACCCATGGGTGTGTAGCACGATACAGACCGTGAGTGACTCCGAGAGGAACTCCTACGATCCCTATCCATAAGGATCGCGTGATAGGTGGTAGCCTCGGCCTGAGCTGCTGCTAGATCTCGCCGCGCCTGCTGGAGGTCCTCTGATAGGACTCTCTCTCTCTGTCGTGCCCGCTGGACGTCCTCTGATAGGACTCTCTCTCTCTCCCTCCATATATCTACCTGTACTCGGAATGGGGAAAACAAGTCCTCATGCCGACCCGCATTCCCCTGAGGCCTATAGGCAATCTGTGAGGAACTGGGGATCTGTGCTATCATGGAAATGTTTGTCATTGCCTGCTGAATCAGGGAACGCCACTCCTGCACATTAGTTGTGGCAGTAGAATAGATTTTTTGTTAGTACCATTCTATATCATCACTTTCGAGGTATATACTCTCGCTTGCTTATTCTTACTTTTTGAAACCCTAATTCTCCTCTGTCATTCATTTTATCATAACTTGAGTTTGGGAGATGCGATTTTCGAACCGTTTGTTGCATTGGAATCGTATTTTCCTTCCCCTACTCTCGGGATGTTCCAAAAAGTGCTCTGATGAAGCCTATTTAGTGAACACCCCTCATCAATACTCTCTTACACAATTTGTCGCAAGTAAACATGCTACCCTGTTTCACCTCCCTAATAAGCAAGTCAAAACAGGGGGGGCATATAGCTACTCACAGATTTCATCACTTTCCCTAGTAAGCATTAGGTGATTTTGTGATCTAATGTGTGTTTTGTAGGGTGCGGTTCCTAACTGTGTACTGCAAATACCGCTGGGGGCTTCGTTCGACAACTTATGGATATATCCTTTTTCAAATAATGTTTACTTTCCTGTACTTTAGCTTGCATATGCACATAGTACTCATATGACCGCTAAAGTGGGGGCTAAATGTAGCGTCGTAAATTGTACGCACTTGCTAGGGTGGTACAATTTCACACCTAGTTTAGCACCCGCCTTAGTGCATTTTACATTCTGCATTGCATTTCTCCTTAAGCACTTAATTAATCAAATTAATTAGGTCTAAGGTCCTATTTCATCATTCCCTACATCATAAAATTGGGCCCTTTTCACTAAAGCACGCCCTTCGCATTTTATTCCTCCAATGCACCACTTAATCAAAAACCCTAATTAAGTCCTATTTCGAACTTGGGGGCTTGGTTTCGGGGTCAAAACATCTCGAAATCACCTGTAACTTTGGGATTCTCTCTAAAATCATCATATCCGACGGCCCTAAAAATTTGGTGAAAAGTTGTCAGGACCGTGGCGCCCGGAGTGCAACATGGTCCCGGACATTTTTCCCGAAATTTTAGGAGCGCGATCCAATCATAAAATAAAGCTTAACCCCAAGAAATTGGTGGGATATTCAATCTCTAGGTCGGCCAAAATATGAATTTACGACCTAGGGTTTCATACATAAAAGCTCTCTTTCCTCATTTGAAGGGATCCGATTTTTGTTTTCCAGGAACTTCATATGTAGCAAAAGGGCAGATCTTTGAAGACTTCAACATCTTACAACATCTTTCTATCAAGCATCTATCAAATTCATTCATCCACTTAGGGCTTGGAAGACATTGAAGAACAATAGGAGATTACCGACTGAAGATTGGCTTGTACTCCTCCCTTGAGGGTTGGGTATGATTTCATGTTGTTTTCATGTCTTTACATAAGCTTCAATACATCATTTATTCATGCTTTAGATCACTTTGCATCTTGATTTAGAGCATTTACGTTATCATTTACAAGCAATTAGGGTTTACTTTCTAGGTTGCTCTAGTTTGCTTTCTTGCATTTTAGGACCTTGCACACACACTAGGTCTGCACACACAATACATTTTACAAAACAACTTGGCTATTCGTGGAGGTGGAAATCACCGAAGCGGGGGTTTGACTAAGGCAAAACCCTATATAGCCGCCCATACACCCCTTTTTCAGATATCATTGTAGGTTTCAGGATTCAGACGATGTCGTGGGATACAGATCCAGAGAGAGAAGGTCGAGACAGCACTCTGTATCAAATTGCAGAGCAGAAGACTAGGACAGGGGCGCTGGGCACCCTGGTCCTGCCAGGACAGGGGCGTTGGGCGCCCTGGTCCCTGGGACAGAGGCGCTGGGCGCCCTGGTCCTCCGGACAGACAGTTTGCAGATAGCTTTCCGACAGTGTTCCAGAGTGCAGAATAGCAGTTTCCGGTGCAGTTTTTAGGACAGTGGCGCCCGTGCCCCCGTCCCGAACATTTTCAGTCCGATTTTGACTCTGGGTACACATCTGCATTCTTATTTCATCCTTGTATTTACAGCTGTTCATTGTTTAATCTCAATTCTGCAATCTTGTTATTAGTTCATACTTGCATTTTGGGATTAGGGTTTGAACTTGCATTACTTGATCTTACAATTTCAACAAGGGAATAGAAATCCTAATAGATATCCCGTGGCTCTCTCTTTCACCAAAATAAGTAGCCAATTGTGCGATATCTCTAGGCTCTTTCATATTTCGTAATGTGTGTCAAAGGGTAGGATTAGGGCATGATTAACCTAGTCTCGCTTTTTCCCCTACACAAGTACAGATGTTACATTTGAATAAAATATTGCTTTTAAGAAATCTAAAGGTTCCCTTGTCAATGATGATAGAGAATTTAATGATAATGAAAACATGGATATTGATACTAACCCTGAGATTCAAAGGGAGTCTATTGAGCCTCCCGAACCTATTGAGCATGGTGATCCTCTTGAGCCTCTGGATCCAACTGATGGACCTAGATATATCATAGTTAGCAAGAAAATGCCACTTTGGGTTATAAGCACAATTCAAGAAGCATAAAAGTTTGCAGCTCCTAGTGGCACTTTCAGAGAAAGTAGGAGACCTCAAAAGTTCTCCAACTATGTTGCAATGATGTGCAACATCATTGAGACTGAACCAACCAACATAGAAGAAGCTATGGACCAACAAGCATGGAAACTAGCTATGGACAAAGAGTACCAATCCATCATCAAGAATGATGTCTGGGATATTGTGCCTAGACCTAAGGGTAAGTCTGTTGTTTCTTTTAAATGGTTGTTTAAAATTAAACATGTTGTTGATGGTAGTATAGACAAATATAAAGCTAGATTTGTAGATCATGGTTTTTCTCAAAAGGAAAACATATATTATGAAGAAACATTTGCTACTATTGCTAGATATACTTCTATCAGAACTATTATATCCATTGTTGCAGCTAAGATTTGGAAGTTACATCAGATGGATGTAAAGACTACCTTCCTTAATGGTGTCATTGAGAAAGAAGTCTATATTGAGAAACCAAAAGGATATGAGACTCATAATAGAGAATCTTATGTATGCATATTAAAGAAAGTTCTTTACGGCCTCAAGCAAGCTCCTTGAGCTTGGTATGAAAGAATTGATAAGTACTTGGTTAGTTTAGGGTTCTATAAGAATGTTGTTGATCCTAACCTTTACTTTAACGTATTTAATGGTGAAATGCTAATTATGGTTTTATATGTGGATGATTTATTTCTAACTAGCGAAGATAGTCTCATCATTAGGTGTAAGAAAGAAATAGCTATTGAATTTTAAATGAAGGATCTAGGTCTAATGCATTACTTTCTAGGGTTAGAAGTGTGGAAAAGACCTAATGAAATCATTCTAATTCAAGGAAAATATATTGTTGATATTTTAAAGAGATTTGGAATGTTGGATTGCAAACCTATGTCTACTACTATGGAAACTAACTTGAAGAAATTAAGTTTATCTGCACCTAACTCTGATTTTTATAAATCCTTCTAAATATAGGCAGTTGATTGGATCATTGATGTATCTAGTTAATACTAGACCAGACATTTGTTATGTATTGAGTGCACTCAGCCAATTTATGAACAAGCCAAAGCATGTTCACCTTCTTGCAGCCAAACATATTCTGAGATACTTGCGTGGAACTATTGGCTATGGGCTAAAGAATCCAATCAACACTACCGTTACCTTGGAAGGTTACTCAGATTCTGATTGGGAAAGAAGTGTTACTGATAGGAAGAACACTTCAGGTATCTGTTTCAGTTTGGGTTCTGTTGTGATTTCCTGGGCCAGCAGAAAACAATCCTCAGTAGCCTTGAGTACTACAGAAGCTGAGTATATTGCATTGAGTGTTACATCGAGAGAAGTAGTGTAGATTTGAAAGCTTCTTGCTGGGGTGTTTGGACAACCTTGGGAACCCATAGTTATTCATTATGATAATCAAAGTTGTATTAAAATGTCTGCTAATCCTTTGTTTTATGATAGATCAAAACATGTGGAAACTCACTATCACTATGTTCGCGATATGGTACAAAGAGGTGCCTTACAACTAAAATATTTTAGCACTAATGAGCAGGATGCAAACATTCTCACCAAGCCCCTTGCTCGTGTGAAGTTTGAATACTTTAGAGATAGGCTTGGAATTGTGGAGAATCTAGCTATGACTGAGAGGGAGTCTCAGTCTCAGTGATGCATTAAGTTGCATCTTCCACCCTCTACGAGCAATGTAAGGTGACAATATATCCTTCTCTAGGAGAAGGTTGAGGTGAAAGACCTCTTCCACCCTTTGCGGGCAATGCAAGGTGGATCCATCCTCTGTGGGCAATGCAAGAAGGAAAGTTTTGTTGTTTTCTTGCAAGTTACATTCATATTCTGTGGCCAATGTAAGATAATGCATGATTGCACTATAGCTAACCGAATCCTCTCTAGCTAAGAGGGAGTGTTAAAATAATAGCTAGCTCAGATAAAGGAAATTTCCATTTGTATGATTTATTATTGAGGTTGGGCCCAAATCAATGTAAAACAAATAAATGCAATAACTTCATTATGAGGCAGGATCTATTGAGCGGTCTAATTGTAAAATGTAAAACATATAAGCAAGCTGACTTGTTAACTTGACACCTCAAGTCAAGTATATAATCAAGTAAATTGCATGGCATTAGACACAACACATCATGTGAATTACCTTATGTGATCTCTCTTCATGTGAATTTTGAGTGAAGACATTTGATGCAAAATACTCTTATAGCTATCATTCAAATTGTATCATGGGAACTATCATCTAAATTTATACGAAGTCCAAGCTAAGACAATATTGTGAATCCTAAGGCTATGATTGAACACTCATATGAAATACTGTGTGCATTTGATCTTCATGTGAAAGGTCATGGTTGTGAAAACTACTATTGCCTTGCAAATTATATCTCCATTATGCAAATTCTATCGACAAATACTGATCATTGGTTGTGAAGTAAAGGTAGAAAGGCAGAGGGAAGAATCAAGCAAACCTGTCATTTTGATCAGTAAACCAGTATGTGTGTAAATCCTGTCTAGCAGAAGGTTAATCTCAATCTGCACTTCAATCATGACTATGGACAGTCATTAATCAAATGAGTATATATGATAAACTCACATGTAATATGCACCTAACATTAAAATCTTTGATCTGATCATTAATGCTGGGTTTTTCCTTCAAGAGGGAGGTTTTCCCAGGGTAAACTGTGTGTTATCTGTGTTATGTGTTTTTGCATCTCTTTATTTCTAATCACTAAAATTAACACTAAAGATGTCACAAATGAAAATGTTAATACTAAGCCCAATTCATACAGGGATGCCATTATGACAGAAAATTGGCGAATGGTCAGAAAAATGAAAGGATCCTCCTAGATCTGTTGATTCCCAACAAAGGGTATCATCTTCTCAAAATCACCCTTCATTTTCCACTAGACCTTTTGTAAGGAATAAGGAATCAACCCCTGCAAGTGATCCTGAAAGACAGAGATCTCCTTCTCCTGCATCTAAGAATGGTTCTACTAATCAAATAGAGAGACAAAGATCTAGAACTCCCATTTCTAATGTCAAGGAGCTTAATAATTCGGACAACTCAATGTTGCTTGGTAATTGTTTTGATGTTCTGCCACATGAGGAAGACTCTTCGAATATTGCTTTCCCATGAAATTTAAAACATTATCTTGGAATGTTAGAGGGTTATCTCTCCCTCACCGTACATTTGAGGTCAAGAACTTTATTGTCAAATGGAAACCTAATGTTGTTTTTTTGCAAGAAGTGAAAAATTGGCAGTCCTCATCTTGTTGCATCTCTTTTCAATGTTTGGAAAGATGCTACCTTCTTCCATACATTGCATTGTGATTGCAAGGGGGCAACTATTATTGGGCTGGCTTCTTGGATCAATCAATTTGTCATCGATAAAGGTGAAGATCCATCACATAATTGTGTTTGGGTCCTCACCTTTATGAATGGCCAACCTATTGGTTTTTGTTTTGTTTATGCTCCTAACATTACCAAAGAAAGATGTGAATTATGGGGTTGGATGTCTAATAATCTTCCTCATGTTGATTGGATTATTGGAGGGGATTTTAATATGATGAAACATTATTCTGATCGCAGTTGGGCTAACCACATTAAGCTAAGTTGTGATGAATTTGACAAGTGGTTGCTTTGCCGCAACTCCATAGGGGTTGTAGATCCATTGTATAATAAAAGAGCTTGTCATAAACAAAATTGGTTTACTTAGACTACTTGTAGGTTAGGAGAATATACAACAATTAGTAGAATTGACTTATGTTTCTCCTAATCTTCAAGTGGGGTCTTGGTAATTATGTGAAGGTTGATTACACCTACTATTTCATATCATTTTCCTATCTTTTGTATTGTGGCAAGAGATGATTCTAAGGTTATGGATTCAAAGTTACCTTTCAAACTTAATATTTCACATTTGAAAATTCCTTCCTATGTGGATGCCTTGGTTGGCATTTGAAATTCTATTCCCAAACCCAAGGAAGGGGAGTCTTCTAGAGTTTGGGGGCGGCTTGCTATCTCTAAATGTGTTGATTTCTTACGCTCCTTTGGCAAAATATTAGCATGGCAGTGGAAAAGGAAGGAAAAATCATTACAAGGGAAGCTTGAAATTCAGAGAAAAAGGCTCAATGATAATCCAAACAATAGTTGTATTTAATCCTTCATTGCTTCCCTTGAGACTCAACTTCAAAAACTAGATCATTACAAGGGGCATGGTGCTAAAATTTGGGCCATATTACATTGGTTTAAAGAGGGCAATAAAGGCTCAAAGTACTTCTTTCAGTACTTAAACTATAAACATAAGAAGGAGTTCATTGGATCCATACTTGATGAAGATAGACATGTTCATACTAATCCAGTAAAAATCAAACATTTAACTCAATCCTTTAATGAGAATATTTTTACAAAAGACCAATATTGGCAAGATGTGCAAATTATTTTAGAAGATATTTTTGAGGATATTATTCTCAGGAAGATGGATCACGATTACATTTATTTTATTTATCATAACTTGTCTATTGAAGACTTGGAGAGTGTTGTGTTCTCTATGGCTTCAAATAAGAGTCCTGGCATTGATGGGTTTTCAGTTGAGTTCTATCAAACCTTATGGCAACATATTAAGGATGATTTTTATTTAGTCCACCTAGAAGCTAAAAATGAAGGTTCATTGGGTCCTGATACTAATAAAGGTGTAATAGGGAATTTGAACATCAGATTCATAACCTATATTAGCTACCCACAAAAACTAACATGCTATGAAAGAAATCCCAATACATTCAGTAGAGCTATGAAGACAAAGAACTAAAAACAAATATGCAAACCATAACGAAATACTTCCTCCATGATTCTCCATTGTTTCTCTTTTTCCTCCAAATATGTGGGC
This sequence comes from Cryptomeria japonica, assembly GCF_030272615.1. Classification (NCBI taxonomy): domain Eukaryota; kingdom Viridiplantae; phylum Streptophyta; class Pinopsida; order Cupressales; family Cupressaceae; genus Cryptomeria; species Cryptomeria japonica. The sequence continues at coordinate 49,426,441 of NC_081412.1, read as the reverse complement.
TTCACCTACAAAATGCAAGTGTGAGAAAGAGAGCAAGATTGCAAATTAGTTTGACAGCGTGAGGATATTCGAGAAGTGGTTGAAAAATGAATGAGAAATGAATCCAATTTATAGAGAAATTGGAGAGATTGATCAAAGATTGGAATAAAATCATTAAACTTTGCAATTGATTTCAATAAAGGGAAAAATCAAATTGAAAAAGAAATGCCATGACACACTTTCCCATGCAAGAGGATAAGATCATGTCAAGATAAGATTGCCAAATCCTTGAATTTGAATATTATTGAAGTGATATCTTCCAAATAAAGCACAAAATAGGATAGATTTTAGGAAGGATATTAGTTGGCAAAATCAAAATAGAAAGTTTAGGAACTAATTGGATATTGATGAATTAAAAATTAGGAAAATGAGAAGAAATTAAGAATTAGAAAGTTTTGAAAAAAGGAAATTAGAAAGAATCAATAAATAAATATTCCTTATTCATTAATTCATAGTTAGCCAATTAAATAAAAATATTTAATTGTGACAAAGGGACCTAAGATAAAATAAATAAATTTATTTAACCTAGAAGGAAAGTGACAAAAGGATTAAATGATTAAATTAGAAAACCCTAGGAGATGAATTAGAAATGCAAGGACGACAATTAGGTCTTGACCGAAAGATAATTGTTGTAGGGTTGATTTGAGCATGATGAAAATTGGACAATTGATAAAGCACCAAAGTTGATTGATCAAGATCAATGACAAATTGATCAAAATTGACAAGGATTGCAATTGATAGGTGCCAGTTGACAAGGACCAATGACTTATTGATCCAAATTGACAAGAAATGATAAATTAATGATTGATCAAGGCAAAATCCTAATTTGACATTAAAAAGGGTTGATGATGTTCTATTGACATGATAATATTGATAATGATCAAAGATCACAATTGATAATGATAATGTTGACAAGACCTAATTGAGTATGCGACAAATGCAAGAAACACAAAAGAATGACCAAATATAAAAAAATAATAAAGATCACGTGTCTGACATAGAAGAAATGTTAATAGGATGTGAAAACCCTTAAATAAGGTCACACAGACATGTTAAAGTATGACACCACAAGCATTGACCATTTTTAGATGCTTACATTTTGCCCCTCTTTAAGACAATGCGATTATGAGCATTGTTTCAAAGAACAATCAAGAAATATTCCCCAAACAATGATAACATATATGGATGCCCCCTCGAGGAATTGGCCGAAAAAATCCAGAAAAGAGGCAAATTTATCGAAAAATAATACCAGGACTAGACCAAGATGTTTGCAATGACTGACAGAAGAAATATTAATTAGAGGAAATTGCGTAGAGAAGAGTTAGTGGTGAAGAAAAATCTTTCTTTCACAAATGCACAAAAAATAGGTGAGAACCTTTATTTAATATTGCAAAATAGATGCAACGCATTATGGCATTGAAGGCCAAAGTGATAATGCAATCCCTTTGCATAAAACAGTGACATTGCAAACAAGGAATGAGTCAAAAACTACCTAAAATAATATGTATGTCAAAGGTCAAGGTATGTGCGGTGTTCACAAAGTGAACATACTTATCATAGACACCCAAGACATACATGCCCTAGAAACTTATGAAATGCTCTGCAAACAGAAAACAAAACAAAAAATGGTCATGAGCCATCCTGGCCACTCTAACTCACTTTGTGACATCATTGAGTAGCATAGGAACACAATCAAAGATGAATCAAAGAAAAAAAAAAAAGATTCACAATTTCAAACAAGGCAAACAAACATCCTGATCTTCATTGTCAAAAGGTGATAATGTTGTACTGAAAGAACAATCATGTTGTCTAGTTTCAGGAAATGTAGTACCCTGCCTAAGATAGGACATAGTCTGGTTTCGAGTATACTACACCCTGCATAAGACCCATGATAATGTTGACAAAGGAGCGATAATGTTGATATTATTGATTGATAGGAAAACTTTGATCAATTTGAACACTTGATTGGTTGAACAGTTCATCTGTTAATGTGTGATTTGTTAAGTGCAATGTTTTATTGTGTTTCTATTTGATATTTGTTCAAAATATTTGCTGATATACAAATTGGACAGTTTATTGTTGAAATGAAATGAAAGATTGTTTTTGGATTGTTTAAGTTTTCAAAATTTTAGGGTTTTTTTTTTTTTTTTGGTGCTTTTATGAAGTTTTTGTTTTTTAAGAACGTTTAAGGTGTTTTTGGATTACTTCAGAACATTTATGACTTTTTTTGGTAATTATTTCAGGACATTTTATGATTTTTTTTGTAATTATTTTAGGACATTTTTTTTTTTTTTGTAATTATTTCAGGACTTTAAAAGTTATGTACATGTTGTAGCCTCCAAGATGTTCACTATGATAACTCTGTCAATTGATCATGACAAGAGATTGGCCCCCAAGTGAGGTCCAAAATATGTACAATGATTAGGATAGAAAACATATGTACAAGGATTAACAATTGACAAAAATTGACATTGATGTTGACCAATCGCGAGCCTAGAGAAGGACATTCGGTCAAATCAAAATGGATGGGAGTGATAAAACTTTGTGCTATGTATAGAGGGAATCATGATAGATAATGAAGCGATGACCTTTCTACATGTGGTGCCTGTTTGTTAGGTTTTCACCACGGTACTTGCCCAAAGCGCCTGTTTTCCAGGTTTTCACTAGAGGGTGGATGCTTTTTCTTTACTATTTTTTATATGTTTTCTTCTTTCTCACTTTTTTTTTCACACAAGGCGCTTGTTTACCAAGTTTTCACCAAGTTGATATTTTTGTCTTTTCACATTTTTTTTCATTTTTTAGGATCATATTGAAGAACTGTTAAAATAAATCTATGTATAATATTTCTGGAGGTGCATGCTATTCACAGGATCTGAAAGTGTTTCTCCCTTTGGGGTTGCAATCTGATAAGCATGTGAACCATATGTTGCAGTTATGATGAAAGGGCCAACCCAATTAGGTTCAAATTTTCCTTTGATGATCTCAGTAGATTATGAATTCTTAGGGTTGGCTTTCAGGACCAAGTCTCCCACTTCAAAGTGTCGCCCTTTGACTTTCTTATTAGGTGTGACGAAGATAGTTTTGATATGCTTGCAAATGTGTCAAATCTATCTGATGCCTTTCATCTAGCATCTCAAGATGATGCAACCTAGAAACTCTATATGCTTCATCATTTATCAGGTGTTGTAAGGAGACTCGTAGGGATGGAATCTCAACCTCCAAAGGTAAGATAGCTTCCACACCATACACCATAGATTAAGGTGTTGCTCCAGTAGGGGTGCAGATAGAAGTGCGATAGTCCCATAAAGATGGATTTAACTGCACATGCCAATCTCAACCAGCATCATTGATAACCTTTTTGAGTATCTTGATAATGGTTTTAATGGATGCCTTAGCTTGGCCATTACTCTATAGATAATATGGGGTTGAGAAGCGATGCTAAATGTGAAACTTCTCACAGAGTTCATAAGCATTTTTATTTTTAAATGGATGACCATTGTCTGTGACTATAGAAAGAGGAACTCCATATCAGCATATGATATAATTCATAATGAACTTATAAATTTATGTCGGTGATATAGGTCATGGGTATAGCCTCAATCCATTTTGTAAAGTATTGTGTGGCCATTATGATAAACTTATGTTCATTTGTTGATGTCGGGTGAATCTTTCCAATGAGATTAAGCCCCCATTGAGAAAAGGGCCATGGAGATATGATAGGTTGAATTTCTTGTGCTAGCGGGTGAATATAATCTCCATGTGTTTGGCATTTGCGACGCTTCTTAGGAAAGTCATGGGATTCTTTTTCCATTGTTGGCCAATAGTATCTAGCTCGAAATAACTTTTTAGCTAGGCTAAGACCATTGAAATGGCCCCCACATATACCATCATGAACTTCATGTAAAGCCATTTGTGCTTCCTCAAAATTCAGACACCTGAGGAGGTTTTGGTCAAAGGATCGATAGTAGAGGGTATCATCGATGATGACATATTTGGCAGCTTGTCTAATAAAGGCTCGACGTTGTTTCGTAGAAAGGTTTGGAGGCATGGAATGGGATTTTAGGTATTCATAGATTTCTTTGTACCACAAGGAGTTAGGACCAAGAAGGACGCACACCAGATCTGATGTCGGAATTTCGAAAGATGGGACCAACAACAGCTCTACCAGAAATTCACATTTGTCCATATTATGAGGCATATCCAACGTAGAGGCAATAGTCGCCATAGAATCTGTTGATCTGTTCTGAAGACGGGGGACTTGATTAAATTGGATAATAGTGAATTTTGTCTTGAAATGTTTTACCATGTGCTTATAAGGGAGAAGATTTTCATCTTTTGTTTCATATTCATTATTTACTTGGCAGATGACTAACTGAGAATCGACATAGACGTGTAGATGTGTAATATGCCAATGAATTGCTATTCCGAGTCCAGTGACTAAATCCTCATATTATGTGATATTATTGGTGCAATCAAAAGTTATTATGTAGGATTTGGGAATAACATCACCTTGAGGGGTTACAAATAAAATACCTGCCCCTGAGCCAAATTTGGTATGGGATCCATCAAAATATAATTTCCATTCATTAGAAGAGGTGACAACAAAGACTGATTCATCTAGAAAATTAGTCAACATTGGATGATCATCTTGGATAGGTGCATCGGCGAGTTGATCAGCTATGACTTGTCCTTTTATTTCTTTTCTCTTAGTGTATTCAATATCAAAATCGCTTAAAATCATGACCCATTTTGCTAATCGGCCTATCAAAGTTGCTTTGCTAAGGAAATATTTCAATGGATCGATCTTGGCTATCAACAAGGTCTTATGATTTAGCATATAATGTCAAAGCTTTTGAGATGCAAATATGACTGCCAAGCATGCTCGCTCAATGGTAGAATAGTTTAATTCATAGTCCACTAATGTTCGACTAATATAATAAATATCTCGCTCTTTGCCTTGTTCATCCCGTTGGGCTAAAAGAGCTCCTAATGTTGTATTTGTTGCAGAGATATACAAAATGAAGGGCTTTCCATCTATGGGAGGCACTAAAATAGGTGGGGATAGAAGATAATATTTTAAAGCTTGGAATGTCACTCATCATTCCATTTAAAAATCACCCGTTTATGGAGAAGATGTTGGAAGGGGTGATACTTGTCTGCCAATTGAGCTATGAATCACCGAATTGATTGTAACTTACCCTGGAGGCTTCTTAGTTGATGAAGATTGGTAGGAGGAGGCATATCTACAATTTCTTTGACCTTTGTAGGGTCAACTTCAATACCTCTTCGAGAAATAATGTAGCCCAATAATTTGCCAGATGTAACACCAAACACACATTTTTTTGGATTTAGTCTGATCTTGTATTTCTCCATCCGGTCAAAGATTGGTCCTAAAATAGCCAGATGGCTATCTCTAGTAAATTATTTGCATAGGAGGTCATCAACATAATCTTCCATCAAAGTGTGCATGTAATCATGAAAAATTGTTGTCATGACTCTTTGATATGTTGCTCCTGCATTTTTTAGGCCAAATGGCATCACATTCCAATAGTAGGTTCCCCAAGCACATGTAAAGGTAGTCTTATGTTGGTCTTTGGGAGCTATTTGGATTTGATCGTACCTAGAGAATCCATCCATCAATGATAACATCGCATATCCAACAGTCATGTCCACTATGATATCAATATTCGGCAAAGGAAAGCCGTCTTTAGGGCATGATTTGTTTAAGTCTCTAAAATCAGTGCAAATCCTGATGCCCCTAGTTGCTTTTCTCACCGACACTAAGTTGGAGATCCACTCTACATAATCAATTGGTCTAATAAAGCCCACATCGAGCAATTTCTTGAGTTCAACTTTGACTAGTAGGGCCACTTGCGGATGCATTTTTCTCAGTTTTGTTTGATGGGCTTGGCACTTGGTTTCAATGGTAGATGATGAAGGACTAGTTCTGGATCGAGGTTGGGCATGTCTGTGTAAGACCATGCAAAATTGATCCTCTTCTCAAGAAAAAAGTTGACAAAATCTATTATTTCTTGTTTTGACAATGAAGCAACAAAATAAATGACCTTATGATTATCAAGTGTACCCAAATTTATCTCTTCTGTCATTTCCACAAGCAATGTTGATTTTTCCTTACCTGATGGAGTTTTGTTCAATCTTCCACCTATGAGCACCTCAGAGAGGCTTTCACCTGCAGGTACGTCCTTTGTTTTTCCTTTTTTTGTGGTCAGAGGGCGCTTTGTGGTTTTCACCCAGAGACCTATTCTTTTGTTTTTTTTTTCATTTTCAATTTTGCGACTAAAAGATGGAGTTGACTCCCCAAAATATACCGTGGAATCTAAATCAATTGTAAATCTAGCCTTGTGATCACCCTGTGGTATGCCTTCTCTAAGCTCAAGGAACTATGCTATTGCCTCATCATTTTCAAAGCAATCTAACTGAAGTGGTCCTTTTTGGTTGCATTGGATAATTTGTGGGTATACAAGGGACATGCCATCATCGATTTCAGTAAAGTTTTGGATCGAGATAGTAAAGATATGAATGTCAGTGGTATCACTATCTGAGCTACTTGTGTCAAATTTTGTGCGAGGATTCCAAAATGATTCTATCCAAGCTTTAGGACATGTTTTGACGGGAGGAGGAATTTCATGTTTGTCTTCCATAGGCAAATTGTCAAGTTCAATGAAGACATTATCAAGGGCATAGGAGATTGAGGAATAAGAGTCTCACTCCCATTCATTAGAGTTAGTTTTAGGATGGGTGTCCTCAAGTGTCGTTTCATCATCTGAATCATGCCCTTTTTCACATGTAGTCACTTTGGTAGATGAGGTTCTGATTTGCAATGGTACAAAACCTAAACCCAAAGTTTTATGTCTCATCTCAAGGGTGATAGGCTCTAATCTTCCTTTTTTGTTAGGTCCCAAACCACTACATCCATCATATCCATTTTTCTGTATGATAGTAAATCCTTTGCAATATTGTTCTAGTGGCAATTTGATAGGTGGGGTGTCTGTTGCATCCGCTTCATCTTTATAGAGCCATCCTAATATGTCATCATCCAAAGTTTCTTTGTTTATTTCGCCCCACTTTGTAAATACGATGGGAGGTTGATATTGGACGATTGTTTTGGATTCCTTTTGCAACAAATGTGGTTTTCCATGTGATTTTGGTGACAGAGGCAGCTTGCTAATAAGGAATTTTTGGGACATGGAATACTCTCCGCAGCCTTGATCTTGTATTTTCATCTTACCCTTGATAGATTCTAACAATGTATTTGGATCCACATAATTAGGCAAGGATGTTGCTCTATTTACTGGCACTTGCTATTGCAAAGCATCCTTTAGGTTAGCACAAAATTGAAATGGATTAGGATCTCCAGGAATTGTTATCTCAGTTCCATTGTACGAATATTTAAAACACTGGTGATAGGTCAAAGGAACCACTTTCATTGCATGAATCCATGGATGACCTAAGATCATATTGTAAGGGAGATCCAGATCTAACACTTGTAGTAAAGTGTTCTCTATTTCTAGACCTACTCTGATAGGCAAAATAATCACTCCTTTAGATGGGTGTTCAACATCATCATAGGCTTTTATATATTGTTATCTTCCTTGAAGGATCTATGTCATTTTTAGAGTAACCAAGGCCAATTATGACTCTCATAGTGCATATATTCAAGCCTGGTCCATTATCTATCCGAAGTCATCTGATTTTGTAATTATGGACGAACACTTCAAGATGGAGGGGATCATTGTGATGGGTGTTATCACAACATATATCTTTGTCTAAAAAGGTAACATGTTAGGAAGTTTCAAGGTGTCTTATCCTAGCTTTAAATTGGTCAACATCAATATCAGTAGGTACCGTTGACTCGGTTAGGGCTTTGTCTAAAACAATGCAATGCATGGGAGACATTTTTAATAACTCAAGGATTGATGTTTGTGCAGGGGTTTTTCCCAAATGGTCAAGGAGATTGTACTGGTTTGTTGAGGTTATCTTAGAAGGATTGGAAGGTTCTCCTTTAAAACTATTTTTGATTGGCGGGTGGTCACTGCACACGAGGAATCTTGTTCTTTTATTCTTATGGTTGACACACACTCATTTGATGCACGAAAGTAATTAATGACATTGTTATGACTTGCGTTGGTATAATTCGAATTGCCTCATTGATTTGAATTTGAAGAGGAGGCTTTTCCCTTGTCATGATCAAGTAAGGGAGTCTTGAAAATTGTATGATCAACATTAGAAGTTCCAGCGGATGAATCTACCTCAATCACACCCTGATTGAGAAAATCTTGCATAAGGTGTTTTAAATAAAAACATGATGCAGTTCTATGTCCCTTAGACCGATGATATTCACAATATACATTATCATTCCACCAATGGGTTTTTACTAGTGGCTCCTCCTTGATATCTGGCAACTTAATGAAATTAGCCTGAATCAACTATTTCATTACCGATTCAATAGGCTCTCCCAATGGTGTAAATTGACGAGGATGCCCATCTCTTGATCTAAAAGGTCTACATTGTTGATCTTGTTGTTGTTGATTACGTTGTTGATTTTGTGGTTATTGGATAGAATTACTTGTTTGATTCTACATTTGTTTATTCCGATGGAAAGTTGGAACATTCAATGCACTCGGTCCTCTTATAAAAATTTTTGGTTGACTAGTGCTTACAGTTCTTGTGTCAACTACACCATCATTAGTGAAATTCTTGTTTTTGGTCCAAAAATTATTCCTATCACTGAATTTGGTTGGATTGTTGTTGTCCTTGTTCACTTTAATAACCCCCTTAGCAATAAGAGCATCCTCAATGTCCATTCCTTTTTTAATGAGCTTTGCAATAGTACTAGGACCTTTCAATTTAAGCTCATACATCATCTTTGGTATCAAGTTTTGAATAAATAAGTTGACTTTTTGTTCCTTCGAGATATCAAGAGAACATCGACTAGCCAGGCCTCGCCATCTTTGTAAGAAATTCATTAATGGTTCTCCTGGCTTTTGCTTTGTGTTGCATAAATCTCACATGGTTATCTCATTATTGATGTTGAATGCGAAATGACAAATGAATTTCTTAGCCAATTCATTCCAAGATTTAATATTCCCAGGCAAATGTGCATATCAATCCATTGCTTGTCCTGTGAGACTGCGCAGGAAAAGACGCATCAAATATGTCTCATCATAAGTTACCTCAGTACATGCTACGTAAAAAGATTTAATATGATCTTTTGGATTACCGTATCCCTTGTATTTCTCAAAATTTGGTGCTTCAAAGTGCTTAGGAAAGGGAGGCATGTACAAACTTTTATCAAATGGATTAGGACATAAGTCTTGCTTCGTGTATAACTTCTTTGTACTTTTGGTTTATAATGCCTCTATTCATCGTTGCATCTTTTCGATTTGTTGCACCAACACATCTGATTGAGAAGGATTTTGAGGGTCATCATTTGTCCCTTGATGTCCTTGTTTTCGATATATAGTACCTCCAAATGGTTGTTGACATTCAAATTTCACTATCTTTGGTGTCTCTGACATATATTCATTTTGGAATTGCTCATGTTGTTGAGGTACTGCTATGTTTTAGTATTGAGTATTTTGTTGTACCCATTGAGATGGAATTTCCATCTGCATCTGTGGTTGATATTGTACTTTGGGTTGTTGAAATTGCATTTGTGGTTGGTAATGCACATTTGGTTGTTGTTGTTGTTGGGGCATATAATAGCTTGCTTGCCCTTGTTGCACATATTGAGGCACATATTATTGTTGATGTTGATGTTGTTGACTTTGAATTGGAGTTTGTTTCTTTTGTGCCGTTTGTTGTTGTCCTGATGTAAACCCCATTAATTTCAAGAAGCTTTACTTATGTGCCTTAGGTTGTTTCACTTTTACAAGTGGAATGGAACTTGCATTTACTTGTTGTGAATTTTGTCCAAATGATTGTTGTTGTTGCAAGTTTGTATTTACTTGTAGGGGCACGAAAGGTACTATCATATGTTGTTAAGTATAATATTGTTGTTGTGCATTACATGTTTTCATATTCAATGGTGCTTGTTGTGCATTTTTAAATTGTTGCAATATTTGTTGCGGTTGTGTACCAGTATTTGTTCCTTTTTTGCCATAATTGAAGGTCTTGTCGATAAAATTTGTGTCATTTGTGAATGTGTATTTATCGCATATATTAAACTTGAGTGAACATAAGAACTTTTTTGTATCCTTGGATTGGCTTGGACATCTATATTTTTTGGCATTCCAGTTGTAAAATGCTCTTGCATTTGTGATTGTGATCCACTTTGGAGAACTTGTGATGTCTTTGGATACATTGTGTTTGTAAATGATTTATCCATCTTCATTTGATCTTGTAGAAATTATGTAGTGTTAAACAATGGATTATTAATTGAATCAAAGGTTGATTTCAGCAGAACACTCACACCCAAGGATTTAGAGACACTCTTCTCAAGTGGTGTGCTTGGTACTTCCTATTGTGCATTTGTTTCATCTAGATGTGATTCAAAACTCAAAATATTACTAGATTCATGTTGCGTTTGTACATTAGTTTGATCATTCAAGGTTATAGCGGCTTCAAGCATGCTTCTATACTTGTCAAGAAACAATCCAGACACTTTACTGAAGAACTCGTTCATTTTATTTTCAATTTTTGGATTGCTAATAAACATTTCAAGATCACCTGAATCATCAGAATCTGATGAGGAATCTGATGGGTTATTTGGATCAATTTCTTGTTGAAGGTCTTGGTTTGACCCAAATCCTTGTATAAGGTTTTGTTCCTCATATAAAATTGGAGGTTGTGTGTCATATTATTGGTTTAATTGATTGAAAGCGAATGGTGCACTCCCTAATGGTATTGATGGAACAATTCTAAATCTTAGTTTCCTTGGCACAAATAAGGGTTAATAATATGGAGGTGGTCCCAATTGTACTCTCATATTGTGGTGGTGCTTTGCTTGACGAACCCACATTTGGATCGAGTGACTGAGTCTGATATTGTTGCATTTGCATGTTTTGTTTGTTATCCATTGGAAAGGACATGACTTGATGCGTTGATTTGTGTAATTTCTTGGACTTAGACCTTGTTTCAATCGACATGTCACTATGCAATGTATGATTTTTTTATTTTATTTTTTTGGATGATGGATGCAACTAATGCAACCTAGATGATTGGCAATGCAATATATGAAGGTTGGATTTTTAAATACTTGGGATGACAATAATGTGCACCTAAATGCAACCTAATGATTGACAATGCAAACTAAAATAAGTGTGCAACCTATATTTTTGGTGATTTTGGAGATTTTAGACAAACTTTAAAATGCAACCCTAAAAGATTCAACCCTTGGGAAATTGAAATGATGTCTAGACCTTAAAGGACAAAAGGACCAAGTGGAGATAGGACAAATGACAATGTCTCACCTATATGCTTGTATACTAAGATAGGTTTGACAATGATGTTGACGATAAAAAAGGATGAAAATTTGACAAGGTCTAGACCTCCTAACAATGACTTAGGGTTTTACCTAAAGAATTGAATCCTCAAGTATGACAAAAACCTAATTTTGACACTATATGCAAAAGGACAATGATCTAAGGTGCAAACCTACAATGTGATATGATAATTACCTAAGTTATGAAGAGAGACTTAGGGTATGAAAATGTGACCTTATATGATGATATGGACAAAATTTGATTATGACACAATGATATGACAAAGGTGTAGGTGAAAATGTATTATAATGTTGACCTAAGACCAAATCTAAGGTTACATTATGAAATGACATTACCCTATGTGCAAAAGGACATATGCAAAGGAATGACTTTTTGATATGCAAAGAATATGACCTAGGTGAAACCTAACCTTGGTATTTGACACTGATTTATGGAAAGTGCAAACCTAGGGAGGATCTAATGATGGAATGCGAAATGGCACCTATGAAGGAACCTAATAATGATATGCAAAACTTAGGAAAATGGTGTTAAACCTAAGTTCAAAATGAGGACACTAAAATGGGACACTAAGAATGAAGACACTAAGTGCAAAAATGAGGATACTAAAAATGATTATCCCTTAAAACCTAGGTATGGACTATGATGGACCTAACTCTAAGTGACATGTAGTTGAAGACAAAAATTTCCAATGTTTGAAAGCCATGTTATGAAAACGTTTTGAGCTTTGTTGGATGAATGCTTTTGTTTTGGACTTGTTTGGACTTGTTTGAAAATGTCATTTTTTATTTTTGTGACAATGTGTATGATTCAACTTTTGACAATCACAAAAGACAAGATGTTTGGACTTAGACCCAAGACAATCATGCTCATTCACAACATATCCTATGGATAACCGGGGCAATATCTGTTGAATCCTCTAACCATAAAATACAACACTCAGTTGGATAGCTAGACACTTGGTAGCACTGGCTCCCCCTTATAGTACACTCACTTCTCGGACATACCAAGCTTCGAGTTCAAGGGGCATCACTTCCCAAGAACTTGTTATCTCTAACTGAGGAGTACATGAGAGGTATCTTCGGCATGCACATATCACAATGCCTGAGCCAACAAATAGAAGGTTTTTGGTCTCTACAAACAAAGGGTTCTAGTTAAGGCATCCGTTTGGGTGGGTATTTATCCAGCAAATAAATCATCGCAATACCATTCCAGCACCCGTTGTCTACAACTTTCATTGCATCCACAATTATTTAGAATGGTTTGGAAGGGGTTCATCTTCAACCCTGTCACCACTTAGGGTCGTTCCCTCTCACAAATTGGGAGGTAGGCCCACTATCTAAAGGTTAAAACATACAAGCAAATGAAAAACAAACATGTTATACATGGTGTTTATTAACCCTTTAGAAAAAGAAGTGTGCGACTACGCTAGAAATCACAAACACATAGTGTTGAATATGAATCTTTGGCTGCATCCTACAACAAATATGTCAGTAGTTTCAATGTTTGTTTTCAATACACGAAAATGCCAACCTCCAAACCTACACACATCAAAAGCCCCAAATTAATTGTCAAAAGGAAATCCAAAACACACTAACAAAAAATAAAACATTAGTCTAATTAACAAAAATAAAAGTTTGATCTACTTAACAAAATTTAAAATTCAATATAATTAACAAATTAAAAATCTAATTAAAAACTAATTAAAAAATCTAAATTAACAAAATGTAAAATCTAATCTAAAACTAAATCTAAAATCTAATAAAAAACTAAAATCTAATTTAAAATCTAAAATCTAAAATCTAAATCTAAATTAAATTGATAAAATCTAATCTAAACTAACTGGATAAAATCTAAATTCAATTTAAAATAACAAGATTTTAATCTAAACAAAAACTATTTTAAATTAAAATTAGTTCTAATCTAAAAAAAAACTAAAAAAGCAAAATCTTATTTAAAAAAAAAACTAAAAAATGTAAAATCTAATTTTAAGAAACTAAAACCATATTCTAATTTAACTATCTAAACCCAATTAAAAAGTACAATTAACAAAAAAAAGTCAAAATGTTAAACTATCTAATTAAAAGTGTGCAGACTATGGCCAAAATGGACTTGCTGAAATTACTTCATTAAGGAAACGTGGTATACTGGTATGTGAAGAGGGCAGCGAATGCTTCGGAAGAGATGCATGCAAAACAGTGTTTTTTTGTTTTTTTAAAATTGTTTTTTAATGATTTTTGAAGATTACAAACTGATTTTTAACAAATCATAAAACATTTCAGCAAATTGTAACATTTTTTTAGCAAAAAATAAAATCTCCAAAGCTTTCCAAAAAAATTTAGTTTTTTTTACAATTTACAAAACGATTTTTAACAAATCATTGGAGCAAATTTTAGAGCTATTTATGTAGGACTTTGCAACATTATGGACAACCATGCCTACTAAATCTCATGAAGATCCTGTCACATCGAAAAATCAAGAAAATTTTGTCAGATTTTTAATATGTAATTCACGTCGGGTTCACCAGAAAATGTAATAGGGAATTTGAGCATAAGATTTATAACCTATATTAGCTAACCACAAAAACTAAAAGGCTATGAAAGAAATCCCAATACATTCAATAGAGCTATGAAGACAAAGCACTTAAAACAAATATGCAAACCATAAAAAAGTACTTCCTGCATGATTCTCTATTGTTTCTCTTTTTCCTCCAAATATGTGGGCTTCACCTACAAAATGCAAGTGTGAGAAAGAGAGCAAGATTGCAAATGAGTTCGACAGCGTGAGGATATTCAAGAAGTGGTTCAAAAATGAATGAGAAATGAATCTAATTTATAGAGAAATTGGAGAGATTGATCAAATATTGGAATAAAATAAAATAAAAATGCAATTGATTTCAATCAAGGGGAAAATCAAATTGAAAAAGAAATGCCATGACACACTTTCCCATGCAAGAGGATAAGATCATGTTAAGATAAGATTGCCAAATTCTTGAATTTGAAAATTATAGAAGTAATATCTTCCAAATTATAAAGCACAAAATAGGATAGATTTTAGGAAGGATAGTAGTTGGCAAAATCAAAACAGAAAGTTGAGAAACTAATTGGATATTGATGACTTAAAAATTAGGAAAATGAGAAGAAATTAATAATTAGAAAGTTTTGAAAAAAGGAAATTAGAAAAAATCAATAAATAAATATTCCTTATTTATTAATTCATAATTAGCCAATTAAATAAAAATATTTAATTGTGACAAAGGGACCTAGGATAAAATAAATAAATTTATTTAACCTAGAAGGAAAATGACAAAAGGATTAAATGATTAAATTTGAAAACCCTAAGAAATGAATTAGAAATGCAAGGACGACAATTAGGTCTTGACCAAAAGATAATTGATGCAGGGTTGATCTGATCATGATGAAAATTGGACAATTGATAAAGCACCGAAGTTGATTGATCCAGATCAATGACAAATTGATCAAAATTGACAAGGATTGCAATTGATAGGCACCAATTGACAAGGACCAATGACTTATCAATCCAAATTGACAAGAAATGATAAATTGATGATTGATCAAGGCAAAAGCCTAATTTGAAATTGAGAAGGGTTGATGATGTTCTATTGACATGATAATATTGATAACGATCAAATATCACAATTGATAATGATAATGTTAACAAGACCTAATTGAGAATGCGACAAATGCAAGAAACACAGAAGAATGACAAAATGCCATCAAATAATAAAAATCAAGTGTGCGACATAGAAGAAATGTTAATAGGATGCAAAAACCCTAGAGTAAGGTCACACGGACATGTTAAAGTATGACACCACAAGCATTGACCATTTTTAGATGCCTACAAAAGGCTTAGTAAATTTTCTTCCAAAAGGGAAGAATAAAGAGTATGTTTCTGGTTGGTGGCCTATTACATTACTCAATACTTCATATAAAATTATTGCGAAAGCCTTAGCTACAAGGATTAAATCAATTACTAAAATAATAGTTAGGTCTGAGCAAACTGGTTTCCTTGGTGGAAGATTCATTCTAGTCAACTTGATATTAGCATGGGAAACAAGTGAATGGGCACAATAGTCAAGGCAAAATGCTTTGCTGGTAAAATTAGATTTTGACCAAGCCTATGATAGGATCCGATGGATTTTATTTTAAAGATGCTCCAATGGTTGGGTTTTGGACATAATATATGTAAGCATGTTCGAATGTGGTTTAATGATGCTAATGCCATGCTGATGATAAATAATTCATCCTCTTATTCATTTCCTCTTCAATGGTCAATTAGAAAAGACTGCCCTTTATCACCATTCTTGTATGTTTTAGCTACTGATGCTCTTGGTTATATTCTACAAAGGTACAATCATTTGGACTTAATTAAAGGCACCACGATTCTTAATAATATTGTTGTTATAAACTCTCATTTTTCTGATGACAACTTGTTGTTTATACAAAATTTGGAATAAAAATTAATAATATCTTGGAGGCCTTGGATTTGTATTGCTCGATTTCGGGCTCTAAGTTAGCCCATCATAAAACCGAGTTTTTAATTCCAACCTAATCCTATGCCACATTGGATCCCTAAAAAGTGGAAACAAGTTAAACATGGATAAATTACACTGTACCTTGGTATTCCTTTTGGGCTGGATGTCTCCTTGCATGATATGTGGAATTAGTTTCTTGAAAAATTAAAGAGCAAAATCTTTAATTGGGGCCATAGGTATCTCTCTTTAGCTAGTAAAATTCAAGTTGTTAATCAAATATTTTTGGCCTCTCATGTTTATTATTCCTCTTGTTGGATGCCTTCTAAAAAAGGTTATGAGGACCTTAACAAAATCATTCGATAGTTTTTGTGGACTTCTTGGGATGGTAAAATGGGTTTCAAATCTTTATCATGGCTCCATTGTATTCAACCAAAACATAGAGGTGGGCTTGGACTCTTGGATCCTAGGACTCAAGGGATATGTTTATCTGCAAAATGGATAATCAGAGTTGTTTTAGGAGATGAACAATGGAAATTTTTGGTGTGGCATAGGATATCCACTACTGATATGAACAATAAATGGCATTTGGTGAATTGGATGGACAAGATTTTGCTTGCTCCCTTTTTTCATATTAGAGCTTCTTTCCCTTTGCAATCTATTTGGAAAGCCTAGAAATTTGTTTGTTATTGTTTAGATTGGAGGAAGAATTCCTTACATCATGGTTTCAACATTTCTAATTCATCTATTTGGTGGAATTGACTTGTGCTTAATTACAACCAACCATTAGCTGTGATTTTTCCTAAACAGGCTTAATTATCTTTTTAAGAAGGGAGTGAAACAATTCAGTGATATTTGGGATTTTGAGAATAATGATTGGATCAGTTGGCAATGTGCTAAGAGCTCTTTTAATTTAAATAACAAGTCTAAGGGGTTTCTGATTTTTGTTAAGTCTTTGGTCCCTATGGAGCTTATGATGAAGTTTTGTATGCCTTTATAATGTAGTGTCTTCAAGGATTGGTGATGGCTGGAAAAATATCATTTTTCTTACTTTCCCTTAAAATAGATTTATCTACATATTTTGCCAATAATGAGATTAAATCCGAGACTTAATCATAAATGGAATTGTAAATTTAAAGAACGAAAATGGAGGAGCTTGAGTGCTCAAATTCAGCATTCCAAGGTTGAGGCAAATGCTCAACTTTTGTCATGGAAAGTATTGCACCATGAACTTCCTGTTGGTGATAAGCTAAGATTTCTTAATTTGATTTTAACTAAGTGTCTTTTTTGCCATCATAGTGAGAACTTAAAACATGTTTCTTGGGACTGTTTTTTAGAGATAAAAATAAATGGAGCTTCTTATTTGACCACTTCCCAGCCATTTTCTAGCATGCTTTGAGATGGAAGGAAGCCCTTTTTGGTATTGGTTTTCATAAGAATGTGATTGCAAACTCTATGAGACAATTTATTTAGCTACACATATGGAAAAGTACTACATCGGGAAATAGATATTCTATTGTTTTATTCAGAAATCATGTTCCAAGTGATTTTCTTATGTTCACAGCTGAAGTTCAGTCAAAGAAATGGAGGTAAACTCAGTAGACAACTTGATGAGATCAAATATCAATTCTTATAGCTTCATGGTGGAGAGATTAAATGTACCAGGCAACTTTAAGGATTCCTCAAGTTTCAAGTTTGACTCCATAAAGTTATTTATGATTGTTTGTTCATGGTCAAGTGTCTTATTCATATTATGTTTTCAGCCATCATGTTAGTGAGCTGATTGGTTCAACAATGCATTATTATTGTATTGTTTCTATTTCCTTGTATATTCTTGACCATGTTCAAGTGTCTCAACTATCATGTTTAGTTAGTTGTTTGGTTTAGCAGAGTAGTCTTGTTTATATGCTTGTTTGGTGAGTTGGTGGAAGTAGTCCTTGTAATAGCATTCTTTCTCTTTTCTGCAGTCTCTCTTTAGGCTGCTATTTCATTTTTTTTAATTGTATTCTATTTTGCTTTGATCAATAAAAAAAAACTAGTTTCATTTTTTGTTGAAACTTTTGCATGCAATGCATTTTATAAAATTTTCCAACAATTTGTTATTTTCCCTAGCGTCTTGAATAAATGTCATTATTTTTCATTCTAAAATTAAAAAATCATATAATATTAAAGAAAACATAATACATGTTATAATTTTTTTAAAAATAAATATAAAGGGATACATACTTGCAAAATCATTTTTCCATATGACTTTATTTAATCTCTAAAAAGGTGAAATGAAATTACAATTAGATGGGATTCAATTGGAGATATGATTTGAACATGGGAATTTATATCTAATAAGCTTTGATCTAAGGAGATTTGATCTAACATCTTCAAATGGAACCAATCAAGCTTATGTTATTATTTTTCTAAATAATATAATTCCAAGTAAACATTAGGATTTCTCACAAGTGGCACATACTATTGTGGGATCAACACAAATCATATAAAGAAGCATAATAAATTGACTCAATGGTACTTCAATGACCTAGTTTTTTTTCCTATATAGCCTTTGACTTAACATATCTGTTGGCATTATGTGAACTGGCATGAAGACATAATGATATTGTATGTTGTCATTGATGTCAATATGAGACATGGTGAGAACCGGCACATGTGATAGGTGAAGAGAGAGGAACCGACATATGTATGAACCAGTTTATATGCCAAAGTGAAGCGGCACATTTGTTCAAGGTGAACCGGCATGTAGTTATGAGAACCGGCACATGGAAGCACTGTATGGCTACCGATTGGTAGGTAGCTTCCACTTCAAGGTTTCCGGCTAGAGCAAATCAAGTGACTCAATTGGTAATCTTCGTGTGATGAATTAGCATTATGATGGAGGACAGATCGTGTTGCCATGTAAGCTCTGTGTGCATGAAGGATCTTGCATGAAGAAGACTATTCCTATCCACCTCGGGAATGTGCGAAGTCTGTCAAACGGTGATAATGCGTGATGGGTTATCAGCTGCCATGAAAACGGTGGATAATGGACGATAGAGAATGTCTTGAGATCGATTCAAGATTGTTGCATTTAATGCAGTATGATTCAACGGTCAGGATCAAACCGTTTGAATTGCTTAACCTAATAGGTTTAGGGTTTAGGGTTCTTGCTACTGACCTGTATGTTTCCTATAAGGTCAATGTTGTGTCTCTTTTTGAAGTTGTTGGCAAAAGTTGTGAGTGTGTATCCAAGGGACGTGATACGTGTTTCTTGCCAGACCAAAGGAGAGAAGAGACATCTGCAAAGTGAATGTGCAGAAGGTGGAGAGGAGCCAAAAATGGATCTGCATTAGCATTGGGTGTTGTTAACATATCATTGTAATACCTGTTGATCTCTAACCATTTCAATAGTTGTAAAATCCCCTAACAGGGTAGCCTTAACTGGCTTGATTCAAAATCCCTTAAATCGGGTGGTCTTAACCGACTTGTTTCAAATCCCTTAACCGGGTAACTCGAGGCTAATGAGTTCTGAGAAGCTTGAGAAGCTTAGGAGATCCTTGCAGCTATTGAGTTCTTGAAATCCTCTAACAAGGTGACCCTACCGGGTTTAACCCTTAACCGGGTGATCCCTAACAGGATCGGTTCCTACCATAACCAATTGTAATGTCCTTAACCGGACAAGGCTCCTAATAGAGCAGACTTCCAAATAGTTCACAAAGCAGCTTGTGGGTATTCATCCCCACCGTGGCTTTTCCTAGTTGGGTTTCCACGTGAAAAATATGTGTCATGTGAAATGCTTTTGTCTTGTGATGCTTTGTTTTATCTGTTAAGCACATGAAGGTTCTATGTTTTATGCATGTCTATAAAACATATTGAACTCACTATTGTGAAGATCTGATGGTTAAGTTTACTTTTTTATGCATGAGAATATAATGATAATGTGGTATTGAGCTAAGAGGAAAGCTTATTGAGTGACCGATTCATGACTGATTGAGCTATACTGGATGTTACCGGTTGCACTTTGTTTTACCGATATTCCTATTTGTCAGTCTTTTGGAGTATTTGTTGTCAAACCGGTTTTTGACTGTATTTGTGTTTGTACTGATTCACCCCCCCTCTTAGTATCAGTTTGGTACTAGTGGTTCATCATTGAGTTATCAATTGGTATCAGAGCGCCTCCAGGTCCTCTGTGTTGTAAGCCTAACCGCTTGAGGAAAAGATCCTAGACAAATGATGAAGAGGGAAGGTCCAAAGTTTAACAAGGAAAATTTTGGTATATGGAAAGACAGGATGAAGATATTCATCAAAAGCATGGGTGTTCAACACTGGAGTTATGTTGAAAATGTATATGTTGTTCCTACCAGTACTCTCACCGATGACCAAAAGAGAGAGATACAAGAAAACGGGCAAGTCATGGAAGCCCTCATCAGTAGTTTATTTGACATTGAGTTTATTGATGTTCAGGACAAGGCAAACCCCAAAGAGGTATGGGATGCTCTTGAAAATATCTATGGTGGTGATGAGTATGTAAAAAAGGCTAAGGAAGAAAGCTTGAGAGGGAAATTTGAAGACATGCAAATGGTTGAAGGAGAGACCATTCAACAGTATGGAATAAGAATCAAAACAGTTGTTGGAGAAATAAAGAGTGCAGGTGGCAAAATAGAAGATTCCACTGTGGTAAGCAAAGTCCTGAGATCCCTGTTGACGGTCTATGCAATAAGGGTTGCTGCTATTCAGGAGCTGAGATCAATAGACAAGTCTAAGGCATCCTTGGATTCCATCATAGCCAAGTTGATAGCCTATGAACTAAATAGTTTTGATGGTAGTGTTCAAAAGACAGAATCAACTTTTAAAGCTTCTACTATACCATCCAGAAGGCTAGCACTAGTGGGGAACCTAATCAGAATAGAGAAATGAAGGATGAAGAGTTTCTGATGGAATTTGAAGCTCTTCTAGCTAGGAGATTTCCAAAAGGGACTGGTAAATACAAAGGTCAGCTTCCTTTGAAATGTTTTTCCTGTAACCAGATAGGATATATTGCTATGAACTGTCCTAATAGTGACAACAAGGATAAACCGAACAGGTTCAAGAAATTCAAAGGAGGGAACCGGAGAAACTGTTTTGTAGCAGTTGATGAAGGTGTCACAGATGAGGAATCAGAAGATGAAGAGAATGAAGACATTGTGTTTGTTGCTGTAAAGGAAGATGTGGCGGACAAGAAGGCTCTTGTCTCTCGGTTTGAAAATTCAAATGAGTGGATCATTGACAGTGGTTGTTCTCACCATATGACTGGTGACCAAAGCAAGTTTTTATCCTTAGAGGAGTATGATGGTGGTGTGGTTCGCTTTGGCAATGATGCACCATGCATGGTCAAAGGTGGAGGGTCCATCTCTTTGAATGGAAAGAGTAGTGCTGACAATGTGTATTGGGCTAAAGGTCTCAGACACAACCTTCTAAGTGTTGCCTAGCTAAATGACAGTGGTCTCACTCTGCAATTCAAGAATGGAGTTTGCAGAATCAAAGGTAAAGATGGTAAATTGGTAGCCACCAACATGCAAACTAAAGGTAACCTATTTCATCTAAATGCAAATATAAGTACATGTCTTATGGCTAAGCTTGATGATAGCTGGATATGGCATAGGAGATTCTGTCATGTGAACTTTGATAACATTGTGAAGGCTAGTAAGATCAAGGCAATTAGAGGGTTGCCGGTACTGAGCAAACCGGATAATACCTTGTGTAGAGAATGTCAATTGGGGAAAATGTCTTCCTCAACCTTTAAAGGTAAATCTTTCACTGCTGACAACTTGCTTGATCTTGTGCATATTGATTTATGTGGTCCTATGAAAACGAGAAGTGTGCAGGGTGATAGGTACTTCATGATTCTCATTGATGACTGCTCAAGAATGATGTGGGTCACATTCTTGAAAGACAAGTCTGAAGCTTTTGGGAAATTCAAAGCATTCAGAGCATTAGTGGAGAAGGAAAGCGGTAAAAGGATCAAATGTCTCAGAACTGATCAAGGAGGGGAATTCACTTCTAGTGAATTCAACAAGTATTGTGAAGAATTTGGCATCAAGAGACAGCTGTCTGCCCCCCGGACTCCACAACAAAATGGTCTAGCAGAGAGGAATAACCGGACTGTGGTTGAAGCAGCTAGAACCATGTTGATCCAAGGAAAGGTTGCTCACACCTTCTGGAGAGAAGCGGTGAGCACTGCAGTCTACACTATGAATCAGGTACTCATCAAAAAGGGTAAGGACAAAACTCCTTATGAGTATTGGACCGGTAAGACACCCGTGGTTAACTACTTTAAGGTATTTGGTAGCAAATGTTACATCAAGAGGAGTGAACATCAGGGTAAATTTGAAGCTAAATGTGATGAGGGAATATCTCTAGGATATTCCACCAAGAGTAAAGCTTACAAGTGCTACAACAATAGGACTCAGAGAATTATGGAAAGCATCAATGTAAAAGTTGATGAATCCTCTGAGAAGACTGAGAAAACCTGTAGTGAGCAAGTAGTAAATGAACCGGTTGCAACCTTCTGGGAACCGATTATCAGTCAACCTAGTACCAGTAACAGTGTTCCTGAACTGGTGAATGTTGATACTGATGAAGATGAGGATGAAGAAGAAAAGCAAGAAGAACCAATTAAGACTATTCCTCGGTATGTCAAGTTGAATCATGATCCCAAGCAGATCATAGGTGATAAGGATGCATGAATCCTTACTAGAAGAAATATCAGAGAAAACTTATGTATGATCTCTGAATTTGAGCCTAAGTCATTCAAAGAGGCTCATAAAGATGAAGATTGGATCAAGGCAATGGAAGAAGAACTTGACCAAATAGAGAAAAATGGTACATGGTCCTTGGTACCCAGACCAGAGCATAAAAATGTCATTGGCACCAAATGGGTGTTCAGAAATAAGTTGAATGAGGATGGCACAATGATTAGGAATAAAGCCAGACTGGTATGCAAAGGATATGCTCAAGAAGAAGGTGAAGACTATGGGGAAAGCTTTGCTCCTATAGCCAGATTGGAAGGAGTTCGTATGCTTCTTGCATATGCAGCTTTTAAGAGATTCAAGGTATATCAAATGGATGTAAAATCTGCATTCCTAAATGGTGTACTCCAAGAAGAGGTATATATTGAGCAGCCAGATGGGTTTACCCTATCTGAAGATAGTGACATGGTATGTAGGCTACATAAAGCATTATATGGTCTGGAGCAAGCACCTAGGGAATGGTATGAGCACCTACATTCCCATCTTGTGAAGATTGGATTTGAGAGAACAAGTGAAGATAGCAATATCTAATTGAAGTCTGAAGAAGATCAGATTCTGATCTGTGAAGTTTTTTTGATGACATCATCTTTGGTGGAGATGACAAGATGAGTCATGAGTTTGCTGATGAGATGAAGAAAGAGTTTGAGATGTCACTCATAGGGAAGATTAAGTTCTTTATTGGACTGCAGATCCAGCAGATGAAAGATGGAATCTTCATCACTCAGTCCAAATATGTCAAATAAGTGTTGAAGACTTTTGGCATGGAAGATAGCAAACCAGCTGGTACACCGATGGTGACCGGTTGCAAATTGATAAAGGAAGATGATTCCGCACTAGTTGATGAGAAGGAATACCGATCAATGATTGGTAAGTTGCATTATGTAGTGCATAGTAGACTAGATATTGCACATGCAATTGGCATCACTGCAAGGTTCCAGAAGAGTCCAAGAGAATCTCACTTAAGTGCAGTCAAGCGGATTCTTAGGTATCTGAAGGGAACAGTTGACTATGGATTGTGGTACAAATACAACAATAATTTCAATCTGAAAGTATTCACAGATGTTGATTGGGCCGGTAATGTGGATGACCAAAAGAGCACAACCGGTGGTGCATTCTTTCTCGATGGTAGACTGGTCTCATGGATGAGTAAAAAACAAAGTTGCATCTCTTAGTCTAAAACGAAAGCGGAGTATGTTGCATCTTTCATGAACTGCACTCAGATAATTTGGATGAAGCATGTACTGGAAGGCTTCAAGATCCATGTATCTGAACCAGTAAGTATATTCTGTGATAACACAAGTGCTATCAATATATCAAAGAATCTGGTTTTACATTCTAGAACCAAGCATTTTGAGCTTAAGTATCATTTCTTGAGGGAAAAGGTTCAGAATAAAGAGTTTGCACTAGAGCATGTGTCCAGTAAGGAGCAGTTAGTAGACATATTCACCAAGCCTCTCCCAAAGACAACATTTGTGCATTTGAGAGGTGAATTAGGGGTTTTGCCCCTTCAGGAGGTGAACTAAAAGTGATTGTTCCACATCAGTCAGGTACTGAAAAGACAAATCTTTGGTTGATTGGTGTGTTTAAGGATGCTACTCCTCAGGGGGAGCAACATGATGAAACAGTGATGATTGTACCTCCACTTTGGCATTGTTGTCAAAGGGGGAGAAGGAGTGAAGCGAAAAGATATTTGCAGCAAATGGGGAGAAGATGTGAAGTAGAGAAGATATCTTTTGTATATTGCCATCAATGCCAAAGGGGGAGATTGTTGGCATTATGTGAACCAGCATGAAGACATAATGATATTGTATGTTGTCATTGATGTCAATATGAGACATGGTGAGAACCGACACATGTGATAGGTGAAGAGAGAGGAACCGACATATGTATGAACCAGTTTATATGCCAAAGTGAAGCGGCACATTTGTTCAAGGTGAACCGGCATGTAGTTATGAGAACTGGCACATGGAAGCACTGTATGGCTACTAGTTGGTAGGTAGCTTCCACTTCAGGGTTTCTGGATGGAGAAACTCAAGTGACTCAATTGGTAATCTTCGTGTGATGAGTTAGCAGTATGATGGAGGACAGATCGTGTTTCCACGTAAGCTTTGTGTGCGTGAAGGATCTTGCATGAAGAAGACTATTCCTATCCACCTTGGGAATGTGCGAAGTCTGTCAAACGGTGATAACGCGTGATGGGTTATCAATCGCCATGAAAACGATGGATAATGGACGATGGAGAATGTCTTGAGATCGATTCAAGATTGTTGCATTTAATGCAGTATGATTCAACGGTTAGGATCGAACCATTTGAATTGCTTAACCTAATAGGTTTAGGGTTTAGGGTTCTTGCTACCGACCTGTATGTTTCCTATAAGGTCGATGTTGTGTCTCTTTCTAAAGTTGTTAGCAACATTTGTGAGTGTGTATCGAAGGGAAGTGATATGTGTTTCTTGCCAGACCAAAGGAGAGAAGAGACATCTGCAAAGTGAATGTGTAGAAGGTGAAGAGGAGCCAAAAATGGATCTGCATTAGCATTGGGTGTTGTTAACAGATCATTGTAATACCTATTGATCTCTAACCATTTCAACAGTTGTAAAATCCCCTAACAGGGTAGCCTTAACTGGCTTGATTCAAAATCCCTTAAATCGGGTGGTCTTAACCGACTTGTTTCAAATCCCTTAACCGGGTAACTCGAGGCTAATGAGTTCTGAGAAGCTTGAGAAGCTTAGGAGATCCTTTCAGCTATTGAGTTCTTGAAATTGTCTAACAAGGTGACCCTACCGAGTTTAACCCTTAACCGGGTGATCCCTAACAGGATAAGTTCCTACTAGAACCAATTGTAATGTCCTTAACCGAACAAGGCTCCTAACAGAGCGGACTTCCAAATAGTTCAAAAATCAGCTTGTGGGTATTCATCCCCACTGTGGTTTTTCCCAGTTGGGTTTCCACGTGAAAAATATGTGTGTCATGTGAAATGCTTTTGTCTTGTGATGCTTTGTTTTATCTGTTAAGCACATGAAGGTTCTATGTTTTATGCCTGTCTATAAAACATATTGAACTCATTGTTGTGAAGATCTGATGGTTAAGTTTACTTGTTTATGCATGAGAATATAATGATACTATGGTATTGAGCTAAGAAGAAAGCTTATTGAGTGACCGGTTCATGATTGATTGAGCTATACTAGATGTTACCGGTTGCACTCTGTTTTACCGATATTCCTGTTTGTCAGTCTTTTGGAGTATTTGCTGTCAAACCGGTTTTTGACTGTATTTGTGTTTGTATTGATTCACCCCCCCTCTCAGTACTAGTTTGGTACTAGTGGTTCATCATTGAGTTATCATAAAGGGATACATACTTGCAAAATTATTTTTCCATGTGACTTTATTTAATCTCTAAAAAGGTGAAATGAAATTACAATTAGATGGGATTCAATTGGAGATATGATTTGAACATGGGAATTTATATCTAATAAGCTTTGATCTAAGGAGATTTGATCTAACATCTTCAAATGGAACCAATCAAGCTTATGTTATTATTTTTCTAAATAATATAATTCCAAGTAAACATTAGGATTTCTCACAAGTGGCACATACTATTGTGGGATCAACACAATTCATATAAAGAAGCATAATAAATTGACTCAATAGTACTTCAATGACCTAGTTTTTTTCCTATATAGCCTTTGACTTAACATATCTACATGGGAGCTTATAGACTTTGATGATATTGATCTTGATCCCTAAAGTGACTAGATTATGTATATTGAGATATCGACCTATTCATAAAGGATAGTATTATTGATTTTGAGAAACAAGCTATGAACAATATGGATGCAATAAAAGTATGACAATTTGGATTGGAGGACATCATTATAGACAATGTCTAACATGAGGCAAGTGGAAGCTTACTATCATCTAGTGCCAAGGTCGAGTTATAGGCATAACCTTATAGGCCAAATGAGGAATTGCAATCTAGTGAGGATTAGACCCTATCCCCATTTTTACTAAAATAGGAATACAAAATTGTGAAATCTTATAAATTGTAATTCGTAGAAGTGCAATTTACAATGACAATTTTTAAAAACGGACATTATAAACAAATTTATTATAGTTATCAACTAGCTATTGCATTTGTATGTTGATGTAATTTTGTACTTTATTTGCATTCCAGTCTAATAGAAAATACCTCATCAACATTTTATACACTCATTTGATACATTTTCTAATTATATTTTGTATTAAATTTATATTTTTTGAGAAATTTATTTTTTAATGTTTTGATTAATTTTAAACATTGCAAATAGGTTTTTTAAGTTTGAGAGAGGCTGAGCTAAAATTATAATAAAATATTAAATGATATTAATTTTTTTTACAAAATATATTTTTCACTAGATGAGAGAATCTTCTCCAAAAGGGTATAATTTATTTTTTGATAATGATAAATTTAATAGACAAAAGGTGATGCCGAATGAAAGCTACCAAATGCAGCTATGTTGGACTTTAAAATGTTATTATGAGAAAAATATACATCAAACTTTAATTTTTCTTTTTGTTTAGCACAGTATATTTTGAAAAATTAAAATTAGGAAAAATAAAGTTTGTTTTCATTCTATTTTTGTTGACATCGACTAGAACCCCTAACTTTCCAACAATAAAAAAGCTATATTTGAATATATAAAAAAATATCATTTTTTATAAAATAACAGACATAAATTTCATTAATATTTCTACATTTCATTAGCTTACATCATTTTAAAATTCAATTTAGAAATGTCACTTTTATGCGGTCAAAGTTAAACAATTTTAGTTGTGTTGACCACTTCCTTTATAAAACTGTGACACAGGTTTGTGCTTTTACCCCTTAGATATTTGTGTTCATACAATGTTTTTGATGTAAGACAGATTACAATTTGTTGTCATAGTTAAAGTGTCATTTTCTTAGCAAAGAATCCTACCTTCCATGCCATTACAAAACATATTGATGTATAGTTTTATTTTGTTCATGATATGGTGGAAGATGGAAAGGTGAAGTTAGAAAAGGTTGATACTTTGGCGAAGTTGTAGATGCATCAACAAAGCCAGTGAGCATAGAGTAGTTCAAATGGTGTTCTAGTTCTATGGGCCTTGGGGTCCTAAGTAGATGATGGAGTTGACTTAGATTGACAAGTCTTCGACAAGTGGGACAATGTTGGGATTGAGTTGTTTCAACCTTAAAGAGTCCTAACATGTTGATTAATTTAATTATTTATTGTATATATTCATTTATCCTAAGTTTTTGGCTTCCTATTATCATAATACCTTTATGAGACCTCCTAGTGAGGTGGCAACCTACATGGAATGTGAGACTATAACAAGGATTTCTATTTTCTAGGTAGTTGGTGCCCACTTTGGCATTCCTAGTTTTTAGGAGGCTAATATCATAAGATGCTATGTTTGTACTATGACAATTTTCTTTTATGACTAATATAGTTACTAGCTCAATGGAAGAGTCACGATGAGTTAATGTTGAGCAATTGATATTTATTGTTTATTTCATATTTATCAAGTATCTATATGCACGAGGTATGCCTAATTATAGCTTTGGAGGTTTCTATGTAGCGGGTGTACTGCATATGGAAAGATTATTGTTATGGAAGAGTTAGACAAGAGTGGTTTGGAAATTGGTATGTGCAACATGTCATGGATATGAGAACTTGTTGTTTTGGATACAATTTTACTACCTAGGCATGGGAGTTGGTTTTGGAAACCATAGGAGCCTTCCTTTCATGTGTGATATCCATAAATATGTTGGTGCCTTAGTGTATTTTATGAGATAAGTTGATTATTTTATGAGATGTTTATATGTTATCAGAATCACTCTAGAATTCTCTGTTGTTTTACTCATATAGAGGATTGACTTGTGCATTGCATTATAACTATTGTTGTTGGTAATACAATTGAGCTTTGTGTTTTAGAGTGTGAATTTTTTTCCTAATAAGGTTTTCCCACGTAAATCTAACTTGTTATGTTCTTATTTATTTAAATCTAAAATTCATGTGTGCAACTAATCTATAATTGTTTAAGGGTTTGTAAAAAAATATTGCATTCACTCTCTTGCTTGATTAACGTTAGAAGTTTTATTCTACACTTGGCTTCCTTTCATGTTTTTGCATTGTTACAAATGTCATTTTAGCCTTTGATATACTAGGCTAGCTTGATTTGGTTCAAATATGGTATGCCTTTGATGTAATGAACATCCTTATCCATGTTGTTGTCCCTTAACTCCTTGCATCTACATCCACCTCCAAACATATTTTTTCTTTACTCAAAACAACAAAATTTTGACTATTTTAATTATTTGGAGACCTAATTGTTAGTAAGGAAAAGATTGTGTACTCAACGTCTCCCAAATGTTATCAGTATTGCTTAGTTTTTTATCGATTGGGTATTTACAAATTAGATGGTCATTCTTAGGCTAATTGTTGCACTAAAATGAAGGATATTAATACTTGACCTATTGAATCCAATTAAAATTCATTACTTAAATTCAAGATCTTAGATACATGTTGATATAGTTGTAGTTCCACACATATTGTTGTATGGTTTGTGCACACTTTTTGAGATAAGTGTAACCTTATTGAATTCAACAATTATTTCGTATGATATTTTTAAGGATGTATGATTGGATTCAAATTAAGATTTTAGAAAATGATTCTTTTATGTTTGAAGTCTATACATCAATATTGGATGAATATATTGTAAAATATATATAGAACCAATAATCTGATGTAAATATTTGCATTACTAAAATTTCATTAAAAAATGATTGAATCTCATATTTTTCAAACATCATTTAGTACTTCTTGACCCAATCATAAATCTTTGAAAAATAACTGTTCCCCCCCCCCCCCCCCAAAAAAAAATGAAGTATAAACACTCTTTTGACTAAATATAATATTTTACTAAATGTAAAAGCTAAGATGGGACCATCCGTTAAAAACTTTTTTAAGTGGAAGCTACCGCGTTTCACTATTTGATGAAAAGAACGGACCCCTCAAGGAGGGTTTCATTACCGACTACTGTGATCTGCACGTTTATGAAAGCATAATAATCAACCTTGCTTAGTTAAAACTGAATTATTGGCTTAGAGGTGGAAGTCATTTTCGACTAAAAAAGTCTGAACTGAAAATTGATGGTTGTTCAAAGGTACTCGCGCTAATTGCGGGATCCCTGCAAGTAGTCCTCGCGAATCACACACCAAACGAATACAGCTAATGACTCGATTACAATGTTTAACAACATATATGAACCCTGAGAATATATTTCGTCTGATATTTTCTTATACTTGGTATTTTCAGTGCTTGACTCTGTCGCCATTATAAGTAAGATCTGAAAACATCAACGCTTCCAGAGAGTAACGTGCTGAGTTTAATTTCCTGTTACTGAGATAAGTTAAACCGCTTTCATTTTAGTTTTTCATTAACAAGAATTTCCAGATGCATCTTAACCCTTAAAATGGCAAATCTAGAATGATAAAATAGATGCAGCACTTTGTGTGTGGCAGTCGTACTCTTCGGAAGAAGTCAAAAAAACAAAGGAAAACTTATTTCAGCTGAACGAGCGCATAGAAGCAGTAAACAGTAAACCAAAACTTGAAGTGCACTTTGCTCGTAAGGTACTATTTGTCTTCAAAAACAATTACAGAATTAGTTTGTGCATCTTAAAACTCAGGCGAGTTTACACGCGATCCGCAATCTACAGAACTTATTTAAGCTCTCTTGAAGCCTCGGCGGATTTCATCAAAGATTTTGTAGGGCTTTTGATCTTGGATGGCGTGTTTCCTTCTGTCCTAAGCTTTTTTCTTTTCCATCTTTCCTGATTGCGGAGGACGTGTGGATTGGTAAAGAAATTGGGGAATTCTGTCTAAAGACAGAAATTAGCATAAATTCTGACTTGGGGAATGGTGTTTCAAAGAAGGGGAAAAGTTATGAGTGTTCTTGTTTGGACATTAATGGTGGTCATCTTTTCCGGCGCTGCCGATGGCCACCGGCTGTTCCGGTCGCTCAAGACGGGTAGTTTTGGGAGAAATTCTTTCTTTAAGCCCGGCATGCGACCGCAGGGTTCAAGCGGGGTTCCCAAGTTTATGAGCAGGGCCGAGGCCGAGAAAATGTACGCTGTCCGCCTGAAACAAACACAGCAGTCTCGCCAAGCATTTGCTCCATCTGGTGGCCCTGCGCCTGCGCCAAGACCAGTCCCTGTTCCCCAGACTGCTCCGAATGACACGGCCAAGGTAACTTTCAAATCCTTCATGCAAATGGAAAAGATTTTAGGCTCTAGGGACATTTAATGCCGGCTTTGCAGGTTATAGACTTTGAAATTTGGCTTTGTTGAAGTAAATCATAATGTTTTTTGTGTAGTTGAAGTTAAGGGAGGCACAGTGAATCTTTTCTGATATGTTTATTTTCAGGGTCCTTCTACTGGAAGGATTTTTTATATCACAGAGTATGGCGCGGATCCAACCGGTGCGTCCGACAGTACAAGGGCGCTCATGATGGCAATAAATGACGCTTTTAGTTTAAGCACGGAGGTTCAGCTCATGCCCGGCGTGTCCGACTATGGAGGCGCCGAGATTCATCTTCAGGGAGGCAATTATAAGCTGAGCGCCCCGCTCCGGGTGCCAGGTGGAGGCGGCAACATTCTGGTAAAGAATTCAGCTGCATCTTTGTCAAATGTTTTTTCTTTCCTTAGCGTCCTGGATTGTTCAATTCTCTTTGTTGTCGTAAAGTTTATTGTCTTTCAAGTAGTAGCAGCTTTAGTTTAGTTGGAATCATCATCGTTTGAGACTCTGGAAAGCCGAAAGCCCAATTAATTCAAAAATTCTAGTTTAGATATTTGTCCCTAGCTAAATAAACTATAAGCTGAGCGCCCCGCTGCGTTTGCCCCGAAGTGGAGACGGCAATCTTCTGGTAAAGAATTCAGCTGCATCTTTGTTATTAAAGTGTTTGTAGAATCCATGAGAGCATTTTGTTCAATTCGCTTTGTTGTGGTGAAGTTTATTGTTTATTTTAGCAGCAGCTTGGAGTCTCCATGGATTCAGACTGTGGAAAACCCCAATTAAGTGCTGGGAAAAAAATAACTTGAAATGAAGACGACAGTGAACCAGAATTGAGAAAAAAAGTATTCAAGGAAACTAAATGAGAAAATGCTCACAAATTGTTTTTCAGGCTTTCAGATTTTATTGGAAGTATTTTATTAGCACTGATCAGTGGTTTGAGGAAAATGATTTTATATAGTATGGCCATATTTAAATGACTGAAGATTGTTTTGTTGCAAATGTCTCATTATATTTGTAATATTGCTTCTTTCTTGGTTCAAGATTTTAATCTTTAAATTTTTGGAGTTTTCCCCCAAATTATTCCAGCAAACGCTGTCTTGATCCAGGTTATGATCTTGATCTCATTCGTTTTGTCCAAGAGGACCTTCAGCATCCTCCGAGTAATCTTCGTATTCGTCACTTAAATGCTCTCTGTAGTTAGTGTATATTTAAGCGTGTATTCAGTTGTACAGCTCTGCTTAATTGAGTAAATAGAAGTTTAAAGAATGTTTTTACAATCCGTACTGCAAGATTCTGAAGAAATTTCACAAGCTTTCTGAGTCCATTTCAATACAAAATTCTTCAAAGATATGTCTCTAGCTAAAGGAATCGTGTTTCAGAGCTAACGGACTGAACATTTTGAATCCTACAGATTCACGGCGGCACTCTGCGGGCGTCGGAAGATTTCCCGAAAGACCGCTATCTGATCGAGCTATGGTCCCCTTCCTCCACGAAAATCAACCCCAGTCTAACCAGTGCTGAACTCGTAACCGCCCTGCAGAACGCCGTCGACGGCAACAGCGATCGGACGGCGTCCTACGAGGACATAACGCTACGTGACCTCATGCTCGATGCCAATTTCAGGGGTGGTGGCATCCTAGTCATCCACTCCGTCCGCACAAACATTGACAACTGTTACATCTCGCACTTCACCAGCGACGGCATCATGGTCCAGCGTGGCCACGAGACCTACATCCGCAACTCCTTCATTGGCCAGCACATCACCGTCGGCGGTAGCAACAACGAAAAGAGATTTACCGGCACCGGCATATGCCTGGTCGGCAACGACAACGCCGTCACCGACGTCGTCATTTTTTCTGCCGCCGTCGGCATCGATGTCAGAGGGCAGGCCAACTCTTTCATCGGCGTGCACTGCTACAACAAAGCTACGGTGTTCGGCGGTGTCGGAATATGGCTCCGGTCACCCGGCAATACACAAACAAGAATCGTCAGCTGCTATATGGATTATACCGGCATCGTTGCAGAGGACCCTGTACAGCTGGACATTACAAACAGTTTTTTTCTCGGCGACGCCACGATAACACTAAAATCGAAGGAAAATAAGATAGTGAAAGGCGTCAATATTGTGGACAACGCCTTCTACGGCCTCCGAAAAGGCGTCTCCATTGTAAAGCTTGAGGGATCCTTTGACACAGTTGAGCAGACGGTCGTAGACAGAAACAATGCGTACGAAATGGCTCTGAAATCGACGGTGGCTAGAGGCACCGTTCAGGGCAGCGGGACGACGTGGACCGTTGATTTTTCCCCATTTTTGCTGTTTCCAGACCTTATACAGCACGTGCAGTATTCGTTTTACACGGCGGTGAAGTCCTCTTTTCCAAGGCATGCGCTGAGGAGTGTTTCAAACAATAAAGTCGTTGTTGAATCAGATGTGGCGGTTCCTGCTACCGTAGCTGTTACGGTTGACCAGAGCGCAACTTTTATTCAAGGCCAAGGAATTTATTCCTAAGTGAATTATTTATGCTGTAGAATTTTTGTGAAGATATTTAGTCGTTGCACAGTTTATTCCTAAGTGAATTATTTATGCTGTAGAATTTTGGTGAAGATATTTAGTCGTGGCACAGTCGCACTTACCAAAAGGAGGTGCAATCAATAGAAAGATATAGTTTAGGTAATATATTGAAAGGGAAGGAGGAAAAAAAGTGTAATAAATGTAAGTTGTTTTCATCCAAACAAATATATGTGTTATAATTATTTTAATTTATATATTTAAAAAAGATGTTATATATCTTTAAATAAATCAAAGTAGTTTTTTGTTAAAGTAAATCGTTAATAAAAAATTAGAAACATTAAATTTCACATGTTTATGATATTTAAATGTTTAAAATGAAAAAATATTCTATTTTTTTTTTTCTCTCAACTATTACTCATTATGAATTTAAGTAACAAATCAATTATGTCTATCTCCATCATACAATCAGTTACCTTCATAAATATTTCGATCTAATTTTATAATAATATAATATTATAATAGTAGGGGCGCTGATGTGGCACCCCTACTTGCACGTAGGACTCCAGTGAGGCTAAGGCTAGCTCCTCCCCTTAAGGTTCTCTTCATTATGGTAAGCTAACTCTGCGAGACGAGGAATTAAATATTATTTTAGTTATCGTAATTATTTTATCTTCCAATTACTTAAAAATCTTGTTTGTTATCAATTATAATTTGTAGCCAAATTCATGAACTCAACATTTTATTTCCAACTTAAAATATCAATTCCAATGAAATTTATAACTCCATCAAGACACAATAATTTAAATAAGACCATAATTTTCATTCATAGCAACAGTTTTTACATAAGATGACGATGATTATTTAGTACCATTGCATCGTCTTCACACACAGAGAATTCCTAATTACAATGTTGAAGTTTCCTCCTCAAACTCCTCTTTAGGCTCTTCTTCCTCTGAGGTACCGGTAGTGACAGTCATGCTAGCATGGACTCGGTTATATTCTGCTATTGCTTCCTTGGAAAGGACAAGAGCATTGCATCCACAACCAAAAGGGAAGTCTCTAACTGTTGAAGGTTTCGTCTTCAGATTTTGATATGGAGTTTCTTTTCATGATTCCAAACTCTGGGAAGGTTGGCCAACTTCTTCCCCTTCTTGATTTTGAGTTGTTTAATGGTTTCAGCTAGCGGCTCAGTGTTAGTCATTTCTACTATTTATGTTTTTGGCAATGTGGTAGCAACTGCCTTAGATCCTTTTGGGTCCATTTGTCGAGGCTTTGGTTTTCCAATCGCTTTATTGTTTCCCTTTCTTCCGCATCCCATGGATGCCAACATCAAGTAGCCATATTAGCGTAAAGGAAGTGTGAGCACCTAGGTCCTAAAGTCGACAGTTAAGCTCTGATAAATATGTAACGACAACCCAAAATAGGACCAAAAATCTACACAATTTTTTTTTAAAAGGAACATTATAGCAGAAGAGTAATGAACAATTAAAGACCACAATGTAATGATATTCAGCAACCTTGTAATTTTCCTAAATCATAAACCTTAATATATGCCATAAATAATTTACAATTTACCAATTGATTACATCACAAGAGCAATGGAGGACTAATAGATAATGTTACCTGAATACATTCCATAATTGTTTGTCTGATCATGAGGACTCTTCACTTAAATCTTCCATTGTCCACCTCAAGGGTGCAATACAAACCCTCCATGTGGATATAATCCCTATCCACCCCTCCAATTGGATTTTGTGGCCTGCGGTGAGAGAGTAGATGTTTAGACCGTTTTGTTAAGCAAAGGAAAGGTAACCACCTAAAGACGAGCTACACAAGGTGTTTCTACCATTTGTAAAGTGAGGTATCAATGACATATTACTAATACTTAGAGAAGATTGGTATGTTACCTACTTATGCCTCAATAAAAATTCTTCTTCCTGTAGTCCCTTAGACGACTAAGCAACCAAGGACATTCTTGTTGGCATGTTCCTGACCATGAGGCCCACATGTTCCTGGCAAAATCTGTCCTATCCATGTGGTACGACTAACAGTCCTTCAACATCATATGCTCCTTGACTACTGTCAATCTCGAGCATGGATAAGCTTATCTCTTTATGGATCATAGGACTTCCATCGATGATCACCTCAGATGGAGAAGGGTAGCCTATGCAATTAGGTATACAACCTCTACCTATGCCCTCATAGGGCTCTTACTCCATCTGTAGTCGTAAAAGCTAGTACCTGTACCTTGCTTAGCACTTTCTGGAAGAGAAGTTCTTAATTTGGAATAAGTAGGTTCTAACTTAGTCATCTCTAGGTTTAAACTATCCATTTTGGTGTTGTTCAACATGAGGATTTCATAAAATACTCAATCTTTGGTTGCTAGATTGTCATTAACCTGGAGAATCCTATGTTTGAACAAAACCAACTTGCAACACAACAATGATAGTTGCTACTACCATTTCTAGGTTTATGAAGGTAATGTAGTTATTCTATGTTTATATTACAATGATGGATGAATTCCAAAAAATGTATTTGGATGATGGACATGCTTGCCCAAAAACCCCTTGGTTGAAGGTTTTGTTAACTAAATCCTCCATTTTTCAGCTTTTATTGACAACCATTTCTACTTGCAATCTCAAGGTAGAATCTACTTACAATATTCATACACACAATTATTTAACCACCACATGAACGATTATATTTTAACTAATCAAAGTTGATTTATTCGTTGTCTGTTTATCATAGTAAAGGTACAGTTTCCATCATAATAATCAATGTAGTTTGAAGGAACCATGTTGTTTAATCTATTTTATTTTAGCTATCTTATTAGTAAGATTTAACACTAACATCATAGGGAGATATAATGTTGCTCTAAAAACTAAATAAAATATGTGCCTGAACTTTAACATGACCTAGCTCCAAAATGAACACCTCTAAACATTCTTACAATCAGTAATTTATTATATCCATCTATTTGATGATTTATTAAATGTCTCCATCCAAATTCATGACTACAAAAAAATATGAAAAGCAGAGAAAATCAACAATCAATGAAGGGTTTCAGACTAACTTACAATTCGAAATGTTGGTATTATAACTAGAGTGTTGCAAATCAACTAAGTAGGGAATCTAAGTTTTTTTTTTAATTTTTTAAATTTAAATACAATACCCGCAACACTTGACATTCACAACAAAATCTTAATTATTGATATTGAAAT
Source organism: Cryptomeria japonica (assembly GCF_030272615.1). Lineage (NCBI taxonomy): Eukaryota > Viridiplantae > Streptophyta > Pinopsida > Cupressales > Cupressaceae > Cryptomeria > Cryptomeria japonica. Next base: position 49,389,625 of record NC_081412.1, on the reverse strand, counting down.
TTGCTCATTTAACCATAATATAAAATAGGAATTTAATTAAAAGAAATGACCTGGATTGATGAAGTCGTAGGGTTTTTCCCAATTGCCTAAACCTGCAACTTTCTTCTTTTCTCTCCACCTTGGCTGCAATCTCTCACATTTTCCTCCTTCCCAGCACAAAATGAAAGCTGATAGTCTCAATTATAATAGGTTGCAGGGTTTTTAAGCATGCCTAACAACATATTTTCTTCCTTTTCTGACAATACAAACTCTACAGGCATGAAGGCCATAAAGTTTTTAATGGCAGAGCTCTCCTCTTTTGTCTTACATTCACCTCTCCCATGCCTTGGCCATGCGCATAATTATTTATATATATTTATTTTATCTTATTATTGTTCATTATTTAATATATTTATTATATTATCAAATTCATTTAATTACTCTTTGGTACATTTATTATTATTTAATATCTTTATTCAACAAAGACATAGTTAGGACATTATCGAACTTTACAAACATAATCATTAATAGCTGATCCATAGCTATTAAATAAATGTCTAGGGTCTTAGTATCAAATGGTAGCTCAAACAATACTTGCTAGACTTGCTAATCTTCCTAAATAGATTATTAAATAAATTGCAAATTCAATTTAATTGGATTGCGAAATCTAAATGATTGCAAGGGTTAACCAAAGACCTTGATACAAGGACAACACTGAACTACCTATCTCTCACCAACACAACCAAAAAATCCATTCATATTGCACCCTTGTACTTGCAACCAATGACAAACCTCACACAAATCCACCCACACATTATTAGTCAGAGTTAGTCTAAACAAATAAATGGATTGAATTACAAATAACATAATTCATATTCCATAATATTAGCACAAGTTTACAACTAGCACATTCATGCACACACAAACACACACACACATTGTCCATATAACAAAGTCCAAAACTCCACCCCCAATCCAAATTACATTGAAACTAAGATCATACAAAAGTATTAATATGGTTTTTCTAAGGACTATCACACTACTTCCATTGTGATAGCAACTTCACCTCATACACACTTTGTACCTTAGAATTCTTTCTTCATTGAATCTTATTTAACTTAACACTTTACAAGACCTAGAATCAATGTTATGTGATATTCCTACCATGATAGAATGGATATTTGTGTTTGGTCACTTTATATGTCATTTTAAGACTGGTGAAAAAAATTGCTCATAGATTATAAAACTATGCACCAAAATATCCATACCCCTAAAAAAAACTGGATAACCTATATAACACCAAGCAGAATCAATCGAACAAAAATACAAAGCCATTTTTCTAGTAACCCAATTCAATTTTTACCCCTCTTTTAGATTGAAAAAGAACTATGCTAGCACATGGGAACTAAAACTACTCTCTTGAAGCTTTTACAAAGATTTCAAATGCAACAAATTGTTCTCTGCAACACATCGCCCTGTTCAACTCAAAATGAGCATTATGATTACCAACTGAATATATCAGATTACAATGTTAATAATGAAAGGTATATGTGTTGGTCTCTTATCTTTGTTATTGTCCTTGATGTCGGCTTGTGGTGGTCGAGATGACAAGTTGGATATTTGACTTCTTGATTAATGTGTAGCTCCTTATGTAGTGGTTACTTGCTCACAGGGGCACTTGATTAAATGCATATCCTATTCCACGTGGCAGATGGTGTCCACGAGAGTTACTTGATTAAATGCATATCCTTTGGCACGTGGGCAACTTTTACTTCGGGCACTTGATATTATTCGGATTTCAAATATTATTGTTGTTTGTTTTGGGGCTTGTATATAATGTCTTTTAGCTTTCTTTCAAAAGCATTTGCTCGAACCCTAGCCGCTATGTATGTTTTTGAAGGCTCTATCAGATAACTGTTTTTCAGATGTTGCAGTAAGTTTTTGGTTTATCACCATGTCATGAGAAATAATGTGATTTCGTTGAGCAGAAATTGGTTATTGTCATCATGCACAAAAGGTGGACTTCGAGCAAAAGATGCAATCAGGTTTTTCTGTTTCTTTTTGACTTTTTGCCGACATAGTTAGGTATTCTTTCAAGCATATAAAAAATAAAAAGATTCAGTTTAATGGAAAATGAAATATAGAAGGGTTTTCTCTTGACAGTCGGTTGAAAAAGTAGTTTGCATACCAGTTCTTTAGTTATGAGCATTTCGTTTTTACAAAGGAAGTTATTTTTACTGGTTTATGTTAAAAAGCGGATGCATATATATATTTTGTATGATATGAAAGAAGGGTGTGTGAAAAAGGAAAGAGGATCATTTGATTCGTTACTTAGCTGCTCTGTCTCAAGTGTCTTGAGCATCGAATGTTGAAAACAGAGTAAGAAGTTTCTTTTGAAAATAAGTTATAAGGGAGTGTCTTTGTCATTCTGCTATATTATGTTAAATCAGTTTGTGGGATGTTAAATCAGTTTGTGGGTGACATAATATGCATTCAAATAAGTTTTCATAGACTATTCCTGTGATTTGCTAGCAATCATGATTTTGGAACTGCAAATACAATGCAATTGTAGGGTCAGCGTTGAGAGCAAATTTTTCATAGGTTCTTAAGTTGTAAGATGTTGAGTTCAGACTCCATCAAAACACTTCACTGTTGAATTTTTTCTTAAACTATTGTTAGCATTTTGAGGTGTTGAGCAGAGACTCCACCATTGTGATAGTTGGATTTTTGAGATGAAATGAATTTGACAGGTTACGAGTGTTTTTTATACCCCGTAAGGGTTTTCCACTCATGAAATTTGTGTCTTGTGAAATGCTTTGAAAATCTTGTCATCTTTCATATTTGTTCATTAGGTCAAGCTTTGATATTTATATCATTCATTATATGCAAATTTGTGTTTGTAAATCTGCAATATCACTTCCATGTGAAGTTGTTTTAGTTCATCTGATAGTTGCAGTAAAAGATATATCTCATAGAAGCATATGCAGATTGTTTAGTCAATAAATCCTAATCTTTCTTCTTAGAGGGTTGAATATCTAATCAAGAGTTCTTGTTTCTCATTTAAAGCAAGTTGTATTGTCTTAAAAAAGGTCTATCAAGTTTTTCAAAAGTTTTACTTGTTGAATTTTGATTCACCCCCCTCTGATAGTGAAACTACTTCCAACAATATGAATGAATTCAGTCCACATTTATGCGAGCAGTTGCAGTGAGATCTATACTACAAGATGTAAACAATTTTTTTTCCCTAGCTACATTGTTTCCTTGTCACTCCATTCATTCAGTAACAATGCGCATTTCGAAACTTCAATTATAATATCAAAATGCCAATTCCTTCCATTGCCAATCTCAATCTCACAGCTTTACGTAAAGAGGGTTGGTTGAAGGAGGCGCTACACATTCTGCTTAGTACACACAATCCGCCTGTACACTCTTTTATATATCTTCAACTGTTACAGAGCTGTATTTCCAAGAAAGCGATTACAGAAGGTAAAACTATCCACTCTCATCACTCACCGAGGATTCGCCTTCACTCCATGCACATATTTTGAAAACAACGTTATCAACATGTATGTCAAATGCGGTAGTTGGATTTATGCACGTAAAGTGTTTGACGAAATGACAGAACGAGAGGTTTCCTCGTGGAATGCCATAATAGCAGCCTACAGAAGAAATGCGAATCCTCAGGAAGCATTGGCACTGTTTTACCAAATGCAACGAACAGGGGTACAGCCTGATCAATTCACTTTTGCCATCATACTCCCAGTCTGTGCCAAAACAAGAGCTTTGGAACAGCGTATGTGTATTCATGAAAGCATCGTGGAAAGGGGATTTCCCTCCGATGTTGTAGTTACCAGTGCTCTGGTAGACATGTACGTAAAATGTGGAAGCATACACAGGGCACAACAACTGTTTGATAAAATGACTGAAAGAGATGTAGTCTCATGGAATGCAATGATTACAGGATATGCACAAAATGGATAATATGAAAAGGCCTCGGAAACTTATAAGAAAATGCAATCGGCAGGTGTAAAGCCAGTCTCCTCAACCTTTGCCAGCATCCTTCCAGCCTCTGCTAAAATAGGAGATTTGCAACAGGGCATCGACATACATCAAAGTATAATCGAAAGTGGGGTTTTCTCAGATGTTGTAGTTGCAAGTGCCTAGGTGGACATGTACGCAAAATGTGGAAGCATAGACAAGGCACGTGAACTGTTTGACAAAATACCCCCCAAAAATGTGGTTTCGTGGACTGCAATGATCACAGGATATGCACACAATAATGTTCTAGACGAGGCTTTCAGGCTTTTCAATGAAATGCCTCAAAGAAATGTAGTCTCATGGAATGCAATGATTGCAGGATATGCACAAAATGTGCTCTTCGAAAAGGCTTTGAAAACTTTCAATCAAATGCAATTGGCAGGTGTAAAGCCAATGTCCACAACCTTTGCTAGCATCCTTCCAGTCTGTGGCAAGATTGGAGCTTTGGAACAGGGCATGTACATCCATCAGAGCATAATCAAAAGTGGATTTTTGTCAGATATTGTGGTTGCGAGTGCCCTAGTGGACATGTATGCAAAAGGTAAAAGCATACATAAGGCCCGCGATCTGTTTAACAAAATGCCTCAAAAAAATGTGGTTTCTTGGACTGCAATGGTTGCAGCATATGCACAAAATGGTATTCTTGACGAGGATTCGATTCTTTTTAAAGAAATGTCTGAAAGAAATGTGGTCTCATGGAATGCAATGATTGCCGGATATGCACAAAATGGGTTTGCTGAAAAAGCCTTGGAAATTTTTAAGCAAATGCAATCGATAGGGGTAAAGTTAGACTCCGCAACCTGTGCCAGTATCCTCCCAGCCTTTGCCAAAACGGGAGCTCTGGAGCAAGGCACAGATATCCATGAAAGCATAGTAAAAAATGGATTTTTGCCGAATGCTGTAGTTGCAAGTGCCCTCGTAGACATGTATGCAAAATGTGGAAGCATACACAAGGCACGTGAACTGTTCGACAACATGCCTCAAAGAAATGTGATCTCATGGAATGCTATGATTACAGGATATGCACAAAATGGCTTTTGCAAAGATGCTCTTAGAGTCTTTGAACTAATGAAGCACTCTGGAACAAACCCTGACCATGTAAGCTTCGCTTCTGTTTTACTGGCATGCAGCTATGTGGGTTTAGTGGATGAGGGCTGTAAGTCCTTCAGTGACGTGAGCAACACTTATTGCATTATACCTATAATTGATCATTTTGTATGCATGATTGACCTTCTTGGCCGTGCTGGCTATCTTGAGGAAACTCTTAAGTTTATAATCAAAATGCCAATTAAACCTGTGGTGGTTGTGTGGGCATGTTTGCTTGGTGCCTGTAGACCACATAAGAACATAAGGTTAGGGGTGTTTACGGCAACGATTCTTTTTGAGTTGGATCCTAACAATGCTCTGACTTATGTTCTTCTGTCAAACATCTATGCAGACATGGGCAGGTGGGCTGAGGTTCAAAGAGTAAGAAGATTGATGAATGATAGAGGAATAAAAAAGACACCTGGCTGTAGTTGGATTGAAGGCCATAAAAAGGTACATGCTTTTTTTGTAGGAGATAGATCACATCCACAGACACAGGATATCTATGCGAAATTGGAGGAGTTGTCATGGGAGATGAAGGCAGCAGGGTATTTACCAGATTCGACACATGCACTGAATGATGTCGAAGTGGAGGAAAAAGATTTATTCCTCTGCCATCATAGTGAGAAGTTGGCAATTGCATTTGGATTGTTAAATACACCCCCTGGAACAACTATTAGAGTCGTTAAAAACCTTCGAGTATGTATTGACTCTCTCACTGCAACCAAGTTTATTACCAAGATTGCTGAAAGACAAATTGTTGTGAGAGATATGAACCGGTTCCATCATTTCAAGCAAGGACAATGTTCTTGTGGAGATTATTGGTGATGCTAAGTGAAGCAAGCTGTGGACATGCATACACTGTATAATATGCACCGTGTCAAACCTGCACAGAAATAAGAACAGACCAGGTTTTATTTCCAGTGCGTAAAACATGTATTTTTCTACGTCTCTGAAGATCTAGACTGTGCTGTTGACTTCATAAATCAAATGTATACTGTGCAGTGGACACCTCTTCATACCATACTGATAGGGTGTTTTTGAAAGCCCTGTTTTATGATACCATGGGGGTGCCATGACATTGAACTGCTTCCAAGAAACCTGCTCTTCTGGGCTTGAAATCTGGAGTAGGATATGGAGAATGAGGAAAGACAAAAAGAAACAGGAGAGGAACACTTTACAGAAAAGGAAAAATAGCAAATATGAGAGAAGGGTTTACAATCTATCTAGTGCTTGGAGATGATGGAGATAGAACTTGCAATGCATATATACCGTTCCATTCAAAAGAATTTATAGGAAATTTAAGCCTCTTTAGTGAATTCTTGTTGTTATAAATACCAGAATGTGAGTTTGTTAGCCGATAGGCTATATGTAGTTTGAGGTATGAGCCCGGAAGCTGTCTCACGCCGTAAACATTCTTCAGTTGCCGATCAACGATTTTTGATAGCTTGAAGACATCATATCACATGTCCCTTTGACCATCCGCACATACGGTTTGATTGGCCTTGGCAAAATATTCTGAAGATCACCGCCCATTATCTACATCAAAATGTTTCTTCAAATCAGATAACTCATAGGAAATATCTGTTATGTTTTGAACTGCCATATATTTGCTCTTAACGCAGTCTGGTAAATGCATTTAAGCATTATACTGTAGATCATCGCCCAATGTGTCTACAAATAGAATGAATACTGTAAAGAAAAATACAAGAGTTGCAGCAAACTACTCGAAGCAGACTACTCAAAGGACATTCCAGTGACAGAAATTTGAAGAATCCATGGTGCACTTTCTCTGTTTACTATTTTCTGTTGTACAATATTAGTTTAATTTGTTTTCTATATGATGAATATGTATTAAATATTTGTAGTTGAAGAATCCCTGTTGAACGCAGAAGGACCATTATCCTATTCATTGTACATTACCTCCATGCTCGGAGGCATTAACTCTCTTTTGCTAGAATATTGGCCTTAAAAATGTGGAAAATAAGCCATACCTGGATCTATGATAGGCTGATTATATAGGGTTAGCAGCTCAGTTGATAGAGCATTTCAGTAGCAAATGAAAGGTCTTAGGTTTAAGTCCTAGCTGGTCCATGAAAGCTCAACATGGTATCAAAACTAGTCTAAGCTAGGAACCCCAAGCACTTGTAGTGTGGCTTAAGTGGGGTGTTGGAAATAAGCCACAAATAAGCCACACTCAGACTGACGATTAGGTGGTTGTATAAGGCCAGGAGCAAATGGAAGTTCCTAGACTCAAGTCCTAATTGGTCTATGAAAGCTCAATGGGAAATCCTCTACCTTATGCCTCATATGATCCCCTAAATTCTTTTCTATAGCTGTGATAAGTAATATTTCAAAGAGGCATTGGGGAGGAAGCCTGCAAATTATAGAAGCTGCTAAGTCACAAGGTAAAGACTGCTGGTTGAAACAAGATTAAAGAAATATTCTAGCTGGCCTGTAATCATATATGAGACAGTCAGATAAAACGACAAACACAATGCCTTCATTTAACAAATAACAAAAGAATTGTTTTGAATGGAATAAAATACAACAAAATTTGATCTATTTAATACATAAAAACTTCATTGAAACTATGGCAAGTGATTTACCTCAAGTTTTTGTACAAATTGTGTTTTTGCTAAATGTTGATGAGGAAAAATAACAGTTTGCAAGAAAAATATTACAAAACTCAAATGTTGATGAAAAAATCTATACACAGTTCAATCCAGAAAACTACTATTAATCTTCATAGACTATGGAAACTACATGAGTTTAATTACAAAACCCAACCAAAACAGATTTTTTGAAAAATGAGATGAACTGAGACCTCTCTCCCTACAACTGCTGCTTCGATCCATTCACATTAAGTGAAACGTAGATCTAAAAACATCACGGTTTTAGAGCTATTAGATTCTTGAGAGGACGAGACAAGAATTTGACAGCTTTTTAAATGAAAATATTGGTTGCGACTTAAAATTTTTTTGAAGGGGCCGGGCAAGGAATGTTTCAACTACTTTGAAACTTATATGGCGTTTTTATCAAAAGTCACAGATATAAGGAAATTTTACCTACAAATATAGTCTAAAAACCACCTGCTAACAAGAACTTGCCAGCACGTCATGTGCATGCCCACCTATGCACAAATGTGTTACATTATTTTTCTTGTATTAGTTTAAGGGGCGAATAGAAGATATTGCCGGTGTTAACTTGTTATATGAACGATATATAATCTACTTACATCTACTCATATATTCAATGTATATCCTTTTATAGCTTAATGCATGCTATCCACAATTATTTTTTTCTGTATGACCTCGGGGTTGGCAACTTGGCATCTTTCTTCTTTTTTTTGTGGGAGGCTTTTGGGTTTTTTATTTGGTCATCTGCTGTGTATATGCAGTTGGAAAGGAGGAAATTCTCTAGACAACTACAAGTTTGTTTCCATGCTTGACATCCTATAATTATTTGATGCTTTTGTCTTTTCGTCTTATCTTTCTCACCAAACATCCATTCCAAATGGACTGTCACATTTAAAGTTTACAATGATTTTCTCTTCACCTGGATTTAGCACGCGCATTCACCTCTTTAACATTTTTCACCTAGCATGTAATTGTTGCTGGGACACAGACAAACAAAAATAATATCGTATGCAACTATATACACCTTCATTAACAAATAAAAAGCTTTTTACCATATATGAAATACAACTTTTATTAAGAATTGTGCTATTATATACAATATTCTATTATAGAATGGATTTCTATATATTTATGATTTGATCTATTCCTTGTTACAAGTTGTATATTACAAACATACAATTATAAGTGGATTTAAAATATTATAAATACTTACTAATTATACATAATAGTGTTGTGACTGACAATTATAAATCTTCATAATATAAGATTGACTAAATATAGGTCTTATAGTACTATTGACCCAACTAAACAAAATGACATTTAGGATGGTGATGATTAGTGATGAAATTTGAAGTAATTTTTATTTTCTATTTTAAAGTCTATTATTTGGCATTTGCAATTTTGAAATGCAATAAATTATATGTAGTAGTATTAACTAAATTTGGTTCTATTTTGTATCATATTTATGCACAGGTTTGTACACATGTATATTTTTCATTTTATATATTTGTGTTTTAATCTACATGAATTCTCTCTCATTTGCCTACACATCTCAAATTTATTTTATTCATTTAAATTATGTTTGTGCTATCTTTCATCATATCATTTCTTTATACTGCAGAATAACCATGTTTGAAATAATTTTCAAATTAAAGTAGTTGTAGACCTCATTACATATAATAGAAATGTGTTTTTCGACATTTATATTAATTTTTTCTAATATTGTACATTCTTCTTGTTAGTAGTATTGCCAATAAGACCTATTATTTTATTTACAAATGAGGAGCTCCACTTGTAAAAAATTTCAACGAATACTTTGAAATTTAAAATCAAAATCTATAACATTTTAAAAGAAGTCATAAGTATTCATCGTCATATGCAGTGCATACAAAAGGAAACAATCTAAGCCATAGATATAGAAATGATTAACCAATCAAAAGTTATTCATTCAAACCATCACAACAATATTATGTAGGAATCTATATGATCACAACTTGAAAACCCTTATGCCCAGGGTCTATCTATGACTTCACATCAAAGAATGAGACATATTCACAATCAAATCACAACATTACCAAACTCCAAAAAAGACTTTATAACAACTTAGCTAAAAGATTTCACCTTAGAATGGATGCACTTTTAAACTCATAAACATCCATAACATGCAAAAAATGCTACTTTGGCATGTGTTCCAACTTAGTAAACAATAGTCCAATTTGTACTAGATGCCTTCTAGAGAAAGGCAAACATCAATTCTCTACATTCAACAATATGGACCTAGAGAAACAACCAAATAAGTTGAAAAATCTAACCCAAGTGGAAGAGATTCTCATAGTATGAGTAAATTCAATAGTGAAAGTGACCCATACCCATGGAAGGCAATGCAAATATAGTGGTCACACAAATTTTAGTTTTCCATAAGATATCAAAATATTTTCCACATAAAATTATAGACTCCAATGTCTTAATAGTTTAAAGATTCCATACACAAGGGAGCCATTATGGTTTCTATGTAAGTAGAAGTTGTGTTTGTATTGCTTTATAATATAAGATCACATCTAATCCATACTACAAATGTGTCGAAATAGATGTTGACTCACTAGCACAACTCTATAAAAGTACATATATTTCAAACATGCATCATACCATTAATGCTAAAAGTGAATATATAGTAGTACTAAACATTGAATGTACAACTATTTTGGATAACTTGAAAATGAAATTACTTATCATCATTTATGACCAAGTCACTAAATAGATGTCATGAACTAGAAAGCATCAAAGAAACCTTGCAAATTATAAATGAACATGATGTTAAAGATGGTAACTTCAGTAGATATCATGCCTGTTGTATTTATGGATTTTTTCGAGCTCTATATTTGATTCACTTCATCGTTTGTGAAAGCTGGAAAATGTTTCGATGTTGATCTATATCTGTCACTGCACTTCAAAGAACTTGTTGCTCTCACTGCCTTTGTATTAGCTGAAAAACCATTTCTTTTCTCTCACTTAAGTTTGCTAGTTTGTAATGTGTGTCGGTGTGTAACTGACATCACTCTTTATGATTTACTTTCCGCCTTCTTCTTGGCTCTATTAGATCTTGAGATATGTTATTTATTCCTTTGTCATGAGTCATTTTAGAAGATGATTGATATTCTTTGAAGGATCTTTTGCAACAACTTTGTATCTGCTCTTATTTTTTGAGATGGTCATTTATGTACATCAATGAACATTGATGTGTGAAGATTCACTCTATTAGCATCTTCTTCCAAGTATTTTGTAGGCAGTTTTTTCTGAGAGTCATATTCTATTTTGAGCATTATCAATCATTGTTAAAATGATTGTCTTCTTGTTCCCTTAAGTTTTCTTAGGTTCTATTATCTATATTTATAGATTTTTGGTTCTAATTTTAACATGGTATCAGAGCGGGTATAAAGTTAAGATCCCGAATTAGATTTCTTAGTTTTGAAATTCTCCTTGTTTGGAGCTGTAGTCTGTTTATTTCAAGTTTTTCATCATGGTGAATGGACTCAAAGTTGAAGATAGACTGGATGGTGCAACCAATTACACTTCATGGAAATTCAGGATTCTTATTGTGCTAGAAGAGAATGATCTTCTTAACTATGTGAATTCTGTTGTAGATGAACCTTCAGATGACATCGAGAAAGTTCAATGGAGGAAGAATAATCTCATGGCTAGAACAATACTAATTGATTCTGTTAAGGATCATCTTGTACCTATTATATCCAAGTTGAATTCAGCCAAAGAGATGTTCGAGTGTCTTCAAAGCTTGTATGAATTCAACAGTACTAGTAGAGCTCTAACATTGAGATGTCAACTCCTTCATATCAAAATGGCTAGAGGTGAGTCTGTTGTTTCTTTCTTTGTGAAGATTACTGAATTAAAGGATCAACTCAATGTTATTGGTGATTCTTTTGAAGATAAAGATCTTGTTATGCTGGCCATGAATGGTCTTCCTCACTCTTGGGAATCTTTCATTCAAGGTATTAATGGAAGAAATGAATTACCCAAGTTTGATCATTTGAGGGCTGATTGCATTCAAGAGGAATGCAGATTGGAGGGAAGAGGAATTAGACGTTAATCTCTTCATGAAGAGGATCATGTCCTTGTTGCCCATTTGTCTAAAAGAAGAGGAAGGAAAGGAAACTTTAAAAGGAACAGAGATAGAAATTTTGTCTAAAAGAAGAGGAAGGAAAGGAAACTTTAAAAGAAAATAAAGGATCTCTCTAGGGTTCAATGCTTCAAATGTGACAAATTTGGTCATTTTGCTAGAGAATGTCCTTCAAGACCTAAGCCTCAAGTTGCTGCAACAAATGTTGAAAATTTTTCTCCTCATAGAGAGTCTAGTGAAACTTCAGAGGGGTTCTTATTTATTTATGCTCTCTCTAGTAATAGTCCTACTGACAGTGATACATGACTGATTGATAGTGGAGCTTCCCGCCATATAATTGGTTATCGTGAACACCTCTCCAACTTGAAGAAAAAATATTCGCATCTTCAAGTTATCATTGGTGATGATGCATGTTATTCTGTAAAGGGTGCTGGTTCTACTTCCTTTCAATTGAATTCTGGTATTCCTCTTCTTCCGAGTGATATTCTTTTTGTTCCTGGTATTTAAAGGAATCTGATTTCTATTTTAGAATTAGAAGACAAGGGGTACCATGTTGTTTTTGTTGATGGAAAAGATCTTGCATGGAAGAAGAATACCAACATGAAATTGGTGTTCATCATGACAGTCTTTTCAAGCTTTCAGCTCATCATATTCAAGTTTTAGCTCATAATTCTACAAGCTCAAGTGAGTTGTGGCATAAAAGATTTGGTCATCTAAATTTCAGAACTTTATCTTCAATGGAGAAGGTAGTTGTTGGTCTTCTAAAGATGAATCAAAACCATGAAGGTGTCTTCAAGGGATGTTCTCTAGGTAAGAATGTTAAGAGTACTTTTCATAGTAGTGAAAATAGAGCAAAGGATATCCTAGAGTTAATTCACTCTGATTTGTGTGGCCCTATGTCAGTTGCTTCCCTTAGTGGTTTTTGGTGTTATGTTACCTTCATTGATGACTTTTCTCATAAGTGTTGGATTAATTTTCTTGTCTAAAGAATCTGATGGAGCATTGTCCAGATTTAAACAATTTAAAGCACTTGTTGAAAATTTGTCTAACAAGAAGATAAAGATTATAAGATCTGATAATGGGGGAGGATATGTTTCTGGTTTATTTCATAACTGGGTATATGCACCAAGTTGTGGTACCAAAAGGGGGTCTTAAGATGCCACTTTTTTTTTCTTTTCTGAAATTAGCAAAGTCTAAACTTCAACGACAAATTGAGCATAATTACACTCCAAATTTAAAGATGCAACAAGAACAAGAGTTGGAGTGCTTCGAGTCTACTTTCTAAACTACTAATTTATTTTGAAAATGGTGGAGATTAAGGGCTTCAAAAAGGGGGGCCACAAAAAGTGGTCCTATTTTTATGCAAAAAACATAACATAACGTCTGTTGTGGCCCCCCTAAAATGTTAACTTTTTTTTTGAATTTTTAAAATCACTTCGGTGAGAAATTAGCTAACACCTTGTAGTTTATGCTAGATTTTTTAGCTAATTTTTTAATGAGTATATGATTTTTTACTAATTTTCAAAGTGGACACATCCTAAAAAACAGAAATTTGAGCGTGCTCCCCCCTAAAATCATTGAAAACTAATAAAAAATAATTTTTTTTTTTTAAAATTGTGTAGAATGGAGTCCAGTTTCTAAAAATGTAAGTTTTTTCAAAATTTGATGAACGTGTAAAAATCTATACCCAAAATAGTGCATGTTGGTTTTTGACAAAAAACAGACACTGACAAAAGAAATTATAGATGAAAGACTTAATGAAATCAAAATTTGAAATAAATTACATTGTTGGATAGCTAAGAGGGAGCTCAAGTTTACCACGGTAGTTTTTTTTAACTTCATTGAAACACATGCAAACTTGACGGAGAGCACGACCAAAAATATGTCAAAATTTTCAATGTTCTGATAAAAACACGTCTCTAGCCTGAAATGGTCATCCAAACCTTTGGGTTGGATGCCCAAGGCAAATCCAACCCATAGATTTGGTGTTTCCCAAAGTGGGCCATTTGGCATGCGCCAAACATGGCGCTCTCCGTATTTGGCGTGCGCCAAATGTGATCAATGGGTTTTCCCATTTGGCGCGTGCCAAATGTGGTCCATATTCCACATTTGGTGCACGCCAAATAGGGAGAGTGCCAAATGTGTACATAGAAACAATGTCCCATTAGCTATCTCTCTCTCTCTCTCTCTCTCTCCTTTTATATCTATATGTACCTGTTGTGTCTCTTATCAATCCCTCCTTAGGCTCTAAGTAAATCACCTCTATTTCCCTTCTGTATATTTCTCTCTCCCTCTCCAATTCCAACCCTACAGGTACTTGCCCCTCTTTCTTGCTTTGTGAACTCTCCCCCTCACCTATATCTACCTTTACCATGTCTAAGTATCTCAAAAAATCACCATCTACCCCTCCTTCCCTCTTTCTATTTATTCCTTTGTCTCTCATTTTATATCTCACTCCCCTCTCTCAATTATGGCCTCTCTCTCCTCGCTCTCCACCTGTCGAGGTATCCACCTCTATCCATCTCACATTAAGCTCTCGAGGTATCCATATTCATCCATGTCCCATTACCCTTCACTCATAGTTCCATATCTCTCTATGAACCAGTTCTCTTATTCTTTCTCCCCTTACCTCTTATCTCCCTTCATTCTTATATCCCTACTCTTCTTTGTCCTTGCCCTCTCTAGCTCTCACAATTCCCTTATTCCCCTATCCCTTTGTATCTCTCTCATCCTTACACCCATCTCATTCCCTCTCTCACCTCTTTCCCTCAGTCTCTCCCCTGCTTTCTTCATGTTCACCTCTCTATCCCCCCCCACCCTCCTTAAACCCCCATTTCACCTCTCTCTCCCCTTTGAGCTGCTCACCTCCCTTCCCCTCTATGTCCTTTATCCTTAAGTATCTTATTCCATTCATGTTTACCTCTCTATCACCCCCACCCTCCTTAAACCCCATTTCTCCTCTCCCTCCCCTCTAGGCCTCTCACCTCCCTTCCCCTCTATGTCCTTTATCCCCAAGTCTCCCACCTCTCTCTCCCCTCTAGCCTCTCAACTCCCTTCCCCTTTATGTCCTTTATCCCCAAGTATCTTATTCCCTTCATGTTTACCTATGTATCCCCCTCATCCTCCTTAATCTCTCATCTATACCTCTCACCTCTCTTCTTGTCTATGTTCTTCATCCACAAATATGTCTTTTCCTTCATGTTTACATCTCTATCCCCCCACCCTCCTCAAACCCCCATCTCACCTCTCCCTTCTTTATCTCCCTTCCCTTGTAGTTCCATCTCTCTCTATGAACTAGATCTCATATTCTCTCTCTCCCCTTACCTCTTCTCAATCTCTTCATTCTTATAGATACATACTCTTCTTTGTCCCTCCCCTCTCTAGCTCTCACAATTCCCTTATTCCCCTATCCCTCGATCTATCTCCCTCTGCATCCTTACACCCATCTAATTCCCTCTCTCACCTCTTTCCCTCAGTTTCTTCCTCACTCCCTCCTCTCTCTAGGTCTCTCCCACACTTTCTTCATGCTTACCTCTCTATCACCCCCAACCTTCCTTAAACCCCCATCTCATATCTCTCTCCCCTTTGTGCCTCTCACCTCCCTTCCCCTCTATATTTCCTTTATCCCACCTCTCTCTCTCTCTCTCTCTCTCTCTCTCTCTCTCTCTCTCTCTCTCTCTCTCTCTCTCTCTCTCTCTCTCCTCTAAGCCTCTTAGGTATCCCTTCCCCTCTATGTCCTTTATGCCCAAGTATCTCGTTCCCTTCATGTTTACCTTTGTATCCCCCTCATCCTCCTTAAGGCCTTTTACCTCCCTTTCCCTCTATGTCCTTTATCCCCAAGTCTCTCATTCCCTTCACATTTACCTCTATATCCCCTCCACCCTCCTTAAATATCAGTACCTATCTCTCCCCTCTAGACCTCTCAACTCCCTTGGACCTTCTATGCCCTTTATCACCAAGTCTCTTAGTCCCTTTGAATGTTTACCTCTATATCCCCCCACCGTCCTTAAACCCCCATATCACCCCTCTCCCCTCTAGGTTTCTCACCTCGCAAAATCTATCTTAGTAGTTAAATCTCCCTAGATTTGTCCATCTTTATCTCCCTTCCCTCGTATTTCCATCTCTCTCTATGAACTAGATCTCATATTCTCTCTCTCCCCTTACCTCTTCTCGAGCTCTTCATTCTTATAGATACATACTCTTCTTTGTCCCTCCCCTCTCTAGCTCTCACAATTCCCTTATTCCCCTATCCCTTGAGCTATCTCCCTCTCCATCCTTACACCCATCTAATTCCCTCTCTCACCTCTTTCCCTCAATTTCTTCCTCACTCCCCCCTCTCTCTAGGTCTCTCCCACACTTTCTTCATGCCACCCACTGTCCTTAAACCCCCATATCACCCCTCTCCCCTTTATGTCCTTTATACCCAAATCTATCGACCTCACTTTCTTACTCACACCCTTCCCTCTCTAGGTTTGTCCCTCACTTTCTTCCTCACTCTCTCCTCTCTCTAGGTATCTCCCTCGCTTTCTTCCTCATTCCTTCCCCTCTCTAGGTATCTCCATTCCCTCCTTACCCCTATCTCTAACTCTCTCCAAATCCCCCATTTTCTCTCTCTTTGTTCTTGTATGCCTCCTCTTCTTTCTCCCTCCTTCTATAAGTGTCGCACCCCCTTTATTCCCCCCCTCCCTCCATATCTCACCCTCCATCCTTACCTCATATGGTTTAGCATATTGGGTTATAGGGTCTATGGTTATTGTATAGGGTCGAGGATTTAGCATATTGGGTCATACGATCTAGGGTATTTGTTATAGGTTTTAAATGGTTTAATTTTTATGGTTGTGGCTATCAAACTATAGGGTATAGAGTATAAATTTATCAAAGTTTAAAAAATTTCAATGGAAGTCATTTGGTGCTAGCCAAATGAGCTGCACTAAAAAACGGTTATATGGGACCCTTGACCCATGATCCAAGTCCACATTCTCTCATTTTGTCTGCTTTCTGCGCATGATCAGACAAAAAAACGCTTTTTGCATGGTGTTGACATTTTATGCAAGGTTATTTTATACATTCCATTAGCTCTCCACCACCTTTTTTTTCATTTGGCAACGTCGAAGAGGAAGAACATAGTTTTTTTTATCAAATTTGAATAGTTGAGGTAATATCTTCTTGTTTTTAGAATTCAAATACTTATTAAGTGTTATGTTGTTTAAATGTTAGAATAAAAGTGTTTTGTCAAAATTGATTATAATCCTATTAGATTTACATTAGATTTAACAATGCATTTGAAGGAAGTTGCATAAGAAAATTATTTGTTTAGTGGTTCAAAACAAAATTTGCAATTTCATACATCCTTTTTAAGATCTTATGAAATAATTTAAAAAAGGAATACATGAAATAATTTTAATTTCATATACCCATTTTAACATATGCATAATTAGGACAATCATAGATGCATTAGGACTATCAACATAATTAGGACAGTCATAGATGCATTGGGACTACTGGGACTACCCCTTACGCCTCTTGAAATCTCTTTATGAATTAACTTTTTTCTCTTTTATGTGCATGTACATGTAGAAATCATCATCATGCCGAGGAAACGGCCAAAAAATGTAACACTGGAAGAGCGTGAAGCTAAGAATGCAAAAAAAAAGAGAAGGAATGAAGCAACTTTGTGAAGAAAGGAAATTGAATACCATAGAAGAAGAGGTGCCAATTGAAGAGGAACATGAAATATCCATCCAATCTAAGAGAGACAGAATTGGCTACGCAAAGGCAACGGATGAAAAACCTTCGTGCAATGAGACAATTGAATCCTGGGGTTGAGAGCATGTGTACCACAATTCAAGTTGAACGCACCCCATCTCTTACATCTCAAGTGGAAGGCACACCATCTCTTATTGGCACACCATTGGCATCTACAACATCTCATATTGAAAGCATTCCCTCTATGACATTTGACGTTGCAAGTACTTCACGATTGACATCAAGTATTGGAGCTACACCATCTTGTACACCTCAATTTCAAGGTGT
The DNA here is from genome assembly GCF_030272615.1 of Cryptomeria japonica. Taxonomy (NCBI): domain Eukaryota; kingdom Viridiplantae; phylum Streptophyta; class Pinopsida; order Cupressales; family Cupressaceae; genus Cryptomeria; species Cryptomeria japonica. The sequence goes on along the minus strand of NC_081412.1, from coordinate 49,371,718 downwards.
CATCATTTTCATCTCTGGTTGAAGGTATGCCACCTATCCCTAATGTTGTTGACATTCCTAACCTTGAGGTAACTCAAAGTTTGAGAACACCTCCTAGAGTTTTGCATAGAAAGCCTAAGTATTTGATTGATATTGATGCTAATGTTTTGAAACCAATGGTTGACAAGATTCTGAAGCATACTTGTCAAAGACATGCTAACCGGATAAGGAAAATATTTTTTGAGCCTTTAAATGAGACGAGAAGATGTCAACTATTTGTTGAAATGATGAGAAATCTGAAATTTAGGCCCATAATGAAGATTCTTGGGCTAAGAACATCAATTGAATCAAGCGACAAATCTATTGTGAAGAATCTGATGAATGCATATGATACTGTTGGTTCTAACTTACGCACAAAAGATAGTAATGCCACATGACGTTTCATTACATCAACAATTGTAAGAACTCAAACTAAGAAAGCTCACCTCATTAGAAAGACAAGAAAACAATTGAAGATAAGTAGACAAACTCTAATGAGAGCTATGAGAAGGCCACAAAGAGCAGAGGATCCATATACACAATGAGTTATGGGCATTTTCCGGTAGATTACCACAGAAAGATAAAGCAATTGTTGAAGCCTTGAGATCCCTAATTGAAGATTTTTGGAAGAATAACAAAAAGGTCTCTCCAAATCAAAGAGATGTTGTAAGAAGGAGGATTGGTAGTAAAATCTGTGATCCACATCTGAAACATTTTTTGGATATGACTCAAACATAATTTTTTGCCAAGTTTCAATGTATGTATCCTCAAATTAAAATTAGTCAAAGATTCTTTGAAATGGTAAAGCCTTTTTATGTCAAAATAAATCACACACGCACAACTTGTTGTTGTAGAGTACATATTGAATTTTCTAACCATTATGATGTTTATCAACACATATGTATAGATTTGCATGCTAACAATGTTTTGCAGGAATGCAACATAAATGGTCCATCTTCAAGGGAATTCATATCTAGCATCTTATGTGAAAGAGTAGATGATCAAGTATATTACAATAAGTGTTGCTTGGATGGCACATGTGTTCATTGTGGTGGATTGCAACATTTACAAATTTGTCAGCAAATGGATATTGGACAAGAAATTGGTAATGAATTAGTGGAATTTGGAAAATATAATACAGTGGCCTACATGCTAAAAGATGGAAAAGAAGCAAAAAGGTGTGAATTGGTTAGTGAGAAGATTCCAGTGTATCAGTTTATGGGCATCTTTCATGAGAATATAGTGTATGAGTATGCAAGGTATAACCATCGAGCTCATTGCTTGGACTCACAATTTAAGATATGCAAGGACACATTTCCACTTCATACAATCGTTTCAATTGTTTACTTTGCATAGAACTACACACTACAACTGCAGAGCGAGGTGCAATCACAATATTGCAACTCCACACAAGTTGCTATATTTGTGCATATAGCATTGATTCATGCACATGATAGTATGGAAGAGGATAGGAAGATATTGAGGGAGTATCATTTTAACATCAGTGATGATCGCTCACACTCTACAGAGTTTGTGCAAGGTTATTTTCAAATATTCTATGATGATTTGGCTAGCCGAGGCATATCATTCTATTAGCATATCATATGGTCAGATAATTGTGCATTGCAATTTAAGAACTCTAAGATGTTTTATTGGTTGAGTAGGATGCATAAGTTGACTGCTATTCAACATATGTGGAATTTCTTTGAGGTTGGGCATGGAAAAGGGGAGCATGATGGTGCAAGAGCATGTATTAAAAGAGCTTTAGCACGAGAAGAGTTAAAGTACAAAGGGAATGCAAACTTGAAACATGCAAAATCAATTGTTCATTGGTGCAATGGTACAATTGGTCCAGGTAATCAAGGTAAGTCTTTAGTTCGCAGATTTTTTTGGTTGGTAGATGATACTAACATTGCAAAATTTGAAGATTGTTGTACATTGACAGGATCGAGTGAGCTACACTCTTTCAAAAGCTCTAATGCAGGTTCATGGACTATCCATATGCGGCGGATGGCATGTTATTGTTCTTCATGTAGAGATGGTGTCTATAATGAGTGTGAGTCAAAGGAGTGGGTGGACGAATGGTGTATGAGGCCTCTAATCCCACTTAAGACATATCGACCTTCGAGTGCACTACAACTAACAAAAATGGAAGCATCAATTGACTTTGACCATGTGTTAGATTTAGTCTAACCAGGTAAATTATCCACATGCAAATTTTTGTACTTTAATATTTTACCTTAGCTGCTTGTTAAATTCTTCTCACTTTATCATTGCAGGGCATGTTTATGCAGTTATTGCAGCTGAAGACAATGAAGAAGGAACATATTATTACCTGTGTCATTGTGTGGACGCAAAAAAGAAATTGGATGGCCCTGTGGTAGATGGAGAAAATATTGAGTACCCCACAAGATCAGTAGTTGTTACTGGTACATGGCTTAGAAAGTACCCAATGAAGAAGTCTAACTTGTGGTTGTTCGACAATTTCAAGACACATAGGAAGATTCTTCATTATTCTAACCTTGTTGTAGCTTCAAATGTTCATTTGATCAGATATGGGGGTAGACTACTAAACAAGAACCTATGGAAGGTTCGTGAGTTTGACCATGAGGCCATACTAGACACGATAAAGAGTAGAGAAGATCTAGATGGTTCATTGGATTAAATGTAAATGGAAAAAATTGTAATATCAATCATATTTGGATATATGTACATGACTTGTATTTTTCAGCTACTCGAGGCATTGTAATATAAAAGAATTGTATTTTTATCTTGTTTTGTGTGATTTTATGTAAATAATGTCATTTTGGACCATTAGAGATCACATGGGATCATTTCGTGAAGTTTTTGGCTAATATGGTAACAGATGTAAAAATTGCTCATTTGTTGTCAATCACTCAAAGTGTGAAAAATTGTCAAAATTCGGCATCATTTTTCTCGATGTTAGTGACATGTAAGAATGATTCATCTGACCCTACAGGGTCGTGTCATGACACTCTAAAAAAGCCTCTTTCGGTTTAGGTAGACTCGAATCCAATTGCTTGTGGCGACACTTTCTCGGTTGCGACAAAACACATCACATGAGTTCAATAAAAAGTTGCACAATGCCCCATCTTTCAATCCACTCGTCGTGGCACCAAACCGTCAGCGTGTACGCGTCCAGGTGGCTGGTTTTACAATAGGAATGCCTTCGTTCCTCTATCGAACTCACCCGATCGATGTGGGCCACACCCTAGTAGCAAAATCCCTTAAGTGCTCAAAGTGTGAAAAATTGTCAAAATTCGGCATCGTGTTTCTCGACGCTCGTTAATCATAAGAATGAGCCATCTGATCCTATGGGGTCGTCTTGTGGCACTCTAAAAAAACCTCTCTCGGTTTAGGTAGACTCAGATCCAATTTCTCGTAACGACAAAAAGCGTCAGATGAGTTCAATGAAAAGTTGCACAATGCCCCATCTTTCAATTCGCTTGTTGCGGCACTTAATTGCCAGCTCGTACGCATCAGGGTGGCTGGATTTACGCTAGGAATGTCTTCATTTTTCTCTCCAACTCATCCAATCATTGTGGGCCACACCCTAGCAACGAAATCGCTTAAGTGCTCAAGTTGCTCAAAGTTGTCAATATTCGGCATCGCGTTTCTTGGCACCCGTTAATCATAAGAACAGTTCATCTAATCCTACGAGGTCATGTTATGGTACTCTAAAACATCCTCTCTCATTTTAGGTAGAATCGGATCCAATTGCTCGTGGCGACACTTTCTCGGTTGTGACAAAAAGCATCACATGAGTTCAATGAAAAGTTGCACAATTCCCCATCTTTCAATCTGCTCGTCGCGGCACCAAACCATCAGCACGTACACGTCCAGGTGGCCAAGTTTGCGCTAGGGATGTCTTCGTTCCTCTATTGAACTCACTTGATCGATGTGGGCCACACCCTAGCAGCAAAATCCCTAAAGTGCTCAAAGTGTGAAAAATTGTCAAAATTCAACATCGCGTTTCTCGGTGCTCGTTAATCATAAGAACAAGCCATCTGATCCTACAGGGTCATGTTATGGCACTCTAAAAAATCCTCTCTCGGTTTAGGTAGACTCAGATCCAATTGCTCGTCGTGACACTTTCTCAGTTGCGACAAAAAGCATCAGATGAGTTCAATGAAAAGTTGTACAATGCCCCATCTTTCAATCCACTCGTCGTGACACCAAACTGTCAGCTCGTACGTGTCGGGGTGGTGAGGTTTACGCTAGGAATGCCTTCTTTTTTCTCTCCAACTCGTTTGATCATTGCGGGCCACACTCTAGCAGCGAAATCGCTTAAGTGCTCAAGTTGCTCAAAGTTGTCAATATTCGGTATCGCGTTTATCGATGCCCGTTAATCCTAAGAATGAGTCGTCTGATCCTACGAGGTCGTGTTATGACACTCTAAAAAATCCTCTCTCAGTTTAGGTAGACTTGGATCCAATTGCTCATGGCGAGACTTTCTCGGTTGCGACAAAAAGCGTCACATGAGTTCAATAAAAAGTTGCACAATGCCCCATCTTTGAATCCGCTTGTCGTGACACCGAACCATCAGCTTGTATGCGCCAGGGTGGCCGGGTTTATGCTAGGAATGCCTTCGTTTTTCTCTCCAACTCATCTGATCGTTGCGGGCCACACCCTAGCAGCAAAATCGCTTAAGTGCTCAAGTTGCTCAAAGTTGTCAATATTCAACATCATGTTTCTCGGCGCCCATTAATCATAAGAACGATTCATCTAATCCTACGGGGTTGTGTTATGGCACTCTAAAAAATCCTCTCTCAGTCTAGGTAGACTTGGATCCAATTGCCTGTGGTGACACTTTCTCGGTTGCGACAAAAAGTGTCACATGAGTTCAATGAAAAGTTGAACAATGCCCCATCTTTCAATCCGCTCATCGCGACACCAAACCATCAGCTCGTACACATTGGGGTGGCCAGGTTTACGCTAGGAATGCCTTTGTTTTTCTCTCCAACACGTTCGATCGATGCGAGCCACACCCTAGCGACGAAATCGCTTAACTACTCAAGTTGCTCAAAGTTGTCAATTTTTGGCATCGCGTTTCTTGGCGCCCGTTAATCATAAGAATGAGTTGTCTCATCCTATGGGGTCATGTTATGGCACTCTAAAAAGGGCTCTCTCAGTTTAGGTAGACTCAAATTGAATTGTTCGTGGCGACACTTTCTCGGTTGCGACAAAAAGCATCAGATGAGTTCAATGAAAAGTTGCACAATGAACCATCTTTCAATCCGCTCGTCGCGGCACCAAACCGTTAGCTCGTACGTGTCGGGGTGGCCAGGTTTACGCTAGGAATGCCTTAGTTTTTTGTCCAACTCTTCTGATCGATGTGAGCCACAACTTAGTAGCGAAATCGCTTAAGTGCTCAAGTTGCTCAAAGTTGTCAATATTCGGCATCGCGTTTCTCGATGCCTGTTAATCATAAGAATGAGTCATCTAATCCTATGGGGTCGTGTTATGGCACTCTAAAAAAGCCTCTCTTGGTTTAGGTAGACTCGGATCCAATTTCTCGTGTCGACACTTTCTCGGTTGCGACAAAAAGCGTCAGATGAGTTCAATGAAAAGTTGCACAATGCCCCATCTTTCAATTTGTTCGTCGCGACATTGAACCGTCAGCTCATACGCGTCGGGGTGGCTAGGTTTACGCTAGGAATGCCTTCATTTTTTTCTCCAACTCGTCTGATCGATGCGGGCCACACCCTAGCAGCAAAATCCCTTAAGTGCTCAAGTTGCTCAAAGTTGTCAATATTTGGCATCGCGTTTCTCAGTACCCGTTAATCATAAGAATGAGTTGTTTGATCCTATAGGGTCATGTTATGCCACTCTAAAATTCCTCTCTCGGTTTAGGTAGACTCGAATCCAATTGCTCGTGGTGACACTTTCTTGGTTGCGACAAAAAGTGTCAGATGAGTTCAATGAAACGTTGCACAATGCCCCATCTTTCAATCCACTCGTCGTGGCACCAAATCGTTAGCTTGTACGCATCGGGGTGGCCGGATTTATGGTAGGAATGCCTTCATTTTTCTCTCCAACTTGTCTGATCGATCCGGGCCACACCCTACCGACCATCCCATTTAAGTGCTCAAAGCGCAAAAAGTTGTCAAACTTCAGTGACGTGTTTCTCGACGCCCGTGAGACATATGAATGAGTCATCTGATCCTATAGGGTCGTGCTATGACACTCTATTAGGCTATATATTAGATTAATAGACCTAAATACTCTTAAGTATTATTAATTGTTGGGAGTCATTTAAAGTAGCTTTATTAGGGTATGCATTAGATGAATAGAAGTGTATGGGCTATGCAATTGGTGTCTTACATTGTCTAATTTTGGTTCTATCCATGTTTCCTTTATATAGTCTTATTTCGACTATAACTATTGAATTTGTGTTGATCCCTATAAGTTTGTGTCTTGGATTACAAACACATATTTAGGTTCAAAGCTTAAGTAACAATAAACTTTGGGCAATTATTTATTTAATCATTTGTACTGCAATTATGGATAACCATGATAAATGATTTGCATTAACCAAAAAGCTACAAATCGATACAACATTGTATACCGATAAAACTATCAAATATATCCAATACAGACAAATAGGCTTGCCAAAAGCCACATGGACATAGAATGTCACGTACTCATAAAACAAAACATATGTTCAAAATTGCTATAAAGGCATACATCATGATATCCAATAAAGTCAAATAGGAGCTTGCCAAAAGCCATATGGACATAGAATGTCACTGAAGAGAGGAAAATGAAGCAAGGTGGATTGGATTGTTAATATGCAAATCAAACACTAAAAACACAAGAAGATGAAGCATAAACCAAATCACATAAAAAACACGAAGACAATGCTTATACATTGCTATTTTACCTTCTCCTTCGGATGGAGCTTGACGAAGTGAAGGCACCCTTGGATGATGCTCCACTTGATGTGCTCCTCTTGCTTGCTTGATGTGGATGGCTCTCCAATGTTGTGCACAAATGAGATGGATCTTGAGGGATGATAGGGATGAGATGATCAAGTATGGATGGGAGACGATTTTGACATGATAAGGGTGCTAAGATGACTTTTCTAGGCTCAAATTAACATCATAAGATTACAAAACTTGGAGATGAAGAATGAAGGGATGGAGTCCTCAATTTATAGGAAGAGGAGAAGAAGAATGGATGGCTAGGATGGATTCAAGATGAAGGGCTAGGATTTCTTGTGAGCTCACACAAGGCCCAAGAGAGGGTGTGGAGACCAAGAGATATGCCTTAAAGGAATTTCTTGTCTCCACACTCCTCAAGGTGCATTGGGAAGACTTCCCAATGTGCCTTGAGAAGAGTAAGGGATGTGACATTCTTTAAAGAATGGGGAGGAGGAATTTAAAATTCTCCAAAAAGGGATGATCATGGGGATTGGAGGAATAAGAAGGAATTAAAAATTCCTTGGGAGAGGAGATGCCTAGAGGAAGGAAAAGAGCATTTAAAGCTAGTGGTTGGATGGAAGGGACAAGGAGTTGACTTTGTGGCTAATCATGATGATTAGCCACTAGCAACTCATTAGAAGGGGGATTAGAGGAAAGATTAGGTGGGATAGGATTTGTAGGAGGATTTGACTAGGAGAGAATGAGTGGAGGGAATTAAAAACTAGAAGAATAAGGTTAAGTGAGTTTAAGGAATTTCTAGAAGAATTTATTAGGTTAATGATGGATTAGGAAGGTGATTTGTAGGAATCATGTGGGTTAACTAATTAATTGAAATTAATTAGTTAAGAGGAAGATTTGTGAGGATTTAATTTTTAGAAGAATAAAGAGAGGGATTAATTTATTAAATAAAATAATCACATACTATAGTGACAATATCAATTATAATTAATTAATATTGAGGAGAATTTGAATTAACATAATTAATTAATTAATTATGTGAAGAATTAAAAATAATTATTTTTAAGTGTACATTTTGCCCCTCTTTTACGTAGCGACAAATTTGGCGATGTGTAGAAGATAGAAGAAGAAAAGGATGCCCCAACGTAAAGCGTGGGAGGTGTATGCCCCCTCAAGATTTTTTTAGGAAAAAAATGCGAAAAATTCTCGAAAATAAAGGAAGAAGAATTTGGATGGGAGAGGTAAGCGAGGAAGAAATATGAAACAGTTGTGAAGAATTTGGAAAGAAGAATAGGAGATGCGAGACCACAGAGGAAAATGGGCCCTCACGGGAACCCATATAAGCCACAATGGGCCCAATGAGGGGTCATTGTTACACACAAGCCTCAGAGCCACTCAGAGCGAAGAAGAAGAGAATGAGAGATGGACTGCATTCCAGTTCGTGATCATCACGCCGAGAGGATCCGACGATTCGACCGACTGACTAGCTATGGACCACCAGTGAGTAGGACCATCCCCCTTTTGAAAATTTTGATTTTAGGTAATTTTTAGGGCTAGAAATAGGGGTCTAGATTAGGTGAGGCACTCGCGCTGATCACTGTTTGAGCGCGCGCGCCCCTAGGGCAGCGCGAGTGGTAGCGATCAGCACGGGCGCTCGCGTAGGGGTGGTTAGAATAGGGGGTTTTGGGAGGGGAATGGGGGGATCAACGCAGGTGCTCGCGCTTCAACACGGAGCCCAAGGGATTACGCGGGCAGTCGGGCTAAAGCATGGGCGGTCGCATTGACGGGCTTGGTAGGGGGCCAATAAAGGGTAGGGTTTTTTTGTTGGCCTGAGAGCCTGCAAAATGGCGCGAGCATCATGGTTTTGGCGCGATCGCCTGGTAAATCAGCGCAAATACAATTTTGGGTTAGAATTTTGGAATGGGGGGGAAGGGTATGGTTGGTTCTGGAGGTCAGGAGGGGGTTTCAAGATGTGAAAGTAATGATTTGGTGTAATGGATGCAGGTGGAGAGGGGACCACTGGCCTCGAGAGAGGATTGGCCTGTGACGATGAGCCTGTACCACAAGTAGGCTGCGATGAGCTGGAGGTTCTAGATGCGCTGGGATTGCATTATGTAGGCAGGTGGCCTAGGATACGGGCACATACTGCTATGATGACTGCGCTAGTGGAGAGCTGGGATAGTCGGTATAACACCTTTCGTTTGCCGAGTGGAGAGGCGACAGTGACCTTATTAGACGTGTGGAGGATCTTGAAGATCCTTGTTCGTGGCATGATCCCTGAGTATCAGTTGGATGCAACTGATTTTTATCTGAGGGAGGTGTGTGACTATGAGATACCACCGATGCTAGACAGGAGCAGGATGCACCTAGGCTAAGCAGTGGGTGTTTGGCATATTCCTCGATTGGTTTTGGTGATTTGCGGCTTCCTGAGTGGGCGGATCATATTGGATTTGGGAGGACATAGATTTCCGCTGGGGTGGAGCAGATGCATTTATTTCATGGTTCATGATGGCATCCAGTACACGTGGGGCTCAGCGATGCTAACCCAACTTTATCATGATATGCACCCAGTGACCTACAGAGAGTATGCCAGTTTATCCGCGGGGGTGACACTGTTACACATCAAGGCATGGGAGCACATTGCAATGACTCGGCCACTGGGGGTTCAGGACAGGCGACCACGATAGTTGTTTATGGACAGGTACAGGGGACTATTGAACTACACATAGACAACGTCTGTGTGGTTTTGGAGGAGGATCCTGGATGAGTTGGTGTAGTTCACATGGAGACCATTTTTGGGATGTGAGCAGTGGAGGGATGACTAGTAGCTTCATTAGGTGGGAGTGGAGATGTGGAAATTTGGGAGATCAGTCTATATCATGGAGTACTATGCTCCATTCAGGGTAGCTCGGTAGCTTGGACAGATACAGGATATCATCAGAGATATTCTAGTGTATCCCCAGATTACACGGGAGGTGAAGTATTGGGGGTCTACAACAAGTCCCTTGGAGGGGCGGATGAGCTTCCAGACAACATTTCACATAGTCTGGGATGAGCGGATTGGGGCAGGGGAGGATCTAGGCATGACAGGTGGTTACAGGAGCTGGTGGGAGGGGCACTTGCCAGTGCGGCTTACCATTCCTGGGGTTTTGGATGATGAGGAGTTGGAGCCGAGGGTTGATCAGGTGGTGGGTGGGGAGGATGATGGCCCAGGAGAGAGAGTTGTGGTTCGTGCAGGGCGTGGCATGGGCGGACAATAGAGGAGAGTCCGAGTTGTGTGGAGGAGGGATCCAGAGGAGGGGGAGGGAGAGGGAGAGGATGCCCCAGTGAGAGAGGCAGCAGAGGCCGCAGTTGGTGAGAGAGAGGAGGGTGCAGTTGGTGAGGGAGGAGAGGCCACAGTTGGTGAGGGAGGGGAGGTCATTCCTATGGATATCCCTAAGACACAAGCGGAGGAGAGGGGAGGAGTGTCACGGGCTGATTTTGACCATGTTCAGCAGGAGCGGGATACTTATAGAGCGAGGCTCCATTCAGTCGAGGACGAGCTACATATAGAGAGGGCTCAGAGAGAGAGCATGGGGGAAAAGGTGGAGCGGTTGACATGGGAGATAGCCGATCTGACAGAGAGTCTCCATACTGCTAGGACAGAGGTGGATGCCTTGAGGGCGGAGGGGGAGGAGGCAGAGAGGATGTTGGAGGAGGCTCGGACAGGTAAAGCCATTGCAGGGCTCCAGGATTCTCTTCATCGGTAGGATGCTGAGTTAGAGGGGTTATAGGCCAGAGTGCAGAGGGTGGAGGCAGATGTAACACGGCTACGAGGGGAGAGGAATGCAACCCGCTAGGCTTTGGTTCCTGCAGGATTGGCGCAGATATTTTCTGATAGTCTGCAACAGCGGGAGAGGGCGGAGAGGTCAACCCGAGAGGCACAGTATTATAAGGGGCTATATCACAGAGTAGTGCCTACAAGATAGCGAGCATCCTTGTACACTTAGAGTGTGCGGTCTCACAGGACCCATAGTCAGCGACTGACTCAGAGTCAGTAGACAGGGGGAGCAGTGGGTTTTCGGCCACCAGCAGGGGGAGTAGGAGGATCAGGAGGGGAAGGTACAATAGAGGGGGGGGAGAGATAGGAGGGGAGAGCTAGCTCCTTGTTTTTGTTTGTGTATTATATTTTGACCTTTCAGAGCGATCATTGTATCATGATAGACATATTTTCCTCTTTATATATATATATATATATATATGATTTGATTGGTGATAGATGATGTGTAGCGTTTATTGTGATGGATTCTTTTTGTTTTTCTTATGATGTCATATATGGATGCAATTATGGATGTGTTATGTTGAATTATTTGTGATGTAGAGTGGATGCTTATACATGTATGTTTATGATGTGTTGCTGACATGCTTTTGGATGCAGGATGAGTGATTTTTATGCTTTGTATATATGCAAATGTGTGATGGGTTCCTAGATGTGAGAATGATTTATGATGCAATCTAAATGTTTTGTGAATGCAATCTAAATGAAATAAGTAATGCAATCTATATGATGTGAATGAATAATACAAAGAGGGAATATGCCAATAATAACACAATGATCTTAGATAGAAGAATATGGAATAGATGGGAAATGGGGGAAATTGAGAACTCCATGGGATTTATTGAGTTTAGGATTTTATGGGATGATAGTGAGATTTTGTGCACAACAAATGTGGAGAGCCAACCTAGCTTGATATTGCCCTGGGTGACTTGCACCACTGATTATAGAAATCAGGATGCCATGAGAAACCCAAGGCATGGACTGACTCTTAAACAAACGGGAATTCCTTACACACAGCTATGTAAGTGTTAAGAAACACAAATACAAAGTTGTGGATACGTGCAAGGAGACCCTCAAACACACTGATAACTCTTGTACATGAGAAGGTGAGTGTTGAAAAACACTAATACCAAGTCATCGGTTTATACAAGAGAGATCCAAAACATGCCATTCTATGAAAATATGCCCCAGTATGCGCCTATTGTAACATACCTGGATATGGCAAATCCAGGTAGTTGTAGATAGTTGCAGTCGCAGGGCAAAAGATGTAAGTCTAAATGAAAAGATCCAACAAAATCTAACAAGTCACCTCTATGTGACCAAATGATACCTCTTGCCAAGAGTAGGACTAGGATGGAGGATTAGGTTGTCAGGTGAGGGAAGGAATCATCCCTAGGGCAAAGTGGACTTGTGGATTTAGGCAAGTGATTTTATGGTTTTTGATGAGTGACTTGTGGACTTGGGATTGTTTCTCAAGACTTCTTGAAGCTCACAGAAAGGAAGAGAAGCTTAGTTTAATGGGCCATTCCTTGTTCATGACTCAAGCGAAGACTCATCATCATATGCGTGTTTTATTGGGAGGCAAATGGAGGGAATGTTGTGAATGGGTGGACCGGATGGAGGGTGATTTGCAGTGTTGATTTGATAGACAGTGGATCCGATTATTTACCTTGGCGCCTGCATGGAGGTTTTCACCAAGGTACTTGTCCATAGCACCACAAAGTGGTTTTCACTGGTGGACGAATTGTTTTTTCTTTCTATTTTTTTTTTTGATTTTTTGATTTTTTTTTTTTTTGTGTGTGTGTCACCAGGCGTCTGTTTGTCAGGTTTTCACCAAAGTGATGCTTTTTTCAGGATCTTTTTCTTATTTTTTTGTATTTTTCTTGATTTTTTGATTTTTTTGATTTTTTCTACAATATAAGACTTTCTGAAGACTAGGCATAAAATCTTTTGAGGTGCATGATATTCATTGGATCATCCAGGGGATCGCCTTTAGGAGTAGCCAACTGATAAGCTCCTAATCCATATTTTGCTGTGATTACATATGGTCCAAGCCAATTAGGCTCGAACTTGCCTTTCTTTTCTTTTTCTTGTAGATTTTTCTGATTCTCCATGATGACAAGATCACCAATTTGGAATTCTCAGGTTCTGACTTTTTTGTGATAACTCATGCGCAGACGGTTTTGATATACCCAGAGATGATTCAAGGCCTTGAGGCACCTTTCATCTAACAATTCTAGCTCTTATAAGCAGGCAATTCTGCATTCCTCGTCTAGTAAGATATTTTGCAGTGATACCCTTAGAGAGGGGATCTCGATCTCAAGGGGAAGGATGGCTTCGGAGCCAAAGACCAAGGAATAAGGGGTGGTGCCTGTGGGGGTGTGAATGGAGGTGCGGTAGGCCCACAAAGCGGGATGGAGTTGGAGGTGCCAATCATAGCCAACTTCATTGATTGTCTTTTTGAGGATTTTTATAGGGTTTTATTAGAAGCCTCAGCTTGGCCATTGCCTTGGGGGTAATATGGAGTGGAAAAGCGATGTTGGATATTAAATTTTTGGCAGAGTTCTTTGACATCCTGGTTTTTAAATTGTCTGCCATTATCTGTAATGATAAATTTAGGATGCCATATCAGCAGATTAGGTAGTTCAGGATGAATTTGGATATTTGCTTGCCAATGGTAAAAGTAAGAGGGATAGCCTCTACCCACTTGGTGAAATACTCGGTGGTGGTGATAATGAATTTATGTCCGTTGGAAGATGGAGGGTGAATTTTCCCAATGAGATCGAACCCCCACTGTGAGAAGGGCCATGGTGTAATAAATGTCTGCAATTCTTGTGATGGTGCATGAATCTTGTCGCCATGTTGTTGGCAAGGGATGTATTTCTTCACATAGTTGTATGCATCTACTTCCATTTTAGGCCAATAGTATCTTGTTCTCAAATTTTTTTTAGCCAATGTGAGCCCACTTGAGTGTGCCCCACAGATGCCCTCGTGTACTTCGCATAATGCCCATTCCACTTCTTGTTTATCTAAACACCTTAGGAGGGAACCATCAAAATGCCTTCTGAACAAGGTGTCTCCAAGGATGGTGTAACGAGCATATTGGCGAATGAATATTTGTTGTTGGGTTTTAGTGAGATGTGGGGGAATGGTGTTGTCTTTGACGAAAGTGAAGGTTTCTTGGTACCAAGGGGACTCAGGACAAACGAGAACACACACCATTTCAAACTTTGGTAGGTCATATGTCGGTATAAACAATTGATCAACCAAGAACTCACACTTCTGACTGTGTGTTGGCATTTGAAGGACAGAGCCAATGGTGGCCATTGCATCTGCAGCCCTGTTGTTTGTTCATGGGATTTGATCAAACTTGATTGTCATGAAATGTTACTTAAGATCTTCAACCATGGTACGGTAGGGGAAGAGTTTATCATCTTTTGTCTGGTACTCATCATTGACTTGTTTTATGACGAGCTGGGAATCACCGTAGACTTGTAACTCCTTTATTTTCTAGTGGATAGCTAGGCGCAAACCTGTGATGAGTGCCTTGTATTCTGCTATGTTGTTGGTACATGCAAAGGCTATCTTGTATGATTTTGGGATGCCATCTCCTTGAGGTGTGACCAATAATATTCCTGCCCCCGATCCATTTTAGGTGCAGGAGCCATCAAAGTACAATCGCCATGTGGAGGATGTGGTAACAGTCATAATGAACTCATCTGGTAATTATGTGAGGAGAGGATGGTCACCTAGAAGTAGAGCTTCAACCAACTGATCTGCAATGACTTGTCCCTTGATTTCCTTTTTGTCCACATATTCAATGTCAAACTCGCTTAAGAGCATGACCCATTTAGCAGTTCTGCCAGTGAGAGCTTCTTTTGACAAAATATATTTAAGTGGATCAATTTTAGCAATTAGTTTTGTTTTGTTGTTTAGCATATAGTGTCAGAGTTTTTGTGTGCTAAACACCAATGCTAAGCATGCTCTTTCAATGGGGGTATAATTGAGTTCATACCCTAACAGTGTTCGACTGATGTAGTAAATGGCATGTTCCTTTCCTTGGTCATCTGTGTGTGCCAATAATGCCCCCAATGCCACTGCAATAGCACATATATACAAAATAAGTTTTCCAGGAGTAAGAGGCATCAACACTGGAGGTGATGATAGATATTCTTTTAGTTTCTCAAAGGCCTTTTGGCATAAGCAGTCTCATTTGAATTTCATGTCCTTGCACAGGAGGTGTGCAAATGGATGGCACTTATCTGCTAGTTGTGAAATAAAGCGTCTAACAGATTGCAGTTTCCCTTGAGGACTGTGAGTTGTCTGAGAGTTTTTGGTGGGGGCATTTCCATGATAGCTTTTACTTTTGTAGGATCGACCTCGATGCCTCTGCGGGAAACAATTAATCCTAATAATTTTTTCGATGTGACTCCAAACACACACTTTTTGGGATTCAGACGTAGTTTGTATTTTTCTAATCTTTTGAAGATCTTCTTTAGAATAGGGATGTGTTCTTGCCTTGTCTTAGATTTGCCTAGCAGATCATCCACATAGTCCTCCATAATTTTGTGTAAGAGGTCATAAAAAATTATGGTCATGGCATGCTGATATGTATCTCCTTCATTTTTGAGGCCAAAAGGCATGACTTGATAACAAAAGGTATCCCATGGTGTTGTGAATGCAATTTTATGCTGATCCTCATCTGCAATCCTGATTTGGTTGTATCTAGAAAATCCATCCATAAGCGACAGCATCTCATGTCCTGCTATAAGGTCTACAATCATATCTATATTGGGGAGCGGGAAATCATCTTTAGGACAAGCTTTATTTAGATCTTGGAAATTTGTGCAGATGCGGATGCCCTCGACAGGTTTTCTGACAGGTACAATGTTGGAGACCCATCCAATGTAGTCTATTGGTTTGATGAATTCTGCATCTAACATCTTTTGGAGTTTTGCCTTGACTAGGAGAGAAATATGCGGGTGCATTTTGCGTAATTTTTGTTTTACAGGTTTTGCATCTAGGTGGACAGCAAGATTGTGAACCACCAAGATAGGATCCAACCTTGGTATATTGGCATAGGACCATGCAAAATTGATTTTTACCTCTGTAAGGAAGTTGATGAAATCTTGTTTCTCTTTTTCTATGAGGGACTTAGCAATGAGCACATTTTGTGGGATAGCTTCGGTGCCCATGTTGATGTTATTTGTTTCTTCTATCAGCAAGTTCGATCTATCCTGTGGAAGGTAACCAATGGTAGGGAGGTCAAGTCCCTCATCGTCAAGTGCCTTTTCCAGGTTTTCACTTTTGGATACACCCTTTGTTTTTATTTTTTTGCTCATCCAAAGGTGCCTCATAGAGGTTTTCACCTAGGGAATTATATTTTTTGCTTTGATTATCTTTTTTGCGGCTAAGGGCATTGACCTGACTACCAAAGTATCCATGTTCATGAAGTTGAATACCCTCTACTCTGTTACAATCTTCCAGATTTCACACCGTCAGGAGAATAATGAGAGCATTATCATCGATGTAGATGTCTAACGTGGGTTTGTCTCGTTGGCCCTAGTCTATGAGTTTAGGATGGACAAGATGTAGGTCGTGTGAGGTGGAAGGGGTTATGGGGGTAATGGCATTGACGTGAGTGTCAAAGAAGATATCATTTTTGTATTCATAAGGCATTTCGTGGAAATCCTCTTCGTCGACGCTTTCGATATCCAAAGAAGGACTAGAAGGGGCACCAGCGATAGTAATCTTACGTACCGGGGTGTACCCCAAGCCTTTGTTGTATTTGTAAGAGATAGGATTTATGGGTGCTTTTCTTCCTTTCTCTTCTGGTCCTAGGCCGTGTCCTTTGTAACCCATTTTTTCAACTATGGCAGATGCTTTTGGGTACATCTTTTTGGATATTTTTGTTGGATCATCATCTTCTTCCCGGTACAACCATGAAGAGACATCTGCTTCAAGGCTCTCCTCATCAAGTGGGCCCCATTGCTGGAAGGTAGTGTTTTGGCATTGCATGACTGGTTTTGGGTCTTTTTTGAGCTCTTTCGGTTTGCCAAATGGCTTAGGAGAGAGGGGGAGGTTGCCTATTAATAAGACGTCCTCCAATTTGTACTCTCCACAACCATTGTCTAAGATTTTGATTTGGGTATCTGATTGGGATGAAGTGGAGGCAACATTTGATGTGTCAGACAAAGGCGTTGGTGAGGGTCTATTTAGTGGGAAATGATATGGATGCTTCCCCTCTAAGAGTTTGCAATATTGAAAAGATTGGGAATCACCTTTGATAGTGATCTCTCTTCCATTAAAGGGGAATTTGATGCATTGGTGATAGGTGGAGGGCATGACCTGCAAGGAGTGAATCCATGGCCGTCCGAGGAGAATTTTATAGGGGAGATCAAGATCTAGTACTTGACAAGGGGTTTCAATTGTAATAGGGCCCACTTGAAGAGGTAAGGTGATCATGCCCTTCGAAACTCTCTCTACATCATCATATGCTTTTATGGTGATCCTTCCTGATGTGTCTACCAAGTCCTCAGAAAGTCTCAATTATTTTATTAACTTATATGTACACAGATTAAGTTTGGATCCACCGTCTATCAAAATACGTTTAACCTTATGTTTTTGGATAAGGGCTTCAATGTGCAAAGGATTGTTGTGATCTTCATCTGCAGGAGCATCTTTGGAGGTAAATACAAGGTGCTGCTGGGAAGCAAGGTTTCCAATGAGAGCTTGGAATTGAGTAGCATTGATGTTATCAGGAACACGGGACTCAAGGAGGGCTTGTTCCAAAATTTCTTTATGTACCGGGGAAGTCTTGAGAAGTTCCATAATGGAAATCTGTGCAGGGGTCTTCCCAAGTTGGTCCAGGAGGTCATATCGGCGGGTGGAAGACATGGGTGGGGGAGGAACTACTTGGATGGTGAATTTTCCTCGACATGTGGTTATATTACAGTCATTCTAGGGATGGGAGTTGGAAGGCATGACACCTTGAATTACTATCCTAGCTGGATTTGGTCTGCTTTGGGGAGGGGGAGGGTTAACTTCTTGGATAGTTATGACATTAACATGGTTGTCTGCGGACTCGATGCGACCTACTAAAGAGTTAAAACCGGTTATGTGACTGGTGTAGTCATAACCCATCGCATTAGATGATGAGCCTTTTCCTTTATCATGCTTCGGGAAGGGTTCCTGGTACATTTTAAGTGTCATTGTTATTACCAGGTTTTGCATTTTCTACTTCAATCTCACCCCTATCAATGAGATCTTGTATGTAGATTTTGAGCTTCATGCACTTTCATGTGTCATGTCCTTTGATATGATGATACTCGCAATAATCATTCTCATTATACCATCTAGGTTTGGGTTGATTGGGGTCAAACAGGTGAGTGATCGGAAAAACCACTGCACCTGCTTGGACAAGTTTTTGAAACACCATTTCAATAGGCTTAGCAAGAGGAGTGAAATCTCTTGGAGTCCTATTATTTGATTGGGCTAGTCGTCCCTAGATTGAGACATTGTTGTGAGGTTTTTGGGATTGATTTTGATTGTTTTGATTATTGAATTGATGATTATTGGTGGTGGATTTTGGAGGAGCAGCCATGGTTTGGACCCGCTTTGCATCAGTTACACCATCATTGACCACGTTTTTGTTTTTAGACCAAAATTTTGGCTTGTCATTATGATAAGAGGAAGAACTTTGTGTCAACTTCTGGTAATGTTTCAAGGTTCCTTCCTCCAACAAGACACGCTCGAGGGCGAGGCCCTTATCGGTCAATTTTTGGAAGGATTTGATACATTGGGACGTCAAAGGTCTTGAAAATTCAGGTACCAAGTTCTTTTGAAATAATTCAATTTGATGTTGCTCTGGCATGTCCCACTGAAACTTCTTGATAAGATGTCGCCATCTTTGTAAGAAGTTGGCAAAAGTCTCTCCAGGCCTTTGTTTTGTGTTACATAGGTCCATCATGGAAACGTCATTAGCCATGTTGTAGGCATAGTGAGCTACAAATTTCTCTGCCAAGTCTGGAAAGGAGACAATGGAGCCTCGCAGTAGAGATGAGAATCATGCCAAGGTGTCTCCTATGAGACTCTTGGGAAAGAGTCTGTGAAGATATAGGTCACTATAGGAGACTTCTTGACATAAGATGTGAAATTCCTGGACATGGTCGTGAGGGTCTCCTTTGCCTTCATACTTGGTGAATTTGGGGATCTCAAATCCTGGAGGGTAAGGTGTAACTGATATAGACGGGTCGTAAGGACAAGGACAAAATTCCTCAAATGAGTAAGGTTTCCTCTTGTTATTCCGTTCTTCCATGTCCTTGATGATATTTTTCATGTCTTGAATTTCCTTGATGAGGTCTTGTTGTGGATTTTGATAATGATGAATTGTATTTGCCCCAAAAATTGGATGAGTCAAGGAAGGTGCACCACCACCAATGTATCGATATGACGAGGAGGCGGGAACGTGCATGAGATGTAATAACCGATGTCGCAGGGATTTGGGTGATAGTTGGTTGCGGTCTGCAAGCTGTTGTGACGGGATTGAGTACGACCCAGATAAAATTTGTGACATTGTTGACAGGAAGGGAAGTTTGTGGGATAGAAATATGTAGTTGAATGGAAGGAGGTCGTATAGAAGCATGTTGGAGAATAGATGAGATCGGATTTGATAGTGGTATAGATGGTAAAGAGGAAGGAGGTGGGATGAAGACCACGGTGGGAGGTGCCGTTGGTGGCATTGATTGAGTTTGGATGATTGGTGGGGCTGCAATTGGTTGAGTTTGAATAATAGGTGCAACATTTTGTGTGGGAGCAAGGTCTCCTTGTGGTTGTTGGCCGAGAGAGGATTAATCAAATTCAGGTGGAAATTGAGCTCCATTTTCAAGGAGAGTCTTTAGAAGTACAGTAGGATTGTGTTGGATGAACTTTTCAACCATCTCTTGGTTATAAGAGTCTGCTAGGAAAGTTTGCACTTCCGGGGAGAGTTCATCTTGGCTAACCATGTTAGGATTTTGGCTTTGATCTTGATTGCTAGGTTGCCCACTTTGTGTAGGATCTTGCATTAGATCTTCATACAGGACACTAATGTTCGGCATGCCATATTGTTGTTCAGCCATCTTTTTCTTTTGGGATCGAGTTGTGACCATACACGAATAACCTTAGAAAAATCTTGGAGGAGGAAATCTTTGATGAAAGGACTTAGCAAGATGTTTGTGGAATTTTAGATTTTGTTGATTGGTGGGGGTTTTTGGATTAGAGCCCGGATTTGATTATGATTAACACCTTAGTCCTTGGATGGGGATTTTAGGTAGTGAATGAAACCACAAGCAAGGTGATGACCAAGTTGGGTATGATTTAGACCTTGGAATGATGATTAAAAAGCCTCTCTTCCACCAAGGGTTGACTAATGACCCTAAGCAAAGTAAAGGTGTGAGTTAAGAGTCTTGATCGACTCAAAAAGGATTAGGCAAAAGATACTTGGAGAGGATTCTTCTCCAAGCACGAGAGCCAATTGATTAGTGATAAGGTCTAAATGGAACTTCACAAGGTATGCAACCTTAATGTGAGGCTAAATTGGATTAAAGGATGATTGGATTTGGATTTGGATAATTGATTTGATAGTGGTGGGAGATTGACTTGGTGTGCTAAGTCCTTAGGAAATTTGAGGATGATTGATTGAGGAGGTGTGATAGTGATGACTTAGGAGAAACTTGATGACTAGGTTGTTCTTGGCATGAACATGACTCAATAGAGGATCAATTCGAATGGCAAGTTGTATGAAGGGACACGACCACCCTGATTTTGACGATAGTTGGTGTTTTAAAGGATGAATCTAAACCTTGATGGAGAGCATGGACTCTTAGTTTCTCACTTGGGCTTATGAGACATGGGACAGATAGAGTTTGGACACAATTTTGGACTTTGTGGGGTAAGGACTTGGATAATTGTTTGTGTCTTGACAAGTGTTTTTGCAAAGTGTTTGGGATTAGTGAGGTGTTTTTAGTCTACTCTTGGCAAGTATGTATCAAACAAAGCAAACACAATGATCAAATGCATATTATCTCAATGAAACTCATGCTCATACACAACACTCTTAAGGTTGGCAATGACAATAGTCATTGGATCCCAATTGGTTTCCCAGCTACGCTTACCCAGAGCGGACACTTAGATGCTTGACCCCACTGGCTCCCCTCAATGACACTCACTTCTTTGGGGCAGCCAAGCATCAATTCCCATGAAAACTCCTCATGGCAAACTTTGTGTCTCTACTAAGGGCTGTAAAAATATGGGCGGCTTCAGAGGTCCGACCTCCTGCACCAATGACTAGAAGGTTTTTGGCCACTATGAACAAGGTGTTTAGTAAGTCTTCCCGTTAGGAACTACCCTTCACATTTGCGCAAGCGCAATTAAGGCCTATAGCCCAACGAAGCACCAAGAACTTAGTAGTCATGCAAGTGTGATTGAGATCTCTAGGAGCCTACTAAGAACTTAATGTGAGAGTGAACTCTCATATAGCCCCAACCATTGACCCTTTCATAGTCAATGGCCTATTTGTTATAGTGAGTTGGAAACCCCAGGTCCGGGTGTACTCACTTGGGTCATTCCCCTCTTACCTTCTCAAAAAGAAAGTTGGGAGGGCAGGCCCCCTAAAGGTAAACATGCAATCAAACAAGTAAAGATTGGAGGGTCTAGATTTTTTATCGTCTAGCTAGACGAGAGCATACTCTCCTACCTTTACGCTTTTCTTAAAACACGTAAAAAAATGATTCATTCCCTTTTAATTAACATTTAGATGCCTAACTTAAAAAAAATTCACAATGTTTGGTTGAATTTGCTAGGCAACCTGCAAAAGGGTGGATTAGTAGTTTTTTTTTTTTTGAGTCTTGGTCGGTCGATTTAAACTGCAAAACTAAAAAGATGGAAATTAATACTAACTGTACTGCACATACAACACACGCACTGAAGTGCAGTCAATCGTGCTGAAACACCTGTGCAGGCACCAAAACACCTGCGTACGCGTTGAACTAAATAAACCAGTAAAGGAAAACAACAACCAAGACATAACGAAGAAGGGTTTTTTTATACCTGTTAGTCGCGTTGCTCTGAAATGCTCACACTGAAATGCCTGCACTCGCGCTAAACCCTGTAAAACAAAAACCTGGGGGATTAGCGGGTAAAATTTTCAAAATTTAAATTCAAATATTAGAGCAGGAATTGTAGGAAATCGCTCGCACTGATAAAAATTGCTCGTGCAAAAACGCCCGCACTTGTGCCGAAACGTCTGCGCACACGGCAAACAAACAGATAGATAGCCAAATTTTTAAATTTTAAACGGTGAGCGGGAAATAATTAAATATGTCAGAGCGGTCGCACTGGTGCGCTAGCGCTTGCGCTGATGCGCTTGCGTGATGCGCCTGTACTCGTGCCGAAGTAGGTTTTCTGTCGCGCTGAACTCGAGACGCTCACGTTGTTCTGGAACCTGCGTCTCACAACTCACAAAACTCATAAAAAATGTTATTTTTTAGGGATGTGGGTCCCACTGGGCGTGCCAAGAAGAGGGGAAAATGAAGCAAGGTGGATTGGATTGTTAATATGC
Source organism: Cryptomeria japonica (assembly GCF_030272615.1). Classification (NCBI taxonomy): domain Eukaryota; kingdom Viridiplantae; phylum Streptophyta; class Pinopsida; order Cupressales; family Cupressaceae; genus Cryptomeria; species Cryptomeria japonica. The sequence goes on along the minus strand of NC_081412.1, from coordinate 49,349,382 downwards.
AAATCAAAAACTAAAAACACAAAAAGATGAAGCATAAACCAAATCACATAAAAAACATGAAGACAATGCTTATACCTTGCTATTTTACCTTCTCCTTCGGATGGAGCTTGATGAAGTGAAGGCACCCTTGGATGATGCTCCACTTGATGTGCTCCTCTTTCTTGCTTGATGTGGATGGCTCTCCAATGTTGTGCACAAATGAGATGGATCTTGAGGGATGATAGGGATGAGATAATCAAGTATGGATGGGAGATGATTTTGACATGATAAGGGTTCTAAGATGACTTATCTAGGCTCAAATTAGCAACATAAGATTACTAAACTTGGAGATGAAGAATGAAGGGATGAAGTCCTCAATTTATAAGAAGAGGCGAAGAAGAATGGATGGCTAGGATGGATTTAAGATGAAGAGCTAGGATTTCTTATGAGCTCACATAAGGCCCAAGAGAGGGTGTGGAGACCAAGAGATATGTCTTAAAGGCATTTCTTGTCTCCACACTCCTCAAGGTGCATTGGGAAGACTTCCCAATGTTCCTTGAGAAGAGCAAGGGAAGTGACATTCCTTGAAGAATGGGGAGGAGGAATTTAAAATTCTCCAAAAAGGGACAATCAAGGGGATTGGAGGAATAAGAAGGAATTAAAAATTCCTTGGGAGAGGAGATGTATAGAGGAATGTGAGATTTTGAAAATCTCACATTCACCTAGGAAAGAGCATTTAAAGCTAGTGGTTGGATGGAAGGGACAAGGAGTTGACTTTGTGGCTAATCATGATGATTAGCCACTAGCAACTCATTAGGAGGGGGATTAGAGGAAAGATTAGGTGAGATAGGATTTGTAGAAATATTTGACTAGGAGGGAGAATGAGTGGAGGGAATTAAAAATTAGAAGAATAAGGATAAGTGAGTTTAGGGAATTTCTAGAAGAATTTATTAGGTTAATGATGGATTAGGAAGGTGATTTGTAGGAATCATGTGGGTTAAATAATTAATTGAAATTAATTAGCTAAGAGGAAGATTTGTGAGGATTTAGTTTTTAGAAGAATAAAGAGAGGGTTTGATATATTAAATAAATCAATCACATGGGTATGTGCAAGATCATGGGCGGCCAAAAAGTGGCAATGGAGAAAAAAATGCGTTTTCAACCTTTCCAAACACGCCAAAATCCGCTTTGACTTTTTGTTTGGGTTGGGTGAAATTTGAATTTGGTTTAGTAATACCAAACCAAATCGGATATCCGATTTGTGATGTCAACATTGTGATATCATACTCTTCGAATCGGATATCCGATTTTCTCAACATAAAAAATATAGTTTAGTAAAATGGGCATAACTTTTGCATTTCTTATCAAAATTTTGATTTTTTATAGGCGTTGGAAAGGTAATTCATAGAACTATAAAATGGATGAGATAGTTTGATGATATTATAGACCAAAAATTAATTATAATCATTTTAAGTTAGTCTTTCAATTTTAAAACTTTAAATACTCACAAATTTTGCATACAAAGTCTCATTGTTTTTTCCTATCACCTCTTTTATCTATCACTTGTCTATCTATACTTATATAATATATTTTATATATCTCTTTCTTCTCTACTTATGTCACTTATTTTCTCATTCCATGTAGATAAATAAATTCCCAAGTTACATGCATCTCTGCATATATCTCCATCTTTCTATTCATATCTCTCCCTCTCCCACTCCATCATTGTCACTCCTTATTTCTATATTTCTCTCTAATAATCTCTCTTCTCTCTATTTATCTCCCTCCTTTACCTTATCCTACCTATACTTATATATTACTTGTCTCTATCACCTCCTTTCTCTCCCTATCTTGTCCCCTCTCTCTCTATATCCCTATAAATCTATCTTCATGTATATTTAAAACTCATTATCTCTAAATCTCACTTATTCACTCCATCTCTCCCTCCATTTGTATTACTCTCTCTATCACGTTCTATCCATATCTATCTCTATCTCCATCTTCACACCTCCATCTCTTTCCCTATCAATCTCTCTCTTTATATGTTCCTCTATCTTTATATATATTCCTCTATACATGATTAATCTACTTCTCTGTCTCTTCCTCTATTGCCCTCTTGAAGTATCTTTCCCTTTCTCTTCTTTTATCTCTTTATTTACTCCATCTTTATATATCTTTTTCTCTCTCCCCACATCCTTCTCTATAGTGCCTTTATATATCTCTATATCTTCCTCTTTTTCTCTCTCCCTCTCTATCTATCCCTATCTCTAATCTCTATCTCTCTTTCTCACTCTCTTTCACTATCTCTATCTCTATCTATCGATATTTCTCTTCCTTTATATCTCTCCATATCTTCCTTTTTTTATCTCTCTCTTTACCCCTCTCTATCCAATTTTCTCCATCTCTTGATATATTTATCTTTCTCTTTACCTCTCTCTTTCTCTATATCTATTCACCTCCCTCTCCCTTTATCTTCATTTTTTATCTCTATCTTCCTCTCTCCTTTTCAATATCTAGATATGTCTACCTCTTTCTATCCATCCTTTTCCTTTAGTTTTTCTCCCTCTCACTTCATACTCCTTAATATCTATATCTCTATTTATGTCCTTGTCCTTTAGTTATTTTCCCTCTCTTTAGTTCTTCATCTCTATTCACCCTTATATCTCTCCTTATTTGAAAATTAGTATATATGGTCTCCTAAGAGGTTATATCATGTCCTAAGGGGTCATAGAACATCATATGACCCCTTAGGACACAATATGACCCCTAACGACACCATATGGTCTCCTAAGGGGTCATATGGTGTCATAAGGGGTCATAAAACACCATATGACCCCTTAAGACACAATAAGACCCCTAATGACACCATATGGTGTCTTAAGGGGTCATAAGACACCAAATGACCCCTTAGGAAACCATACAACCCCTAATGACACAATGTGGCGTCCTAAAGGGTCATATGGTGTCGTAAGGGGTCATAGGACACCATATGACCCCTTAGGACACCATATGACCCATAGCACCATATAGTGTCCCAAGGGGTCATATGGTGTCTTAAGGGGTCAAAGAACATCATATGACCAATTAGGACACAATACGACCCATGACAACACCTATGGGGTCATAGGACACCATATGACTCCTTATAACACCATATGATCCCTTACGACACCATATGGTGTCCTAAGGGGTCATATAACACCATATGACCCCTTATAACACAAGAAGACCCATAACAACACGATATGGTGTCCTTAGGGGTCATATGGTGTCAGGAGACACCATATGACCCCTTAGGACACAATATGACCCCTAACGATACCTAAGGGGTCATATGGTGTCCTAAGGGGTTATATGATGTCTTAGGAACCTTTAGGACATACTATGACCCCTTAGCACACCATACAACCCCTAATGACACCATACAATGCATACTGATACTATATGGTGTCCTAAGGGTTCATAACACACCATATGACCCCTTAGGAGACCATATGACCCATAACAACATAATATGGTGTCCTAGAGGGTCACAGAACACCATATAACCCCTTAGAACACCATATGACCCATAATGATGCCATCTAGTGTCTTAAGGAGTCATAAGACACAATATTACCCCTTAGGACATAATATGACCCCTAACAACATCATATAGTGTCTCAATGGGTCATAGGACACCATATGACCCCTTAGGACACCATACAACATCATACCACCCTTTATGACACCATATGGTGTCCTAAGGGGTCATATGGTATCCTAAGGGGTCATATAACACCATATGACCCCTTAGAACACAAGAAGACCCATAATGACAGATAGGTCATATGGCATCATGAGACACCATATGACCCCTTAGGAAACAATATGACCCCTAACGATACCTAAGGGGTCATATGGTGTCCTAAGGGGTTATATGATGTCCTAGGAACCTTTAAGACACAATATGACCCTTTAGCACACCATACAACCCCTAATGACACCATATGGTGTCTTAATAGGTCGTTGGACATCATATAACCTGTTAGGCTACAATATGACCCCTAACAACACCTAAGGGGTCATATCGTATCCTAAGGGGTCATATAACACCATATGACCCCTTATAACACAAGAAGACCCATAACAACATGATATGGTGTCCTAAGGGGTCATATGGTGTCAAGAGACACCATATGACCCCTTAGGACACAATATGACCCCTAATGATACCGAAGGGGTCATATGGTGTCTTAAGGGGTTATATGATGTCCTAGGAACCTTTAGGACACAATATGACCCCTTAGCACACCGTACAACCCCTAACAACACCATATAGCATCCTAAGGGGTCGTAGGATACCATATGACCCGTTAGGACACAATATGACCCTTAACAACACCTAAGGGGTCATATTGTGTCGTAAGGGGTCATAGGATACCATATGACCTGTAACGACACTATATGGTGTCTTAAGGGGTCATAGGACACCATATGACCCCTAATGACACAAAATGACACCTAACGATACCTAAGGGGTTGTATGGTGTTCTAAGGGGTCATAGGACACTTTTTGACCCCTTAGCACACCATATGATCCCTAATGACACCATATGGTGTCCTAAGGAGTCATATGGTGTCCTAAGGGGTCATAGAACACCATATGACCCCTTAGGACACCATACGATGCATAATGACACTATATGGTGTCCTAAAGGGTCATAGGACACCATATGACCCCTTAAAGGATCATACAAACCATAACAACATAATATGGTGTCTTAGAGGGTTATAGAACACCATATGACCCCTTAGAACACCATACGACCCATAACGACACCATGTGGTGTCTTAAGGGGTCATAGGACACCATTTGACCCCTTAGCTCACCATATGACCCCTAATGACACCATATGGTGTCCTAAGGGGTCATAGAACAACATATGACCCCTTAGGACACCATACGATGCATAATGACACTATATGGTGTCCTAAGGGGTCATAAGACACCATATGACCCCTTAGAGGACTATACAACCCATAACAACAGAATATGGTGTCTTAGAGGGTAATAGAACACCATATGACCCCTTAGAATACCATACAACCCATAATGACACCATGTGGTGTCTTAAGGGGTCATAAGACACAATATTACCCCTTAGGACATAATATGACCCTTAACAACATCATATAGTGTCCTAAGGGGTCATAGGACACCATACGACCCCTTGCAACACCATACCACCCTTTACAACACCATATGGTTTCCTAAGGGGTCATATGGTATTCTAACGGGTCATATAACACCATATGACCCCTTAGAACACAAGAAGACCCATAACCACATGATATGGTGTCCTAAGGGGACACAATATGACCCCTAACAATACCTAAGGGGTCATATGGTGTCCTAAGGGGTTATATGATGTCCTAGGAACCTTTAAAGTAGAATAAGACCCCTTAGCACACCATACAACCCCTAACAACACCATATGGTGTCCTAAGGGGTTGTAGGACACCATATAACCCATTAGGACATAATATGACCACTAACAACACCTAAGGGGTCATAGGACACCATATGACCCCTAAGGACAGTGTATGGTGTACTAAGGGGTCATATTGTGTGCTAATGGGTCATAGGACACCATATGACCCCTTAGCACTCCATACGACCCCTAACGACACCATATGGTGTCCTAAAGGATCATATGGTGTCTTAAGAGGTCATATAACACCACATGACCCCTTAGGACACCATACGATGCATAATGACACCATATGGTGTCCTAAGGGGTCATAGGACACTATATGACTCCTTAGGAGACCATACGCCCCATAACAACATAATATGATGTCCTAGAGGGTCATAGAACACCATATGACCCCTAAGAACACCATACGACCCATAACGACACCATGTGGTGTCCTAAGGGGTCATAAGACACAATATGACCCCTTAGGACATAATATGACCCCTAACGACGTTATATAGTGTCCTAAGGGGTCATACAAAACCATATGACCCCATAGAACACCATATGACCCTTTATGACACCATATGGTGTCCTAAGGAATCATATGGTATCCTAAGGGATCATATAAAACCATATGACCCCTTAGAACACAAGAAGACCCATAATGACACAATATGGTGTCCTAAGGGGTCATATGGTGTCATGAGACACCATATGACCCCTTTGGACACAATATGACCCCTAACGATATCTAAGGGGTCATATGGTGTCCTGAGAGGTTATATGATGTCCTAGGAATCTTTAGGACACAATATGACCCCTTAGCACACCATACAATCCCAAACAACACCATATGGTGTCCTAAGGGGTCGTAGGACACTATATGACCCGTTAGGACACAATATGACCCCTAACAACACCTAAGAGGTCATATTGTGTCCTAAGGGGTCATAGGACATCATATGACCCCTAACGACATAAAATGATGCCTAATGATACCTAAGGGGTCATATGGTGTTATAAAGGGTCATAGGACACCATATGACCCCTTAGCACACCATACAACCCTTAATGACACCATATGGTGTCCTAAGGGGTCATAGAACACCATATGACCCCTTAGGAAACCATACAACGCATAATGAAACCATATGGTGTCCTAAGGGGTCATAGGACACCATATGATCCCTTAGGACACCATATGACCCATAACAACATAAAAATGGTGTCCTAAGGGGTCATAGAACACCATATGACCCCTTAGAACACCATACGACCCCTAATTACACAATGTGGTGTCCTAAGGGGTCATAGGACATAATATGACCCCTTAGGACATAATATGACCCCTAACGACATCATATAGTGTCCTAAGGGGTCATAGGACACCATATGACCCCTTAGGACATAATACGACCCCTTAGGACATTAAATAAACCCTAATGATACCTAAGGGGTCAGAGGACACCATACAACACATAACAACACCAAATGGTATCCTAAGGGGTCATATGGTATCCTAAGGTGTCATAGGACACCATACGACCCATAGCACCATATAGTCTCCAAGCATATGGTGTCCTAAGGGGTCATACAACACCATATGATCCATTAGGACACAATAAGACCCCCGATGACACCTAATGGGTCATATAGTATCCTAAGGGTTCATAGGATACCATATGACCCCTTAGGACACCATACGACTCCTTGCGACACCATATGGTGTCCCAAGGTATCACATGGTATCCTAAGGGGTCATATAATGTCCTAAGGGGTCATATGGTGTCCTAAGGGGTTATAGAACACCATATGACCCCTTAGGAAACCATAAGACCCATAATGACACCATATGATATCCTAAGGGGTCATATGGTGTCCTAAAGGGTCATGGGACACCATAGGACCTCTTAGGACATAGTATGAGCCCTAACAAAACCTAATGGATCATATGATGTCTAAGGGGTCATACGATGTCTTGTGACCCCTTAGGACACAATATGACCCCTTAGAACACCATGCAACCCCCAACGACACCATATGACCCATTTGGACACAATATGACCCCTAACAATACCTAAGGGGTCATAGGATACCATATGACCCCTTAACACACCATACAACCCCTAATGACACCGTATGGTGTCCTAAAGGCTCATAGAACACCATATGACCCCTTATGACACCATAAGACTTATAACAACATCATATGGTGTCCTAAGGTGTCATATGGTGTCCTAAAGGTTCATGAGACACCATATGACCCTTTAGGACACCATATTCTCTCTCACATTATTTCTTTTGCTCAATTACCCTCGATCACCTCTCTCCTCCTATGGGTTTATAGATACTTCCCTCTCCCCTTATACCCACCCCCTAATTACTCTCTATGTCTCTCTTCACCTCTGTCCCCATCTCTCTTCTCTCTTTGTTGATACTTTCCCCTCTCCCCCTCTCCTCCTACCCCCTAATAATCTCAAACTCTCCCTCTCATTCTCTCTTCACCCCAATCACCCCCTCCCTCTCTCTCTTCACCTTCCACCTAATTACCTATAGCTCTCTCTCTATCTCACACTCTCTCTTCCCCCCAATTAATCTCTCCTTCTCACCTCTCTCCCCCTCTCCTTTTTTTGATACTTCCCTACTCCTCTCCTTGTCCCCTCTGAATTTTGTTGCTAGAGATGAGAAGGAAATGCAGAGAGGCTAGTCTAGATCTTAGGGAAGAGAGAGTGACGTAGAGGAGGAAATTATGAAGAAGTAGAAATATAAGCACCTTGTAGAGCTTGAGAGTTTTAATGAGGTATTAATTGATAGTTAGAGATATAGGTCTAGAGAGAGATGTATAAATATGGACAAAAGAGAGGGAGGAAGAAACAAATAGGTGGATTGATAGGTTTATGAGAGAAAGGTGGAGAAAGGAACAAACATAGATAACATGGTTTATCAAAATTTATCAAACTCAATAAAATTCATAAATTTTCTATTATTAATTAATTACTTATTTAGTTTATTTTGAGATGATTGTTACAAAAATTCATGCAATAGGGAAATCATATGAAAAAGTCATGAGTTTTTTATGTTTTAAAAATGAAGGATGAATTTAAATGAATTATAATTATTTTTTAAAACAAATAATTGAAAATATACCTATTCTATATCATAGATCTCTTAATTACCTTTCCAACGCCTATAAAAAATCAAAATTTTGATATAAAACGCAAAAGTTATGCCCAATTTACTAAAATATATTTTTTTATTTTTTCAAATATCGGATATCCGATTTTATCCAATAAAATCGGATATCCAATTTTAAAACACAAATTTTTCCCTCCATATTTTGGTTTAGGTTTTCTTTGGGATTTGGCTTGGAAGTGACAAGCTTGGAAAGTCAACTGAAAAACGTGTTTTTCAGTATTCCTTGATTTTCCAGACTTTACACTAGTGGCTAACGACTTTTGTTATAGCCAAAATTGATAAAACGAAAAGGGTTTTTTAGGGACATTCTCAGCTTTCCAAAAATATAAGATTTGTCTTATTTCAACTTTAATAAATAATAATTATTTATTTTCTAATTGAATTATGACAAAAGTCCTGATTGATAGACTGATTGAAAAATACTCATAACTTTCAAACCGCATAACATTTTTGGAATCTGAAACATGCGTCACATCCTATGCTTTGTCTACTATAGGGAAAAATTAAAAAAAAAAAGAATTTTATAAGGTTTTGACCAAGTTAAGGTGGTCAGACGTAGGAGTTTCTGAATTTCTGAAAAGCTGTAGTAAAAAATTCATAAATAATTATTTACTTTATAAAAAATTATAAAAAAATATGTATCACATCCGGACATGAGTCTAATACTTATATTATAAATCTTATAAAAAAATATTATGATTTGATTGTGATTAGGGCGGTCAGACATACACCTACTTCTTATCTTTTTCCTAAATTTTTTGTACCACTGCATTGAAATTTGAAATTTTCATCAAATAGGATTTTTTTTTCAAAAAACAACTAGTAGCTTAGAAACTACATTCAATTTTCTATAGATTCTCTTCTTACATATTTTTAAAATAATGTTCATAACTTATTCAATTTTTCATGTCAAGTTGCATAACTCTGACTTTTTGAAATTTCATTACCACTTAAGGGCCTGTTTTGGCACACCATGATCCTGCACATACCCACATACTATAGTGACAATATTAATTATAATTAATTAATATTGAGGAGAATTTGAATTAACATAATTAATTAATTAATTATGTGAGGAATTAAAAATAATTAAAATAATTATTTTTAAGTGTCTACAGTCACATATTTGTAATACAAAACATATGTTCAAATTGCCATATAGGCATAGAACATGGTATCCAATAAAATCAAATAGGAGCTTGTCAAAAGCCATATGGACATAGAATGTCACATATTCGTAATACAAAACATATGTTCAAAATTTCCATATAGGCATACAACATAGGACCCTATTCTATTCATTTCCCTCTAGGGGAAGGAAACAGATCACAAGATATCTTTGCCTGTCGAGGGGATGGAGATGTATATGATGCAGGTGTTTTTCGAGTACACCCACTCGACCTCCTCTCCATAATTTTTTGTAACTCCACCTGATACAATGAAAATAATGATGTTAGCATATACAAAAATTGAATTTTAGAATGACATATAATAGAATAGTCACTTACCGCATACAAATAATCATGATGTTCATCCGCAACAGGTGCAGGTTCATGATCTGGAGTGACAAGCCCCTCCTATAAGCATCACAATACAAATTAAACTAAATATAAGTGTCGTTAAAATTTTCAGTAATATATTATTAAGATAACAAATGTAATGCTAAATTTACTAAATTTACAAATATGTCTCATACTTTTGTCAAAGCAGTTGAACTTGCTACTACTGCAACAACACCGTGCTCCATTGATGTACAAACAATAGGAGGAGTCTCTGATGTCAACATCTGAAAATTAAACAAATTAATTTGATTAATCGACAAAACTATCTATATTATTTAATAACAACATTAAAGATAAATTGCTTACCTGGGTGAAAGATTGTCGATGAAATACACTGCGAGGTGTTGATGTTGAAGCTCTAGCATCAAACTATTTGACATCCAAAATGAGTAATTAGAAAATCATTCACATAAGGTTCAACTATCTACATATAATAATTATATTTCTTCAGTCATTGTATACCTGTGGAGTCGACAAAGTCGTGAAAAAGGGTGCTGCAGGAATGTTGCTAGTATTGTGAACACTTTGACCTTGATTTTTTATCATAATAATTTACTAATTTATAGATATTCTTAAATTTCCATATAAGATTTAATAAAAAGATTGGAATTAACTTGTAATGAAATTCACCTAGGTATCAATGCCAAATGTTTCGTTCAACAAGGATTTTGTCATGACAATGTTCTTTGTAGCAAACATCGCTCGTGCACGTGCATTCTCATAACTATTAGGATCATAAGTGAAAAGAGAACCACAAGATCGACAAAAATGAGCTGGAACTTGATGCCTAGAAGAATCACCATCATCACTCGCATCACCCTCTACTAGAGGCCTAGCATATTGTATAAGGGTCTGAGTAAATGAGTTAATGGAGTCTAGAGTTTCGACCTCAATACTCTCCTTCATAATGGAAGGAATAATATCATGCTCCACCATAGGTCTGGCCAAGGGTCTTGGTGGGAGATTTGGGTCACGCTGTGCACCCTCTCTATCATGTGAGGAACCCCCACCTCTACCTTGGAAATCTAGAAAATCAAAATAGTTTGGGATCTCATTAAGGACAAACTCACTGTACAGTTTTCTCAAAAAGTATTGGGGTACCTCATGATTATTGCACGGGGGCTGATCAAATACCATCCACCACCTATCCCAAAAGTTGTTCGTAATCCCTTCATGATGACACCAATGAATAGGGAATCTCCTACATCCAAGGTGTAAAGGTTGATTCATTCGGGGGCCCGTAAAAAGAGAACACAATTCAAATTTATTAATTTTCTTTTTCTTCACTTCCGCATATGATAATTTGTCAGCATAAAATTGCTTTTGTTCTTCCTTCTTACTAGACCAAAAATTTATTTGCCCACTCATAGATTGTATGTGAGATACAATAGATTGCAAAGAATTGGCAAGGTTTTTCCTATGGGAGTTTGTTCTAGTGGGATCTTTTAGCCTTGTGATTAAACCTTCAAGCTCTTTTTGGCTATTTTCTATTTGACCTAATAGGTTTTCTTGTGTACCTATGAGATATCTAGGGATTGTAGGAGGTTCTTGATGTGCTTCTTCTTCAATATGGTGTTCATGAGGAGGTGATTGAGTGTTTTCAACATTTTCTTGTCTAATCTCATTTCCTGATAATGAAAATAAATTTAAATCAAGAAACCTAGTTTAATCTTCAAATTAATAAAAAAATGACAATAAGAAAACAAAAATACATACCTCTTCAAGCTCTTTGATGGTGTGGCAACATTTTGATGAGAGATGGACAACTTAGTGCCCAATATCAAGCTTCTACAAAGGGCGAGCGTAAGAAAATGGTACCCCAAATCGCCAAAACTCAGGTTTGGGAGTGCATAATGCATCCAAAATGCGGGCTTGTGTTTTTATAAGTTTGAAAAGGTAAAATGGCACGCGCACTATAGGGTGTGTGCCCTATAGGCTTGGTGTGCCAAGCCTAAGGCTTGACACACCAAGCCTATAGGTTGTGCGCCTTATGACAATTTTTTTTTTTTTGACGTGTGGCACCTTTTTGGTACCACAAGTTTGTGCATATACCCAACTTTTGTGTTGAAGCTGGGATTAAGAGGGAGTTCTATGTCCCTTATAATCCTCAACAAAGTGGTGTAGCTGAAAGAAAGAACATGACAATTGTTGAGGCAATGAAGCCTATGATCCATGATCAAAGTCTTCAAACATTTTTATGGGCAAAGGCTTGCAAGACAACAATATACATTTAGAACCCTAGTCCTCATCAACTTCTAGAAAACATAACTCCAGAAGAAGCTTTTTCAAGTATTAAACCTCACATTAGTCACCTCAGGATTTTTGGATGTCCTATCTATTTTCATGTTCCAAAAGAGAAAAGAACTAAGTTAGAACCTTCAGGAAAGAAAGGCATCTTTGTTGGTTATAGTGAATATTCAAAAGCATATAGAATCTACATTCCAAGTCAAAAGCAAATTGAAATCAGCAGGGAAGTGTCTTTTGATGAAGATGTAGCTTGCAAGAAATCCAAAGAGTCTTACATGGAATCTGATAGAGAAGACTTTGAGCCTCCTCAAGATATAGATATGGCTGATCTGGATTCACCTTAAGAGATTCAGAGGGAGAATACAGATTTAGAAGACTCTACTGATCTTGTTGATCCAACTAACTCTATAGATACTTTTGCAGGTCCCAATAATATTCCAGCTAATAAGAAAAGATCTTTGTGGGCTCAAAACACTATGGAAGAGGCTGAAAAATATGCAACCCCTCATGACACCTTCAGAGAGAGTAAAAGGTCTCATAAGTTTGCAGGATATGTAGCTTTGATGAGTCACTTTTTAGCATTTGAGCCTTCGAATTTTGAAGAAGCCTCAAATAAACAAGTGTGGAAGGATGCCATGATGGAGGAGTATCAATCCATTATAAAAAATGATGTGTGGGATATTGTTCCTAGACCCAAAGGTAAATTTGTTGTTTCCTCTAAGTGGTTGTTTAAAATTAAACATGCAGTTGATGGGAGTGTAGAAAAATATAAGGCTAGATTTGTAGCTAGAGGTTTTTCACAAAAGGAAGGCATAAACTACGAAGAGACTTTTGCACCTATAGCACGTTATACTTTTATCAGAACCGTTATTGCTATTGCAGTTGTTAAAGGGTGGAAATTCTATAAGATGGATGTAAAGACAACATTCTTGAATGACGTAATTGAAGAAGAAGTTTTTATTGAGCAGCCAGATGGATTTGTGATTCATAAGAAATAATCACATGTATGCAGATTGAAAAAGGCCTTGTATGGCCTTAAGAAAGCTCATTGTGCTTGGTATGAAAGAATTGATTAGTATTTGTTGAGCTTGGGTTTTCTAAAAAATGATGCAAATTCAAATATCTATTTCAAGGTAATTGATGGTAAAGATTTAATTTTAGTTCTATATGTTGATGATTTATTTCTTACTGGAGAGGATGATCTCATTGCTAGATGTAAGAAAGAGTTATCTTCTAAATTTGAGATAAAAGATCTTGGTTTGATGCATTATTTTCTTGGTCTAAAAGTGTGGCAAAGATCAAATGAAATCATTTTGAGTCAAGGGAAATATGCCATTGACATTGTGAAAATATTTGGTATGTTAGATTATAAGTCTATGACAACTCCCATGGAAGCAAATCTTTACATGATGTTGCAACTAGTTCAGATTTAATTTATCCTTCTATGTATAGACAATTGATTGGATCTTTGATGTATTTAGTCAACACAAGGGCTGACATATGTTATGTTGTTAACACTCTTAGTCAATTTATGAGTGAGCCTAGACATATTCATTTTGTTGCAACTAGATATATATTGAGATATGTATATGTTACAGTGGGATATGGTTTGAAATATACTTCTTGTGGAGGTCTGAAATTGCAAGGTTTTTCTGATTCAGATTGGGAAGGATGTGTACCTAACAGGAAGAGCACTTTCGATTGTTGTTTTAGCTTAGGTTCAACTATGATTTCCTGGTGCAGCAGGAAGCAATCATGTGTGGCCTAAAGTAAAACAAAAGTTGAATATGTTGCAGCTGCTACAACAACTAGAGAAGTAGTGTGGCTTCATAAATTGCTTGCAGGATTGTTTGGACAACATTTGGAACCTACAGTGATTCATTGTGATAACCAAAGTTGTGTGAAGCTTTCTATTAATCTTATTTTTCATGATACAACCAAGCACGTGGAAAAAATATATCATTACTTGAGAGATATGGTTCAAAGGAAAGCAGTGGAGCTCAAATACATTGGCACAAAAGAGAAAACAACATACATTCTTACCAAGCTACTTCCTAGAGTGATTTTTTATTTATTTTCGAGATAACCTTGGTATTGTAGAGAATGTTTCTCTTGCTGAGAGAGAATCTCAGCTTCAATGATTTATATGTGTGTGTGTGTGTGTGTGTGTGTGTTGATTAATGAGTTCTTCTCTATGAGAGAGAAGTTCAAGGTGAAATCCCTTGTAATGCATTTTTCTTCATGATGGAGAAATTTGAGGTGAAAGCCATTGAGACTCTTTCCACTTATGGGGGTAGGCATAGTGGATGTCATGTTGAGAGACTCCATGACAACATCATGTTGAGTGACTCCATGATGAGAGCTTGTGTTATTTCACCTATGAGAGTAGCCATGATGAACATCATGTTGAGTGAATCCATGATGTCTATCACGTTGAGAGAATTTGTGATTAAATTTGTTTGTTTTCATATTCTTTGTTTATCACGTTGAGAGAATCTGTGATTAAATTTTGTTGTTTTTCATGTTGAGAGACTCCATGACTTTAATATTTGTTAATGATATCTTCTTAGTTAAGAGGGAATGTTTAAGATGGTAACTTCAGCAGATATCATTCCTATCGTATTTATGGATTTTTTCAAGCTCTATATTTGATTCACTTCATCTTTTGTGAAAGATAGAAAATGTTTTGATGTTGTTCTACATCTGTCATTGCACTTCGAAGACCTTGTTGTTGTCACCGCCTTTGTATTAGATGGAAAACCGTTTCTTTCTCTCACTTAAGTTCACCAGTTTGTAATGTGTGCTGGTGTGTAACTGACATCAATATTTATGATTTACTTTCCGCTTCTTCTTCTTGGCTTTATCGGGTCTTGAGATATGTTATTTATTCCTTTGTCGTGGGTCATTTTAGAAGATGATTGATATTCTTTGAAGGATCATTTGCAGCAACTGTGTATCTTCTCCTATTTTTTGAGATGGTCATTTATGTATAACAGTGAACATTGATGTGTGAAGATTCACTCTATTAGCATCTTCTTCCAAGTATTTTGTAAGCATTTTTTTTTTGAGAGTTATATTCTATTTTGAACATTATCAATCATTGTTAAAATGATTGTCTTCTAAGTGTGAGAGTTATGTATTTATTTTGAGCTTTCAATAAAATCTATTTTTGGCGTGGTTGGGTTTTTTACCCTCAGGTGGAGGGTTTTCCTAGGACAATTTGTTGTCTTCTTATTCCCTTAAGTTTTCTTAGGTTCTATTATCTGTATTTATAGCTTCCTGGTTCTAATTTTAACACATGACATGCTTCTTAATTGGCCACAATTAGATTCCTTTTCAATAAATGGATAAAAAATGGACGGTATTTTAGAGATAGCTTTTCCCACACTCTTTCCAATGGCAGTGCACTACAACTCAACCTAAATATGCAAAAGTTGATATTTATGAATGCGGTTGCACTTAATTAGGTTTAATGACAATAAATTTAGAAGCTGTTCAATATTTTGTATTTTTATCAAACCTTATGATGCCACCATAGCCAAGGACTTGCCATAGATTTCATCAAGGAAAATGTGGAGGACTACATACCAAACACCATTGATAGTCTTTGTCTCCATATACAACAATCGCCTAACACTCAATTGGTTGAACAACTAATGCATTTTGGCTCCTCCCTAAGAGTGACAGACTCATTTATAATAAGTGCATGGTAAGCTTTTAAATATGATCAATTAGGTTGGATCATACACTCACTAATTTTGTTAAGTGATGTAAATACCAAATGATAATATATAATGACTATTTTCAAATGGTATGACATCTATACCGCAAAGTAACATAAATGCACATAAAACATATTAACCCTCATATCACATCCTTATACCTAGATCAATGATTCACAATCTTCCATGAAGAAGTAATAGAGAAGCTCCTCTCTACAAATAATATTAGTATAGATACAAATGGTAGCTTCAAGGGTTTGCACATGTACATGGATTCTCTTGGCTTCATGATGAACCAAATATTGACAAACTTGATTGGGGAAACCATGCAAATGTAAAAATAACAAAAATATTCTTTGACAAATATGTCACTAAATGGAACACTTGTAGTCCATATAAAAGAAACAACATTGTAGAACATTGATATTTGCAAGATGATCCTTGCTTAAACTAAATACATTTGAGATCTTTAGAAAACATTTATTGACTATGAAGATTTAATCAATCATGTGCAAAGGCACAAAAAATGTATTAAAGCAACATGCTTGTATGTAAGAAAAGACAAATTGTATAATGCCAATCAAACTTCTCAGAATGATTGTATTAGCTCTTCCTTGCCTTGTGATGAATTTGGGAAAAAAATATGCATCCCTGTACATTAAATAATTATAGATTAAACATGCACAATCCAAGGATGATTTTAATATGGAGAGCTAATAGAGATTGTCAACCTACCATTTCAAAAACACTTGTTTTCAACTACATTGTCAAATACACATCTAAAGTACAAAGAAAATCATAGAGTTGTATTGACATGCTAACAAGGATATCTAAAAATCAAAGACCAAAGGACCAAAATCTAGTAGCATATAAAAAATTCATGATAGAGATTGTTTTAGGTTGTGATAAAGGTGCACAAGGAACATGCCATATGGTACAAAAATTGACTTCTTATTTGCAGTCACTCCGATATGACACCAAATGTTCGCTAAAAGGTATTCCACAAAATAAGAAGAAATTTGAATAGAAATACACTAGAATTGAGCTATCTACATTCCTACATGTAATGCCTTGTTGAGATGGAGACAATAAGATTGATTGAATCTTTATCATTTTCTTCTTGTCACAAAGGGTGCATTGGGAAAGATAGGAAACAATAGGTAATTGCCATCGTATTTCCTTGGTTTCATACTATTTCAAATGAGTATTTAAAATATTTTAAAATAGCCTAGAATTGTAGTGAGCTACTTCTCTACAAGCATTTTCATGGTACTACCACATATATAGGTCTTATTAAAGATGGTATCATTGGAAATTGAAAGGAAATTAATATAAATAAATACTTTGTGTGACATATCGATCACATAATTGAAATAGAGGTTAAACATGACAAGGATAGCACCATTGATAATGATATAGGAATTGAAAATACAATAGAAATGAATGAATGAGATTTTCTATCACAAATAGGGCTTAGTAGTGGTGGAAATATAAATTATTTTGAAATCCTTGGTAGACATGATTTTGAAAATATCAAATAATGGGATGAACATATGTTATACCTGAACATTTACATGAGGTTGCACAAAATTTCATAAGCACAAACAAAATGTCTCTACAAGATGACCAATCCACATTAGAGTTAAGTAATCCACCATATCTACTATCTCCCAAACAAGAACAAACACTTACCATTGTGAATGGACAATATAATGATCTTTGTTTCAACTAACCCTTGCATATGATCATTTAAGGAATAATGAGTATAGGAAAGTCCTATCTAATTCATTGCATCAAGTATGCACTCTGTAGTTTAGCTTCACAAAACATAATTTGCTCATATAAGAATTACTGCGTTCAACATAAATTTATTGATTAACATTCAACCCTTAAGATTTGATAAAAGAAATGTAACCATTAAAGGGACAATCACCAATAGTATTTCAAGAAGACACTAAACATGTGAAATACCTCTTTGTCAATGAGATGAGCTCAATAGGGCTAAAGTTATTGTTGAAAATATATAGTATATTGTGTGAAGCTTTTCCCCACCAACAATCTATGTTGTGGTGACACATCTATCATTCTTTTAGGTGACTTGGCACAACTATCACATGTTATAAGAATCCTATTCCTACAAATCACATTCAAATGCCAAATTTTTATGACAACAATTCACTACAATTGTTATATTAGAAACATTCTTTTGTCAACAAGGTGACACTCAAACTCAAATTGACTTTCATCAAAATTTATAAAACATATGCATAAAGTAGAGCTAATTGAGAAAGATTGGGATTTATTAATGAATCACACAAATAGACTTCTATCAATAAATGAACAAAAAAAATTGATTGCTCAATGTAACTATTTGCTACAAATGATCTAGTGAGTGTATACAACAAAAAATACTTAAATTATTAAATATGCCTATTGTACTTAGTGTTGCAATAAAAAACACATAACATCAACCACTGATAATGAAATGTTGACTAGCTTTCCCAACAACTCTTGCTATGTAAAGGCTAGTGAATCATAACAATAAACTTATGGATTCAAACGAGTTTGTAAATAGGTCTCTTGGAGAAGTACTAGATATGGTTTACTTAATTGGCTCTAAACCACTTGATTTGCCTCTATATATAGTAGTGCAACTTGATGCTTACAATGGTCCACCATGGAACCAAAATGACCCAAAAAATAAACCTATGGTACCTATATCACTAGGTAATCTTCAAAAAATACCACTATCCATGGCATTGGTAAATACAATACATAAATACCAAGGATTAACACTAAAAAAAGAAACAATGAATATTGGTAAAATCAAAAGACAAGGCTTAGCTTTTACAACTATATCTAGAGTTAAATCAATAAAAGGACTTGAGATAGAGTCACCATTCTCCCTTGATTAATATTCAAGAATGAAAAACAATTATTAGGAAATAAGAAGATGATCAACTAAATCTACTCCCATTATATTGAGTTAAAGTACACAAATATTAAGGTAACCTCTTGCTTACAACCTTTTAATGTATTCTATTAATTACCATCTTCATAATATATACTTTGCAAAATAGAATTCTAACCTAATATACTCACAAAATCATGGTGTACAAGTACATGGTTGATGATCCCATTTTAGCAAAGCAAAATGTTTTTCCACATTCCCAATATTACATTTTCTTCTTTAATTCTTTAACACAAATTTCGTATCTATTGCAATATTATTTTAAATATGTTTCCTTTAATTGTGGTATGGTCGGTTTTCTAACTTTATAGGCATAAGAGGTATAGCAGTTGAGGGGTAAAATATATCCATTTCATTAAACCTCATACTTGATAAGTTTTCTATTGTAAAGGGTTTGTGGTCTTGACTATTAAACTGACACATAGGTATATTGTGACATCAATATTGGGATAAATTGTGTAACACATATAATGTGAAACAAGGCAAGTATTCAGTTGTATTATTATCAATTAATTTATCATCTTAGAGAAACCTCTCTTGGTAAATTGGTGCTAAGAAGTGAAAGAGGTCTTATTAACCTCAATTGGTGCTAAGTTTCCCAGCCTAAACATAGTGTTCATGATACTTTTCCCAAGTTTGACACACTTGGCACTTGAGAGATTATCTAAGCTTAGGGATTTGTGGTCCACAACTTGGATTGCCAACATAGTGGAATCCTTTTATGATAGAATAAGATCATATCTAGTTTAGAGATCAAACTATACAATCAAATATTTTGTGTAACCATGCATATTTTGCATCAAATATAGAAAAGATCTAAGGAAGATGAGGCAATTATATCTACAAGCTTCTCTTTGGAGAGAATATCTTTTGCAAAATTTTGAAATGTCTACTTGTACTTGAGACAAAATCTATATAGATGTCCCTTGGGCTTTGGTAAAGTGTAATCTATGGAATCAAATGTTATATGTTAGGTTGTGTTATATGCCACTTATTGTTTATAAAATTTGGAGAAGGTGTTGTCAGGAATCAAATATCTCCATGATTTAAATATTGCCAAAACTATTTTAGAATTTTAAGAGATGATATGTGTATGTTTGAGGCTACATTTGTTAATTTTTTATTTTTTATTATTTAACTATCATAGTAGTTCAATAAGACTTCCAAAGTCTTTAAAGAGCTCTTTTCAAAATAGCATATGAAGTTTATTTGATTATTTATGAAATTTTAAAATAGATATGGTTGTGAGATTTCTTGAATCTTTATACCACATATTGATGAAATTATAGTTACACTTTAGTGAGATTTTAGGTGTCTTTCAAGTTTTATGTTTTAGATCTACAAAGTTGTGCAGCTTAGTGATACATACGTTTTCCAAATCCTATGATAGTTTGTATTTTTATTCTTCAGATTTATACATTTTGGGTTACTAGGTCACAAATGGAGCAAGGAAAAGCATAAGAGGATTGACCTTTAGACATGAATTTATCTTACATATTCAATTGTATAATAACTTGTTACTAATTAGCTATTAAGTGGTCTTTGGATCTACAAAGCTTACAAACTAATATAAGAAATATTTATTGATAAACATTTGAAATATCTATATAAAAATTAACTAAAATATATAATCTAATTATTTTTAGTTATCTTCTCACAATCTCTTAAAAAATAACCCTCTTAATCATGTAATTGATAATAAGATCTTTAAATTATATATATATATATATATATATATATATATATATATATATATATATATATATATATATATATATATATATATATATATATATATATATATATATATATATATATATATATATATATATATATATATATATATATATATATATATATATATATATATATATATATATATATATATATATATATATATATATATATATATATATATATATATATATATATATATATATATATATATATATATATATATATTTCTTTGACTTAAGCATGATTAATTATGGAGTCTCTCTTGAATATAAGATTGCTACATTATTTAATCATTCATGTTCATAAGAGATGGGTCCATGCGAACTACTTATGAAGTAAAATTGATGAGTTGAACTTGAAATTACAAAATTGACGGTCTCTTTGAGGTTAAAAAATGCATAATTGGATATATTTGAATTAGAATAATACTAAGATAACCAACTTTCTTAGAAATCTTAATACTTCACTCTTCAAAACATCATCTAGATACAATATATTTAATAAATAATTCATAAAAAATGAAAATAACTTTATAAAATATGATTTAATAAATTTTAAGTAAAACTATACGAATCATGATGAAACAACGTATAAGTCAAATGATAAAAATGGTTCACTGTTGATATCAACATGAACAAACCTAACCCTATGTAACCAACTTTTTTAGAAATCTTAATACTTCACTCTTCAAAACATCATCTAGATACAATATATTTAATAAATAATTCATAAAAATGAAAATAAATTTATAAATTATGATTTAATAAATTTTAGGTAAACTTATAAGTCAAATGTTAAAAGTGGTTTGTGTATGTACAAGGCATGACTTGTAGTCGTCTCTTGCTTTTCAAATAATCAGGTTTTGCTTAGATGAATTTAGAGTTTTAACTTTTTTGTATGGTCACTATTAGATCAACGCTTGGCCATTTTGTATGTAAGAAATTAGGGCTTTGAATAGTTTAGAATATAATCATTATTTCTATTGATTTAGTTTATGTATTTAAAAAGAGAATTATTTTGTAAATGATTTCAAGTTCAACTATTATTGAATAATTTAGATCTTAATTTTAAAGATGTTTGATTATATTGTGAATGGTTTTAAGTTTGATTTCTTAAATTTGTTTAGGGTTTTGTATCAGATCTAGATCATTTTTGCAAATAGTTGATACTGGAATTATAAATCTAAGTAAATATCTCAACCTCATCCCTTTTGATTTATTTCAATCTATAATTGACTTAAAGGATGTTTTTTTATATATATGATATTTTGATATAACTTTCTTAAGAAATATATGTGACCATTTTACACACCTAATCAAATTTAATCTATAATTTTTTGAAACATTCTAAAAATTCTACATCACCACCCACTTGTTTTCCACTCAAATTAATCTTATATAAATAATTTTCATTACTTAAATTCTATGGCATCTTTTAAAAAGTCAACAATTTCAACTTATATTAATTAGATGCCAAAATTAATGTTAAATTAATTAAAACATTACCTTCTTATATAGTTAATGACACTATGTAATATAAGCAATTTCTTGGTATATAAAATCTTAGATAAAATAAGTTGAAAGGGCACGGATAATCTAGAACTAGAGTTAGCATCTTAAAGGATGTTAATAATTAGAATGAATAAAAAAATTGATGAGCACAATTTATTATTAATCAAGATCATTGAAGAAAATTATTTCTACCAATTTAAATAATTAGTTTTAGGTAATGGGGATCTAACCCTTCTCCTTTTCTAAACTTTAGTAATCAACAAAATAATGCTTATCCTTCTCAATACTTGTTATTAATCAAGTTCATTGTTTGCATGTAAGGTTGAAGGTCCATATTATTAAATATGATGTCACAACATTAATATTAATAAAGTATATGTAAATAGTAAGTTTATACTCTTAACTTATAGAAAACAATTCTCACACCTAATCCTTGAAATTATTGATGTTAATTATGGTTGTCAAATATGAGTTAAATTGGAAAGTTAGATGCACAATCAAACAATATTACACAAACTCAAATAGGAATTACACACTCAGTTAGAGAAAAGATTTATGTAAAATAACATTGCAAATACAACAAAAGATAGTATCATACATCCAATAATTTGTGTAATGCACTCCAATAAGAGAAGGATTGAGATGTTTATGCTCTTTACTTTTGCTTCTAAATTTGATAACATCTAAGTATGATGAGTGATGGATCCCCAAGTCTTTGTGATTGATTGGTTAGGTTGGTAAAATTAATATATATGTGGCATTTTTAAAGATAGTCTAGAGGTAAATTAAATTAGTTAACCAATTATTTATTTAATGAATTTGTGAGAAATTGATGAAAAGAAGCATGTACATATTCAGAGAACCTACATTTTATCTCTTTTTGAAATGGTGTCATGAGTAAAAGAAGTAGCAAATATTCAAACAAAGTAGATATGGACACTTGGTAGAATGACATCTTAATGATAGATGATATCCCAAGTGTCAAAGATTGACTAATTGATTTGATATATTGATAACGTTGTTGACGTGGGAACGATATATCCTAAAATAAATACTTGGATAAGCTTTATAATTGGGATTAAATTTGATGATTAGATATATCCTTGAGAGGATAAATGGGTTAGAAGAAAATGGGTGTACTCTCAAAATGGATGAAACAATTAATTAGCAAAGGAGTGAGTAGATGTGAATGCGAGTGACAAGAGCTATTAGATGCATGATGGGATGACACACTTGCATCATGTCTATGTAGTCTAAAGTTTTGGTTTTAACATAGATGCTATGGGTTCATGTCATCTATACAATCAAGTAGTTTTCATAAATATAAATGCCATATGTGCGTAACATCTACACATTTAAGCGTTTTTTATTTGATATAGACACTACAATTATGTGGCATATACGAAGTTAAGGGTTTTAAGTTTAGTGTACCTATGCTATGATTGTTTGGCATCTATGTAGTTACATGTTTAAGGTTTAATATACAAGCTATAGCTACATGGCGTTTTTTTCAAATTAAGGGTTTAATCTTTCTTGCATATATACTATGAGAGTGAGACATTTACGTTGTCAAGGGTTTTAGATTTGTTCAGGGACTAGAATTGTATGGTGTTCATATAGTCAATAATTTGGGTTCAACATTATTGTTATAGGTGTGTGACATTTGCATAGTTAAGGATTTGGAGGTTTGATGCAACTACAAGGGGATGCAGTTCATATTTCATGAAAAGGGAAAATGTAGGTGTAGTTGCTATGGGACAATGCATGTTTCTAGGAAAGGGAATAGGTAGTGTAAGTGATAAGAAGTTTTGACTGTTGGAATTCTAGTGCATTTTTGTATGATTGGTGAATGATATGGTTGTCATTGTTGGCAGCATCATCTCCCAAGTTTTCACAGTCTATCGGTAGTAAGTTGACCTGTATACAAAGGCAAATCGGTTAAGCAGTGTGTAGACAGGAGATCAACCAGAGAGCAGTGAGTAGACCGGAACACAAGAGATCAACCGGCAAGCAGTGAGTAGACTGACACAAAAGAGGTCAACCAGCTAAGTAGTGAACAAATCGGTATACAGAAGGTAATCGGCTAGGTAGATTTTGAACCAACAGACTTGGTAATGTTTAGTTAACACCCAGATAAACCAACAGTCTTCTCTAGTCAACCGACAGACTTATCGACATGAACGACTGTCTTGGCAAAGATTCCTGCAGTGATTTGTGGAGAGTGATTTATGGCATGTGAACAGAATTTTGAATCTAATGTTTTGGAGGGAAAGTTGGTGACAGATTGAAAGGGTAATAAATTCACATAATCCATTCTTGATAATGTTGTTATGAATGTGAAAAGTTAATGTGAGAAAATTATGAACACAGGAGGAGCAGAGCATAGTGCAGAGCCGAAGGTCAGAGGACTGACAGAGTGCAGAGCCGAAGGATAAAGAACCAACAGAGTGCAGAACTGAATGTATAAGTAGGAAACCAGTGTTGTACAAAGAAGATACAACCGGTGCAGATAGAGTTTGGTTTTTCAGTGTGATCTGATCAAGCTACCAGTAACCACTCCAACATATCATATTTATGTTGCTTTCTAACCATTGCAGCTAAAATCCCTTAACTGGGTGGACTTTAACAGGTCCCATTGTAAAAATTCCTTAACCGGGTGACATCTTAATTGATGTTCTTAAGTCCTTTAATCGGGCTACCTTGAACAGGGTAAAGGCACTAACAGGCCTTAAACAAAATCCCTTAACTGGGCGACACCTAGCAGTGTCTATGTAATCTCTTAACAGGGATGGCTCCTTACAGGGCGTATTCCAGAAGAGTACAAATTTTATGAGTTCCTACTCACACCATGGTTTTCTCCCTTTTGGGTTTCCACGAGATAAATATTGGTGTCATTGTGTATTTTTTCATGCATGCATATTCTTCTGCAACAATTATTTATATTGATGAATGTTAAGTTATTGCAAACTTAAAGTAAAAGTTTTAATTGGGTTAAAACCAGTACAATGTTGATTCACCCCTCCCCTCTCAACACCGGTTAGGACTAACATTGACAACTATTTTCCGGAAGAGGGATAGGAAAGTGTAGCCACTAGCCCCAATTTCTTCACATACACCAAGGAAAGGGAATATGTAGGCAAATTTATAAGATGTTTATGGCTCCTATCCCAAGGAAGAGGAATAAGAAGGTTTAGGTGTCAAGAAAAAAAATAAGTAGGAAAAAATCTTAGGGAGTGGTTTTTTATGTCAAGGAAAGGAAACATGTAGATGAAAGAACCAAGGGGTCATCATGCTATAATGTCAATAAAGAGGAATAGGTAGACATACGTGTTGGGGGTCAAGGAAGAAGAATAGGTAGCCAAATTCTCTAATGGGGTTGTGGTTCCCATGAATAGGAAGGGGAGAAGGACTATAAAATCACCATATTTGTGTGTTGTCTATGCAAGAAAGGGGTAAAGGTTCAAGATGTATGAGTGCTAGGATATGATATTATGAGTATGAAACATGAATAGAAGATAAAATGATGAAGGTGATAAAATGGAAAATTATAAATATGATCAAATAAAATTGAATGTGATAGATTAGATATAAGGTTATGATAAATTGATGTTCCAAATGACAGGTTTTGTGATTACCAATATTAGAAAGAAAAGGAAAAAGATGAACTTCCACAAGCTATGAACACATACAAAAAGCTAAATGATATTATCAAAGAGTTAAGTAAAATTTATGAATGAGCCTTGCATATATTGGGAAGGTATTGGAGTTAGTCAGGTAGGAAACAATGATTAGCTAGCTCTCCAAGGATGCAACACTTGTAATCTCATTTGATAGGATTTCTATCAGGTGATAAGTGTGTTAGGTCCCGGAGACAACTGAGAGGGGGGAGGGGGGGGGGGGGTGAATTAGTTGTCTAATGAATTCAAACCAAAATTAACTTAACCAAAACTTAATACCAGTAGACATTTTCTCAGTTAATTGCACTATCGGTAAAGATTAATGCATGAAACAGAAAGACAATAACATCCACAACACATAACACCAATATTTGTACGTGGAAACCCTGTAAGGGGAAAAAACACGATGGGAAACCTTACCCACAATCAGATGACACTACTACAGATAGTATGTGTATACAATAAGGGGTCTACACATGTAGAAAGGCCAAGTGCCTAGAGCTCACTACTCAATCACAAATGAGAGTCACATTGACTACAATTGGATGATTAAATCCAATAATAATGTACTACTCAAAATAGCATCTCCATATGTTGGATTCAATACCAGTTTAGCTCTGATATGCCTTCTTCAAACCTTCCTTCAATCTTGAGTGATGTCTGCATGTATAGCTTTGCTGATATTTGCATATACCTTATTACAATCCCTTTTCTTCGCATAGCTTAATCTCACAAATGAGATCTTACATTTATACCTTAATCCTAAGACCAAATGTGTAGGTCAGCTTTACAAAAGATATTACAATAAAATTAATTACAAAGAAACAATATCCAATGCATGATGCGATACAACATGTTGGCTAAATGCATTTACAATAATAACAAATCATCTCTATGATGTGTCGTGCTGATCTGGAATAGATAAGCCTGCCGATGTATAACCTGGACCTATTTGCCAGTAACAACAAATATGCAAACTCAAATATACCAATGAACAAATCTCCAAGACAAAGTGTCCAAATGATGTCTTCGACATAACCAAGTATTTTCCATGTGATTCTTTGTACCAGTGAACAATATATCATGTCGGTGAACCAAATACCGGTGACTGTGCATAAGTCACTTGCTTGCCGATGAACATAGCCAATTCTCTGAATGCTAATAGGTTGACCAGTGTTGATAAGTGTTGACATCAATGACAAAACCATATCAACATATCCAAAATACCAACAATCTCCCCCTTTGGCATTGTTGGCAACACAAGATGGAAAAACCATCAAAGTGCCAAAACAGAAATGCCAAATACCAAAAACCAATAATCTCCCAAAAGAGATCATAACCAGAAATCATAATATCTCTCACCAAAGTAACAATCTCTCCCCCAAGGGATAAAGTCTCTCCCCCTAGGAATAACATGTGTTTTTCCATATCAATCTCTCCCCCTTTGACATCAAATGCCAAAGCAATACAAAAACCAGGTTCAAATACAAAATACCAACTACTCCCTCTGAGAAGTAGCTCTCCTCATCAAAGCCAGAATAAAAGATTTCTCTATTAGTTCTGTTGGTTGATGACAAACATCAATTGTCTAAGTCTCCACCGGTGGGGGTATAACCCCAAGTTGATCTCTGAGATATTCAAAATTCTCCTTAGGCAAAGGCTTAGACAAAATATCTACAATTTGTTCTTTAGTATTCACATAAATCAATTTTACTTCTTTTGCTTCAACATTCTCTTTCAGAAAATTCAATTTGATAGAAACATGTTTAGTTTTTGAATGTAGTACTAGATTCTTAGATATATCAATTGTTGATGTATGACATTAAATATGAGTGTGGTCCTATTTGTTGATTTTGATTTCTTTGATTTCTTGTGGTTTTGATGGATCTTGGATCATGTATCACTCTTTTACTCTTCCATTTTCCTCAGAGTAGGAATTAGATTATATCATTTATAGTAAAATTCCTAGAATGGTTAATTATCATGAACATCCTAGGGGCCTATTTGTCTTCTCAACCTTTGTAGTTGCTACACAATGTGAGGATTTGAATGCTATACCCTATGTCTTTGCCACTTTGTGTATTTTGTTCTCCTCCCAATAATGAAGGGTTTGTGGTGTATTATGTCATCTTTGTGAAGAGGATTGTTTCCAAACATCTTATAGAAGTGAGGCTTAAAGTGTTGTAAAATATTTGCATTCATTCCACTACATTGCCTTAGTTTGGTTAAGTTTATTTCACCCCTTTACTTTTGCCAAAGGCCCCTTTAGACAACAAAGAGTCAACTTCTAAAATCTTGGAGATCGTTTCATAGGGTGTACTGGGTTCTATACCTATGAAACTTCTTGACTGCCCTTATTTAAGCAGAAGCTTCTTAGGGATCAACAATTCTTTACACCTTCATTCGAAGGAGGGCCTTTGAATGAAGCCCCTCTCAATGTAATCTTCATTTGTAGATTGTAATCACACATTTTTTATTGATAATAAAATTTCTTTGTTCTAAGGGGGCCTTTAAACAAAGAAATTATTATTTGTTTGTTTGTTTTTTTAGATACTGTAGATTTATCTATTTTTTTTGGTTTCAATGCATTGAAAAATTTAGGAAATGCTCAATATTTCTTTACATAGCATATGATGCTCTGCAAAAAGGATTGTCAGGAGACACAAAGAACACACAATATCAAACGTTAATCATGTTAGCCTTAGTCAAAAATGAAATATAAAAGAAACTACAATACTTGCCCCCAAGCCATGTCTAGTGTACGAGCCATCAAAATATAACTTCCAAGGTTGTGTAGTTGTGTTCATGAAGATTTCTTCATCTGGGAAGTTAGAAACAAGAGGATGGTCTCCCTTGAGCGGTGCATCAACCAATTGATCTGCAATAACTTGGCCTTTGATAGCCTTACGGTCCATATACTCAGTGTCAAATTCACTCAGAATCATAACCCATTTGGCCAAGCGGCCTATCAATGTTGCCTTGTTGAGTAGGTACTTTAGTGGATCGATCTTAGCAATGAGTTGTACCTTATGTGTTAACATGTAGTGCCTCAATTTGGTGGCTGCCAACATTACTGCTAGGCAAGCTTGCTCAATAGGTGTGTAATTGAATTTGTAGCCTACCAATGTGTGAGAGATGTAGTAGACTACACACTCTTTCCCTTCTGCATTATGTTGTGCCAATAGTACTCCCAATGTTGTGTTTGTAGCTGAGATATATAGCAAGAGAGGTCTTCCTAGATCTGGTGGGATCAACAACAGTGTGTTCATTAGACAGTCCTTAAGCATCTGGAATGCTTGCTGGCATCTTGAGTCCCATTGAAAATGGATATTCTTATGTAGCAGGTATGTGAAGGGATGACACTTATTAGCCAGTTGTGCAATGAATCTCCAAATTGATTGTAGCCGCCCTTGTAGTGTCCTTAATTGAATGATGTTCTTCGAGGGTGGCATGTCCATGATTGCTTTGACCTTTGTAGGATCTACCTCAATGCCTTTGCTTGAGACAATGTACCCTAGGAGCTTCCCTAAGGTTACTCCAAAGACACATTTCTTTGGATTGAGGTGAACATGATATTGTTCTAATCTTTCAAAGATTTTATCTAGTATGGCAAGATGACCTTCCCTTGTTAATGATTTAGCCAGTAAATCATTGACATAATCCTCCATTATGGTGTGCATCATATCATGAAAGATGGTGGTCATTTCTCTCTGATATGTTGCCCCTGCATTCTATGGGCCAAATGGCATCACATTCCAACAGTATGCTCCCCATGGGAATGTGAAGGAAGCTTTATGTTGATCTTCGGGAGAAATTTTTATCTGGTTGTACCCTGAAAAGCCATCCACAAGAGAAAGCATGGCATGCCCTTCTGTTAGGTCCATGAACATGTTGATGTTTGGTAGGGGAAGTCATCTTTAGGACATGCCTTGTTTATATTTCTAAAATCTATACAGATATAGATGCCCCCATTCAGTTTACCAACAAGTACTATACTAGACATCCAGACTGCATAATCAATAGGTCTAATGAAACCAACATCTAATAGCTTCTTAAGTTCTTCTTTGACAAGGACAACAATCTGGGGGTGCATCTTTTGGAGCTTCTGTTTGACAGGTTTGGCTCCTTCTGCTACAATGAGGTGATGCATGACCAAATTTGGATCGAGGCCAAGCATGTCTGCATAGGACCATGCGAAGTTGATCTGATGCTTATGGAAGAATTAGACAAACTTTGGTTGTTCCTTTGAAGTTAAGAGAGATGCCAAATGTATTTGGTGAGGAGTCTCAGGGGTCCCCACATTGAATTCTTTTGTTTCCTCTATGAGGATAGTTAATCTTTCCTGATTTGTACTGAAGGGGAGGATGTCAAACCTTTCATCCTCAGGCACCTTAGAGAGGTTTTCACCATTGGATTCGCTCTTTGTTTTGAATTTTTTGGGATTAAAAAGTGCCATCGTGTGGTTTTCACTACAAGATCCATGTTTTATTGTGATATTTTTGTAGTTGAAAGGTTTGGCATCTGCCCCAAAGTACGTTGTGATGTTAAGTTCGACAGAAAATCCAGCTTTGTGATCCCCGCTTGGTATGTTATCCCGTAGTTCCAAAAAGTCTATGATTGCCTCATGGTTTTGGAATTGGTCAAGGCATGGGGGATTTGGTTGATTCCATTCGATGAGTTCAGGATGGATAATGGGCATTACCTCATCAATCAAGTTAAGTTCATGGGAGGCATCAATGATGGTTAATACACTGGTGTGAAGGTCATCAATGGTACTCTCCCTGTTAGGTTCAGGCGTAGGATGTAACGCAGGGTCTGTGGAAGGTGCTTCTAGTTCAGGAACCTAGAAGGTTTTGATCTGTGCCTCTCCATAAACAAGTATGACTTTGCATGGTGGTGTGGGTGACGTGTCTTCCACATCTGAAATATTGAGATGTACCGAGTCAAATTCCCACTCATGTGAGTCGGTCTCTCAATCACTTTCAAACATCCTATTACTATACAAAAATAGGATGTCGTTGGAGTTGAATAGTGCTATGTGACCGACTTATGTACTTCTGGAGATGGAATTGGTGGTACTATGAGCGTTGCTGATGGGTTTATTTGTTCTGTCGATGCTGCTGGGGGTGTTGATATTATTGATGGTGTTATTAATGCAGTTGCTGCTGTTGATGGGGTTGTTAGTTTGATTGGTGGGATGATTGGTGTTGCAGGTGGGATTATCAGTGCTGCAGGTATGAGTATGGGTGTTGTGGGTATCGTGAATACTACTGGTGGGATTGTAGGTTTTGCAGGCATTTTTATTAGTGTGATTGGTGTTGTGGGTACTGCTGATGCTACTGATAGAATTATCAATCTTGTTGGTGCAGTTGGGGTTGTTGGTGCCGCAGATATAATCAAGGATGGCCTCTTTAGATTAATAGGCTGATATAGAGGTGTGTTGGGTTTCCCTTTGAATATGAGCGTAAGAAGAGATTCCTTTTGAAAACCAACTCCATTTTTATCCCTGGGTTTTAAATCTTGTTGCAAGGGCTCTTGTCCTCTTTGTTTACATGATCCTAAAGCACTATGGCCATCATAGACCATTCTCTGCATAATAGTAAATCCTTTTCCATATTTGTTTGTGGGAAGCTTTTCCTTCAAGCTTGCTTTGTCAATAGGGTCTGTGTAGAGCCATTCTGCTATGTCTTCATCCATGGTTTCTTCCTCCTGACTTTTTCCAGGTGTAAATTGTGCCAATGTAAAAGTGCTTTTGGGCAGTGGTGTTTGAAGAAAACCTTGGGGCTTGCCATGAGTTCTGAGGGATGTGTGTAATTGTCCCACATAAAACAGTTGGCTTAGATAATATTCCACATGACCTTCCTTTCCCATTTTCATTTTCAACTTCTCTTGCTTGGGTGTAGGGATTATTGAGTTGGAAAGAGAGGCGGGATTTAAATAAGATGAGGAAGGAATATCTTCCCTGTTGTTAGGTACAATGATCTCTAGTTGATGGTTAATATTGTTGCAATATGCAAAGGGATTTGCATCACCAAGGATTGTAATCTCTACCCCATTATGCGAAAATTTGATACATTGGTGGTAGGTAGCAGGGATTGCTTGCATGGCGTGTATCCAAGGTCTCCCTAACAAGAGATTATATGGTAGAGGAAGGTCTAGAACTTGGCAAACTATGTGCTTCACCATGGGCCCTATCCTTTTACTAGCATCCACTGATTCTACTGCATACCCCAATGCTGTGACCAACTGCAATGTGCATATATTTAGACCGACTCCATTGTCAATCAAGACTCGCTTGATCCTATGTTGGTTTACAAATCCTTCAATATGGAGAGAGGCGTTATGGGGTTGTTGAAAGGATGCATTGTCACTTTCAGAAAAAGTAAGACATGGTGATGACTTCAGATTACCAACCATAGCTTAAAATTGATCTGTATTAAGGTTGGCAGGGACTAACACTTCTTGGAGAGCTTGGTCCAAGATTGTTTTGTGGGATAGAGATAAGTGTAAGAGCTCTAGTATGAAGATGAGTGCGGGCATTTTATCTAACTTCTCCACAAGATTATACTACCTGGGGATGAGTGTTGATCCTTGTGGATCTTCTTTGATAGGGATCTTGCTACGACGCATAACAACATTGCATTCAAGATTTGGATTTTTGATGGTGAGGGTTGCAATTTGTTCATCTGCATCATACAGGTGATTCACAGTATAATTATACGCAGCCTGCATATAATTTGTAGTGTTTGTGTTTCGCCCTGAAGTGGAAGAACCCCTTTGATGATGTGATGGGAGTGGATTTTTAAACATTAGATGATCATCATTGGTCTTTTTGGGGTCATTTCCTTCGATTTCAATTTCGCCTCTGTCAAATAAGATCTTGAACAAGATCTTTCAGTTGATGGCAATTACTTATCTTATTGCCTCTTCCCTGATGAAATTCACAATGTTCATGGTCTCGCCACCATGAAGGCTTAACTTGAGGCTCATAGTTAGAAGTCTTGGGTAAGATTACAAGATTAGAGGATATCAATTGATGCAAGATTGTTTCAATGGGTTCCCCTAAGGGTGTGTGCATGCATATTGGTTTGAAATTTTGTCGCTTTGGTTTTGATTCCTCTTGTTGTGTGTTACGACCTTGATTTTGTTGTTTATTGACGATGTTGTTGTTAGGAGGGGGGTTTTTCCCTGCAAATTTGACTACAGGTTGTGCAAGTTTTAATGTCCTTGCATCTACTATCCCGTCATTGACAACGTTCTTGTTCTTTTTCCAAAATTTGGGTTTATCACTATTATATCGTGGGAAAGGACCATCCTTAGGTTCATTATAAATCTTGATGAGTCCCTTCTTGATAAGGGCCCTTTCACATTTTAGTCCTTGAGTGATCATCTCTTCAAATGAATATATACCCTTCATGTCTAAATGGAATTCCATCTCATCGTTCAAGTTTAAAATGAAAATTTTGACTAGTTCTTGTTCAGGTAGATGAAGGGAACGTCTGCTAGATAATTGCCTCCACCGTTGTAAGAAAGTTGAAAACAACTCTACAGGATTTTTTTTGGTGTTGCATAGATCTGCCATGGTGACATCGCGCTCTATGTTGTGCGAGTAATGAGCGATAAATTTTTGTACTAGTTCTTTGAATGTTTAGATGCCACCTGTTATTTGTGAGAACCATTGTGTAGTGGTGCCTCCCAAACTTTGGGGAAAGAGGCGCATGAGATAGGTGTCCTCATAGGCCACCTCTAAAAAGGCTGAGTGAAATTATCTCATATGATCTCTAGGATCTCCTTTGCCTCGATACTTCTCAAATTTTGGTGTTTCAAACCCTTGTGGAAAAGGTGGCATGAGCATGTTCCTATCAAAGGGATAGGGACAAATGCCATTGAGTGAAAACAAAGTAGTCTTTATACCACTGTTTAATTGTTGAGCGAGGTTTTCGATTTGTTGTCTTAACATATCTATTTCTGAAGGAGGTGGAGGAGGAGGGGGATTCCTTTGAAGATTAGGATCATATCAGAAGTATTCTCTACCTCTTCCACCATCATGACGACTATGATGTTCAGATGTTTGTTTTATATGTGCTGTATCAAAGTCAGGGGGTAGTTTGGTACCCTCCTCAGCAAGTCTTAGGAAATGTGCATCTGCATTTTTCTAAGAATCTCATCGAAGAGCCTGTTGAATTTCATGTTATGTTGCGCTCTTTCTATATCATCGGGTATCAGAGTGTTGGGATCCTTTGAATTGGTGCTTCCTCCAATGGCCTCCTGAAAAATCATTGAGGGTGTCTTCTTCCTCTTCAATTTCTGGTTGTCGGTTTCTCATTGATCTTGTGTAAGCCATGTTTTTGATGTTTGTGAAAATGATTTATGAGGTGATGATGATGTGTTTGATTTAAGACAAGGGTTGTGAAATGTTTGTTTGAATGATAAATCTCTAACACTAAAGGTTGAATGTCAACAAAAAATCTTTGTGAATTGCTCTTGTGTTTTCAACAATTTTGATGTGATAAGGTATAGCAAGGTTTGAGATGTGTTATAAACCAAGCTACCTAGCAATGAGAGGAGGCACTCATAGACCAGTTTTAACATGTGCAGAAATGACTCTTAAGATGATTGATCCTAGATGAGAGACACTCTAAAAAGTGATTTGTTGTTTTGATTTAGCAATGTCTAAAAAGAACCAAGGACAAGACCTTTTTGTGTTTTGAGATTTAGATGGATTGTGATGTGTTTTAAATGTGAAAGTGGAAATGGGTAGGATGTGTGTCTCAATAGAAGCTTTCTGTGATAAAGGGGGTGTCTACTTCTTCCTCTCTTTCAGGGGTTGGTGGTTCCCCTCTAGCTTCGTTGTAGGTAATACAAATTTGAGGAAATAAAGAAGGGTTGATCTTGCCCCGTTTGTTTTTGTGATAACCAAAAGCTCTGTATTGCGTGAAAGCTCTATTTCTCAAAGGCTCTTCATCAAATTTGTTGGATTGACCTTGAAGGTACAAATGTACTGCTGATGCTACTGATTGAATTATCAGTCTTGTTGGTGCAGTTGGGGTTGTTGGTGCCACAGATATAATCAAGGATGGCCTCTTTAGAGTAATAGGCTGATATAGAGGTGTGTCGGGTTTCCATTTGAATCTGAGCTTAAGAAGGGATTCCTTTTGAAAACCAACTCCATTTTTGTCCCTGGGTTTTAAATCTTGTTGCAAGGGCTCTTGTCCTCTTTGTTTACTTGGTCCTAAAGCACTATGGCCATCATAGGCCATTCTCTGCACGATAGTAAAGCCTTTTCCATATTTGTTTGTGGGAAGCTTTGCCTTCAAGCTTGCTATGTCAATAGGGTCTGTGTAGAGCCATTCTGCTATGTCTTCATCCATGGTTTCTTTCTCCCGACCTTTTCCAGGTGTAAATTGTGCCAATGTACAAGTGCTTTTGGGCAGTGGTGTTTGAAGAAAACCTTGGGGCTTGCGATGAGTTCTAGGGGATGTGAGTAATTGTCCCACACAAAACGGTTGGCTTAGATTATATTCCCTAGGACCTTCCTTTCCCATTTTCATTTTCAACTTCTCTTGCTTGGGTGTAGGGATTATTGAGTTGGAAAGAGAGGTAGGATTTAAATAAGATGAGGAAGGAATAGCTTCCCTGTTGTTAGGTACAATGATCTCTAGTTGATGGTTAATATTGTTGCAATATGCAAAGGGATTTGCATCACCAAGGATTGTAATCTCTACCCCATTATGTGGAAATTTGATACATTAGTGGTAGGTAGAAGGGACTACTTGCATGGCGTGTATCCAAGGTCTCCCTAACAAGAGATTATATGGTAGAGGAAGGTCTAGAACTTGGCAAACTATGTGCTTCACCATGGGCCCTATCCTTTTACTAGCATCCACTGATTCTACTGCATACCCCAATGTTGTGACCAACTGCAATGTGCATATATTTAGACTGGCTCCATTGTCAATCAAGACTTGCTTGATCCTATGTTGGTTTACAAATCCTTCAATATGGAGAGAGGCGTTATGGGGTTGTTGAAAGGGTGCATTGTCACTTTCAGAAAAAGTAAGACATGGTGATGACTTCAGATTACCAACCATAGCTTAAAATTGATCTGTATTAAGGTTGGTGGGGACTGACAATTCTTGGAGAGCTTGGTCCAAGAATTTTTTGTGGGATGGAGATAAGCATAAGAGCTCTAGTATGAAGATGAGTGAGGGCAATTTATCTAACCGCTCCACAAGATTATATTGCTTGGGGATGAGTGCCAATCCTTGTGGAGCTTCTTTGATAGGGATCTTGCTACGACGCGTAACAACATTGCTTGCAGGATTTGGATTTTTGATGGTGAGGGTTGCAATTTGTTCATCTGCATCATACAAGTGATTCACAGTATAATTGTACGCAGCCTGCGTATAATTTGTAGTGTCTGTGTTTCACCCTGAAGTGGAAGGACCCCTTTGATCATGTGATGGGAGTGGATTTTTAAACATTAGATGATCATCATTGGTCTTTTTAGGGTCATTTCCTTCGATTTCAATTTCGCCTCTGTCAATAAAATCTTGAACAAGATCTTTCAGTCAATGGCAATTACTTGTCTTATGGCCTCTTCCCTGATGAAATTCACAATGTGCATGGTCTCACCGCCATGAAGGCTTAACTTGAGGCTCATAGTTAGACGTCTTGGGTAAGATTACAAGATTAGAGGATATCAATTGATGCAAGATTGTTTCAATGGGTTCCCCTAAGGGTGTGTGCGTGCATATTGGTTTGAAATTTTGTCGCTTTGGTTTTGATTCCTCTTGTTGTGTGTTACGACCTTGATTTTGCGGTTTATTGACGGTGTTGTTGTTAGGAGGTGGGTTTTGCCCTGCAAATCTGACTATAGGTTGTGCAAGTTTTAATTTCATTGCATCTACTATCCTATCATTGACAACGTTCTTGTTCTTTTTCCAAAATTTGGGTTTATCACTATTATATCGTGGGCAAGGACCATCCTTAGGTTTATTATAAATATTGATGAGTCCCTTCTTGATAAGGGCCCTTTCACATTTTAGTCCTTGAGTGATCATCTCTTCAAATGATTTTGTACCCTTCTGTGTAGGAGAAAAAGTGACACTAAGCAAACATGCCCTAATCTCACTTTCAACCACACACTTGTGGAATACGAAAGAGCCTAGAGGTATCACACAATTGGCTACTTCTTTTTGTGGAAGAGAGAGCCACAGGCTACCTATTAGGATTTCTATTCCTTTGTTGCAATTGAAAGATGCAATGATGCAAGTTCAATCCCTAACCCCAAAGTGCAAGTATGAACTAATAACAAGATTGCAGAATTGAACTTAAACAATGGAAAGTTGTAAGCACAAGGACAAGACAAGAATGTAAATGCGTACCCGGTGTTAAAATATGAATGAAAATGTTCGGGTCAGGGGCGCAGGCGCCACTGTCCTGATTCTGCCCCTGAAACTGCTCCGGAAACTGTTGTTTTGCAACCTGGAAAGCTGTCAAAAATGCTGAAAACTGTTGTCTGTCAGGAGGACTAGGGCGCCCAGCGCCCCTGTCACAGGGACCAGGGCGCCCAGCGCCCCTGTCCTTGCAGGACTAGGGCACCCCACGCCCCTGTCCTGGTCTTTTGCTCTGAAATTTGGTGTGTAGTTCTGTCTTGGTCTGCTTCTTCCGGATCTACAACTTGCGGCATCGTCCGAATTCCGAAACCTGCACTTATATCTGAAAAGGTGTGGTGGGCGGCTATATAGGGTTTTGCCTTAGTCAAACCCCCGCTTTGGTGATTTCCACCTCCACGAATAGCCAAGTTGTATTGTAAAAGTAGTGTGTGTGCAGACCTTGTGTGTGTGCAAGATCCTAAAATGCAAGTAAGCAAACTAGAGCAACCTAGAAAGTAAACCCTAATTGCTTGTAAATGATAGTGTAAATGCTCTAAATCAAGGTGCAAAGTGATCTAAAGCATGAATATAAATGATATAATGAGGCTTATGCAAAGACATGAAAACAACATGAAATCATACCCAACCCCAAGGGAGGGGTACAAGCCAATCTTCAGTCGGTGATCCCTTATTGCTCTTCAATGCCTTCAAAGCCCTAAATGGATGAATGGAATTGATGAATGCTTGATGGATGGATGTTGGATGTTGTTGAATTCTTCAAAGATCTGCTCTTTCACTGCATATGAGGTTCCTTGAAAGCCAAAATTCGGATCCTTTCAAATGAAGAAAGAGAGCTCTTATATATGAAACCCTAGGTCTTAATTTCAACTTTTGGCCGACCTAGAGATTGAATCTCCCACCAATTTCTTGGGGTTAAGATTTATTTTATGATTGGATCGCGCTCCTAAAATTTTGAGAAAAATGTTTGGGACC
Source organism: Cryptomeria japonica (assembly GCF_030272615.1). NCBI lineage: Eukaryota > Viridiplantae > Streptophyta > Pinopsida > Cupressales > Cupressaceae > Cryptomeria > Cryptomeria japonica. The sequence continues at coordinate 49,310,948 of NC_081412.1, read as the reverse complement.
GTGTGCACTCCGGGCGCCATGGTCCCGGCAACTTTTCACCAAATTTTCAGGGCCATCGGATATGATGATTTTAGAGAGAATCCCAAAGTTACAAGTGATTTTGAGATGTTTTGACCCCCGAAATCAAGCCCCCAAGTTCAAAATAGGACCTAATTAGGGTTTTTGATTAAATGATGTATTGGAGGAATAAAATGAAAGGGGCACACTTTAATGAAAAGGGCCCAACTTTATGATATGGGAGATGATAAAATAGGACCTTAGACCTAATTAATTTAATTAATTAAGTGCTAAAGGGGAAATGCAATGCAAAATGCAAGATGCACCAAGGCGGGTGCTAAACTAGGTGTGAAATTGTACCACTCTAGCAAGTGCGTACAATTTATGATGCTACACCTTCATATCTAAATTGAATTCCATCTCATCGTTCAAGTTTAAAATGAAAATTTTGACTAGTTCTTGTTCAGGCAGATGAAGGGAACGTCTGCTAGATAATTGCCTCCACCGTTGTAAGAAAGTTGAAAAAAACTCTACAGGATTTTGTTTGGTGTTGCATAGATCTGCCATGGTGACATCACGCTCTATGTTGTGCGAGTAATGAGCAATAAATTTTTTTACTAGTTCTTTGAATATTCTGATGCCACCTGTTATTCGTGAGAACCATTGTGTAGTGGTGCCTCCCAAACTTTGGGGAAAGAGGCACATGAGATAGGTGTCCTCATAGGGCACCTATAAAAAGGCTAAGTGAAATTCTCTCACATGATCTCTAGGATCTCCTTTGCCTCGATACTTCTAAAATTTTGGTGTTTCAAACCCTCATGGAAAAGGTGGCATGAGCATGTTCCTATCAAAGGGATAGGGACAAATGCCATTGAGTGAAAACCAAGTAGTCTTTATACCACTATTTAATTGTTGAGCGAGGTTTTCGATTTGTTGTCTTAACATATCTGATTCTGAAGGATGTGGAGGATGAGGGGGATTCCCTTGAAGATTAGGATCATACCGGAAGTATTCTCTACCTCTTCCAACATCATGATGACTACGATGTTTAGATGTTTGTCTTATCTGTATTGTATCAAAGTCAGGGGGTAGTTTGGCACCCTCCTGAGCAAGTCTTAGGAAATGTGCATCTGCATTTTTCTAAGAATCTCATCGAAGAGCCTATTGAATTTTGGGTTATGTCGCACTCTTTCTATATTGTCATGTGTCAGAGTGCTGGGATCCTCTGAATTGATGCCTCCTCCAATGGCCTCCTGAAAAATCGTTGAGGGTGTCTTCTTCCTCTTCAATTTTTGGTTGTCGGTTTCTCATTGATCTTGTGTAAGCCATGTTTTTGATGTTTGTGAAAATGATTTATGAGGTGATGATGATGTGTTTGATGGAAGACAAGGTTTGTGAAATGTTTGTTTGAATGATAAATCTCTAACACTGAAGGTTGAATGTCAACAAAAATTCTTTGTGAATTGCTCTTGTGTTTTCAACAATTTTGATGTGATAAGGCATAGCAAGGTTTGAGATGTGTTATAAACCAAGCTACCTAGCAATGAGAGGATGCACTCATAGACTAGTTTTAACATGTGTAGAAATGACTCTTAGGATGATTGATCCTAGATGAGAGACACTCTAAAAAGTGATTAGTTGTTTTGATTTAGCAATGTCTAAAAAGAACCAAGGACAAGACCTTTTTGTGTTTTGAGATTTAGATGGATTGTGATGTGTTTTAAATGTGAAAGTGGAAATGGGTAGGATGTGTGTCTCAATAGAAGCTTTATGTGGTAAAGGGGGTGTCTACTTTTTCCTCTCTTTCAGGGGTTGGTGGTTCCCCTCTAGCTTCGTTGTAGGTAATACAAATTTGAGGAAATAAAGTAGGGTTGATCTTGCCCCGTTTGTTTTTGTGATAACCAAAAGCTCTGTATTGCATGAAAGCTCTATTTCTCAAATGCTCTTCATCAAATTTGTTGGATTGACCTTGAAGGTACAAATGTACTGCTGAAGCTACTGATGGAATTATCAGTCTTGTTGGTACAGTTGGGGTTGTTGGTGCCACAGATATAATCAAGGATGGCCTCTTTAGAGTAATAGGCTGATATAGAGGTGTGTTGGGTTTCCCTTTGAATATGAGCTTAAGAAGAGATTCCTTTTGAAAACCAACTCCATTTTTGTCCCTGGGTTTTAAATCTTGTTGCAAGGGCTCTTGTCCTCTTTGTTTACATGGTCCTAAAGCACTATGGCCATCATAGACCATTCTATGCATGATAGTAAAGCCTTTTCCATATTTGTTTGTGGGAAGCTTTGCCTTCAAGGTTGCTTTGTCAATAGGGTCTATGTAGAGCCATTCTGCTATGTCTTCATCCATGGTTTCTTCCCCCTGACTTTTTCCAGGTGTAAATTATGCCAATGTACAAGTGCTTTTGGGCAGTGGTGTTTGAAGAAAACCATGGGGCTTGCCATGAGTTCCGGGGGATGTGAGTAATTGTCCCACACAAAATAGTTGGCTTAGATTATATTACCCAGGACCTTCCTTTCCCATTTTCATTTTCAACTTCTCTTGCTTGGTTGTAGGGATTATTGAGTTGGAAAGAGAGGCGGGATTTAAATAAGATGAGGAAGGAATAGCTTCCCTGTTGGTAGGTACAATGATCTCTAGTTGATGATTAATATTGTTGCAATATGCAAAGGGATTTGCATCAACAAGGATTGTAATCTCTACCTCATTATGCGAAAATTTGATACATTGGTGGTAGGTAGAAGGGACTCCTTGCATGGCGTGTATCCAAGGTCTCCCTAACAAGAGATTATATGGTAGAGGAAGTCTAGAACTTGGAAAACTATGTGCTTCACCATGGGCCCTATCCTTTTACTAGCATCCACTGATTCTACTGCATACCCCAATGTTGTGACCAACTGCAATGTGCATATATTTAGACCAGCTCCATTGTTAATCAAGACTCACTTGATCTTATGTTGGTTTACAAATTATTCAATATGGAGAGAGGCGTTATGGGGTTGTTGAAAGGATGCATTGTCACTTTAAGAAAAAGTAAGACATGGTGATGACTTCAGATTACCAACCATAGCTTAAAATTGATTTGTATTAAGGTTGGCGGGGACCGAGTCTTCTTGGAGAGATTGGTCCAAGATTTTTTTGTGGGATGGAGATAAGCATAAGAGCTCTAGTATCAACTAAGTTATACATATTAAAGTTAAAAAATATTATCAAATTTACTAAAACTAAAAAATAAAAGTAATTAACTAAGTTTCTTACATTAAAATATTATAGTAAAGTAATTAAATTACACATATTTAAGGCAAAAAATATCAAGTAAAAATATGTGTAACTAATATACAAATTTAACATATATATTAAAAACAAATATTACTATAACTTAATAATAAAATTAAAATATGTGTAAGGAATGTAAAATTTTAACATCCATAATATATAACTAATTAAATGATTTTAACATATGTAAGTTAAAATTAATGATTAGTTAAAAAAAAACAAAAAAAAACTAAAAGTAAAAAAAAAAATTAACTAAATTACTTAGTTAAAAATATTTACTTAGTTACTTTTATTTTTAACTTAGTTAAATATTTAACTTAGTTAATATGTGTAACTTAGTTACTTTTATTTTTAACTTAGTTAATATGTGTAACTTAGTTACTTACTTACATATTTTTAACCAAGTAACTTAGTTACTTTTATTTTTACTTTTAGTTAATTTTTTGATTTTTTTTTAACTTAAATATGTGTAACTAATCATTAATTTTAACTTGCATATGTTAAAATCACTTAATTAGTTATATATCATGGATGTTAAAATTTTACATTACTTACACATATTTTAATTTTATTTTTAGGTTATATTAATATTTGTTTTTAATATATATGTTAAATTTGTATATTAGTTACACATATTTTTACTTAATTACACATATTTTTACTTTTATTTTTAAATGAAAAAAAATCAAAAATATGTGTAAGTTAATATTTTTAGCTAAGTAACTTAGTTACTTTTATTTTTACTTTTAGTAAAAAAATTTTGATATTTTTTAACTTAAATATGTGTAACTTAATTACTTTACTATAATATTTTTCACTAAGAGACTTAGTTAATTACTTTTATTTTTTAGTTTTAGTAAATTTGATAATATTTTTTAACTTAAATATGTATAACTTAGTTAAAAATATTTCAGTTAAAAATAAACTATTATTTACCTATTTATATGTATGTAAATAATTAAAAAATAATATTATTAAAATTTCTATATAATACATATATCTTAAAATCATCAATTACATATTATAAATATTATAATATGATTTTTATTAAAATAAATAGAAATTAAAAAAAACAAAATCATATAACTTATTATTAAAGAATCTAAATATATAATCAACTATTAATTTATTATATTACTTATTGTAACTTTTAAATATATATATAATAAATTAATAACATATTAAATTAAATGAACGCGACAGGACTGTACTAATCTTGGGGGCAGAACTTCTGACGCGACAGTTTGATTGGACTGGCGTGATGGCATGGGGGCAGGGAAGGCATGGCATGGGGGGGGGAGCGTTTTGTCCCCTGGGTAGCCATTGCCGGATGACCACTACCATCGCTGCATATGGCCGGGGGTGCATCCACCAAACAGTCTTATTAACAGCAAAACATTAATCAAACGGTTTATCACTGGGCCCCACCTAAGCCACTCTAAGAGGTCAACGCTTCGAGTGTGTTGGTTAAGCCCAACCAGCCTAACCCTATGAAAGGAAGGAATATCACCCTTCTTTATCATGCCTGTGGGAGTCCATATTTACTTCTGCTTTTTCTTTTCTTTCTTGATTTTCCACGATATAGGGGAAAGGACTCAGTAGTTGAGCGCGTTCCAATTCTTGTGATAGAAGTTGTTGATTTAATACCCCAATACTTCTTGATTCTGCACCAATAGTTGTATGATAAGTACCAATAATTGAATGAAATATACTATTTGTTCTGAAAAGTAACCAATCATGTGATGACACATCAACTGCACAAGTATTGGGCCCTTTTGCACACCTATTGGTCTCACTTTTTTTTGGGGCTGTTTTGGATACCTTGGCAAAAAACATGTTGATGTGGCATCATATTTGATGATGTGGCCCTGAAACCTTAGTTATAAGTAGGAGATTTGCCAAGTAAGCTGCTGTAAAAAAATTGGAATGATTTGAAATTTCTACGTAAGATTTTGATAAACACGAAGTTAGGGTGCACAACTACTGAATCATTTGCCCTAGATGCGGGATGCTTTCCCTAGATGCCATATTTATTTCAGCTCACGGGAAGTAAAAAGGGGCAGGATATTTTTCCTGGTTTGATGCAGACTTTCAACGTCATAAGAGGCAATAACGTGGAAGCACAGCCAACACGAACTTCGCAGGAAAGTTGAAATAAAGCTTACCATTTTTATCTTCGTCGACACGGTCATTGACACCACGACAACAACATGCATTAATCTTTCTCATCGAGTACCTAATTTGATCGCCTATTTCTAACTCCCAAGTCTTCTTGTGACCTGTTGAAGCACCGAATTCCTTGTTTTCAACATATCCATTTTTTATTTGTTTGCTTTTTCACCAGAGCATCAATTTCCTGTTGATGGCATCCACTTCCACATCTGGTAGAGGAGAGCAGGAACTCGATCCATTTCTGGTAGTTGAACCTCCGAGCACAATGATAAAATCCTCCTTGTCTGTAAAACAGTTTGACGTATTCAAAACAACTCTGGCTCGGCAGCTTTACAATTCTCTACACAAAGCTGAGATCCGGGCGTATCTTGATTCTGAAGAGACTGAATTGGGAGAATCAATTTCTTCTACCATAAAGAACGCCATATTCTCTGCTACAGTGCACATAGCCATCTTCTCACCGCGATATGTAGAGTCTGCTTGGTGCTTAGCTGAGCTAACCCTAATGTTTCAAACCCGGGCTAGAATTATTCCCCTGTTTTACCATGTTCAGCCTTCAGACTTCCGCTACATTAAAAATGGAGTTGCAGATGCATTTTCCAAACACGAAGAGAAGGGCAGATATCCTCATCATGACATTCAACAGTGGAAAGAATGCCTCCAGAACATTTCAGGGATAATGGGCTACCAATTCAACGGACAGAATGAGTAAGACATCGTCTTATACTTTCCATCTATATACATTTTCTTTATTTTGTTGAATTTTTTTCCTATAAACTACTTCAATCTATGTTAAAATCTCTTTGTATTTAGTATATTAGGTTTTATACTTCACATTGGAGAAAGAGTTTGGGAAGTAAGATTAAATATTACCCATTTTCTTGCAACACGTTTTAATATTTTTTTTACTACAAACAGCGATCTGAATAAGCTATGTTGTGACATCGTATCTGCCGTAGTTAAGGAGAAGCAAAAGAGAAAAATTCCACTCCAAGTTGCAAAATATGCTGTGGGGCTTGATGAGCTTGTGAAAGATTTCCATAGCTATTGCCAGGCAAATGGGCAGATGAGAGATAAAATAATTGGTATCTTTGGAATGGGAGGCTCTGGCAAGACCACTCTCGCCAAAGATTTGTTCAATCGCAAACATTCAGAATTTAGTGAATCAACTATCCAGTTTGATGTGCGGGAAAATGATGTCAAAGGTGCGCTCACTTCTCTGCAAAGTAAACTTCTCAATGATTTATTTCCTGTAAATCATCATTCGTTTTGTAGTATAGAAGAAGGAACTGCCCATATCAAGCATAACTTTCAAGGGAGCCGTGAATCAAGTTTCCTTATAGTTATAGATGATGTTGATAATCAGATGCAACTAGATGCTATATTACCCATAGATGCCCTGAATCCCAATAGTTTGGTGATTGTCACAACCCGTGATGAGAGGCTTCTTATACAGGCCGGAGTAAGAGTCCGCTATAAGATGAAAGAAATGAGTCCACAGCATAGCAGACAACTCTTCTGTTGGCATGCATTTCATAGGCAATCTTGTAAAACTGGGTTTGAAAATTTGGTAGACAGCTTTGTCAAAGCATGTGGAGGTTTACCTCTTGCTCTTCGAGTAATGGGTGGGCATGTTTTTGGCAGCGACAAGGCTTATTGGAAGTTGCAATTAGATCTTGTTAAGGCAAGACTACACAAAGACATAAAATATACACTTAAGATAAGCTATGATGCTTTGGAAGAGGATGAAAAACAGATCTTTATGGATATAGCATGCTTTTTCATAGGGAAAAAGGTGAGCACGGCCATAAGTATATGGAAGGCTTCAAAGTGGAGAGCTGAACATGCGCTTCAGACCCTCAAAGACAAGTGCCTTGTTGAAGTGCAACTTTGTGTTGATCGACAGGATACCTTTTCTCTTCATATAAAATACGAATATGAGCCAACAATTGTTATGAGAATGCATGACCACCTCAGGGACTTGGGGAGAGAAATGGCAAACAATGAATCGAGCAATCCTTGTCGACTGTGGCGTCGTATAGATCTTGTATGTGTTTTTGCGACCTTAATTTCATGCGTGAAATGTTTTATTTTCTATAAGCTGTTAAAACATTTTTAATTCTAACTCCATAGAAATTTGAATTCAGATTGAAATGCAATATATTCTCACCCAGTCAGAAGGAAAGACTTTCAGATATTTCAATGAAACTGCCAACCACATGACATATCTTCTGGAGACTTCAAAGACATCAACTGATTTACAATGGCTTGAACTTCATTCTAATTCCGGCCATCGGGATATTCCTGACTGGATTCCTCTACCAAATTTGCACACTTTAAGACTTGAAGGAGTATCACCTGCGAGATTGTGGCAAAGGGATGGCCAGGTATATGCTTTTTCTTGATCAAAAATAATTTTTTGGTAGCATCAGCAAATAGTTCATTCGATTGTAAGATGTTTTTTATCATTCAAGAAACAACAGTTTGAAACGAAGCGATTGTGAATTTCAGGTTCCACTCAAGTTGAGAGAGCTATATTGCTGTTTTAATGGTCATTGTTATCTGGGCTTCACCCGCCATATTTTTATCACGGGTTTAAACGAACTGGTGAGTTTGTTTGGAATGTTAAAATATCTGGAAAGTCTGTACCTACAATTTGGATCTGAAATTCAAATCTTAGAATGGAAATGCTTGCTAAAATCTGTAAGAGAACTCACAAATCTGAAAACATTAGAGTTTGCATCCTTAAACGTAGAAGGGGAATTCAATTTGAGCAACAGGGGAGAGACAACTGATGATCGTTTTTGTATGAGAAGCCTTGAAGCCATAACTCTGTGTTGTGCATTCAAAACAAGGAAGGTCTCAATTAGTGGACAGTTGTGTCCCACCCTTAAATCTCTTAAACTTTATTCTATGGCAGATCTAATTGAAGTGGATTTGGCAGGAGTAACCACACTGGAGTGTCTGGTGCTGTTGGACTGTGGAAACTTGAGAGAAGTATTGGGCAGTGATCTGTTAGAACTTGAAATGTTCAGCATAAAATTATGCCGGACTATTAGAGAGTTGCCAAATTTTGGGCATGTCGGTTCTCTCAAGAGGATCTATATTCGCCGCTGTCGGAACCTGCAGGATATATCAGCCTTTGAAAAATTGAAGGGATTGAAGAGGATTTGGATTTCGTATTGCCCAGAGCTTAAGGATATAAATGCTCTTGAACAACTGAAGGGTTTGAAGAGAATCTGGATTGAGGAATGTACAAAGCTGCAAGGTGTAATATGTTTTACAGATATGAAGGGGTTGAAGAGAATCTTCATCGGAGGTTGTGCAAGGCTGCAGAGTATAGAAGGCATTGAATTTTTAATATGGTTGGAGAGCATTATCATTACTGCATGCCCGAAGCTGCAGAATATAAAGGGTATTGAAGAATTGAAAGGACTGAAGGAGATGATTATTGCAGATAGTCCTGTAATAAATTGCGTTGAAAGGTTGCAGGTATTAAACACAGATATATTTATTTTCTCGTTATTTTGTCCATCATTTCCTTTTAGGTTAGTTGCTCTGCTGCGATTTCTTTTATTTGTGAAATTGTTGCCTCTGAGTAAAGTATTTGTAAATATTCTGTTTTCGGTTTTCCATGTATACTGTTGAAAATAATTTAGTAAGAGCACTGTGATTTCAGAGATTGCCGTGGGATCTTACAATTCTAGTGGGCAGATCGGCCATGTCAGATTTAATCGCAGATGAAGATGACTTCGCATGGAGATGGCCTCTGTCAGATTTTAACGCAGATAAAATGGGCGACACATTGTCTATTGCAGATGGTTTCTGTGAAATAGAGTGTGAGAAGATAAATAAGAAACATGTAGAGGAGATGATCAATTCGTTTCATAAAAAGCAACATTCGCTCAGTACATTCATCTTTTGTGCAATACTTAATGGGTTACCTCGCATAGGGAGCAACATTTGTAATGGGACCAGGATTATGGTCGAGGGGGATCCTCTCCGAACACATACAAATCTCTGTAGTGAGCGTGCATATTGGATATATGCGTGTGTGGTTAATGAAGAAAAGCTTTCGAAACATGACTCCTGGCTGCCATCTTCTTGTGATATAGAGAAGGCGTTTTTAATGGGAGTCAAGAAAGGTGAGGAGAGGAAAACCCTCCACATATTGGAAAGCTTATTCGCTCAACTATGCATTAGCAATAGAATTGTGCCTATTGACAAAGTTGCTGAGCATGAGTATGACGAAGTGGGGAAGGAGGGTGTGGACTATGATGATTTGGTTCAGTATGTTGACAAGGATGAAGAATATGCTAGTGGTGACGATGATTATAATGATGGTGTGAATTCTAATTGAAAAAATTGTTATTAGTTCCTGCTGAAACTATATAGCGGAGGGCACAGCTTTTAAACAGTGATTAAAAGATTTTTCCTCTGCAAATCATGAATCAACTTTTGCTTCTGCCAGCATTAATTCTGAAGATTTAGAAAACAAATGTGCTCACAATTAAATAAAATTTTGATTGCAGGTTATTGGGCTTATATTTACAATTCTAGAATGTTAGTACAAATTTGTAAATTCATGAGACAATAGAATGCTCCACTATCAAAATTTCTGATATTGTTTTCATCTTTTCCAATATCTTGTAGATGTTGCACCTGCAGCAAAGCTTTGTGGATCGACACAACAGCTATCTTCTGTTCATAAATGCTTATCTAGTCCCTAAAATGCATCAGAACATAAATTATCTTCATACACCAAAATTTATGTATTGATGTATGCTAGATATCCTAGATATCCTAGAGACTAGTTGTTTCTCTGCTCTGAGTGTTCAACCATTTTTCAACTTGATTAACGAGGAAAATGTGTAGTTTGTCTGCCATACTTTTCAACCATTTTTCACGTAGATTAACGAGGAAAGAGTGAAGTTTTTCCGCCGTACTTTTAAAATATAATCCCCATAACTGTGGACGCGAGAATAAGAACGACAGACGGGTCACGCTCTGCATTTAATAAGCAGGAGGTGCGAAACTGATTCCTTTACGAAGAGCTGAGAAATAACTATCAGGACCATTGCATTAAACCATAAAATTCATAGACAAATCGATTTTGATTGTAGCTTTCTGGGCGGCTAACAAATAGTTGACATGACTATTCCAAGCACATAGCTGTTGATAACTGACGCTGCTAGAGCATGCAGCTCCATGCAGTTCATAACTGTTTTTTTAGCTTCCACCATCATACACCAGCATGCAGCTAGCTTAATTGAGGATCATATATTATTAGTTAATAGTTTTTTATTTCTCGTGCAAATAAAGCATGCTATGCATGCAGTTGGACTATTCTTAGATTAGAGCTTTCTTTAGAACTGTTGGTTTCTTTTTCACCGAATACTGAATACTGTGTGCAGGAAAAGTGGGGTGATGAAACTGAAAATGTGATTTCAAACTGGTCCACACACCAATGGGACTCTTGGTGCAAGTTATGGAGTTATATTGAATAACTCAACTTCTCAAGGGATGTTCCATTTTTCTCTATCTCACAAGACCCCTCAAGCCAATGCCTTTGCTCTCAGATCACTGAGCAAAGTGACTTCGGGATGACAATCATGAGAATGAGAGATTTGATCAATCTAACATGAATGCAATCCTAGATGTGAATGATATTAAACATAGCATAAATCAAACTAGCATGTATATGATGATTAAGATGAAATGATTAGTAACAAAACTATCTTAACATACTATACTAGTCTAACATGATTATTATGATAATAGAAATGCCGATTTAAGATGCTATGAAGATTATTTCTATCAAAGAGAGGCTAAATGCTTTATAAAAATGAGTATTAATTGGATGCATGAAACTTGGATTAGCTTCTTAGTAAAGTGTCTATAAGTTTGATACTAAAGACTTGGATATGAAAATGGAGGAATGAGAGCTCTATTTATAGGAAAAACAGTGCAATGAATGGTCAAGATTGGATGATCTTATCAAGGGTCAGGATTGAAAGTTATCAATCCATGTTTACAATTCTCACCAATGAAATGGTGACAATTGTCAACATAAGACTGCTTGAGAGGGGATGTAAGAAGCATTAAATGCTTGAGAAGACCTCATGGTTACCTTAGGAGATAAGGGTTAAGGTTAGGTTAGGGTTATCCAATGGAAAAAGGTTTTACCCAAAGGATAAACTCTTGTGCAAGGGTTAAAGGGATAACCATGTCAAAGCAATGAATGTTTGATGAGACCCTTGGGTTAGATGAGGGTTGAGTTAGAGAGAAAATCTCTAATCATGCAAGAGGGTTGAGTTAACCATTAATAGTTTGGAAGACTTTCAAGGTTAACTTGTTGAAGACACAAAGCCTTTAATGGTTTTCAAAGACTTTGAGGGTTTGAGAAGTGACTTCCCTTTGCATAGGGATGTGACAATATTTAGGGGATGGGTTAGGCTAAATTGGAAGGGATTAGAAGAATTTAGAAGGGGGTTAGAGAGGCAAGTGGGAGATGTAGGAGAATGCAAGTGGATGGGGGGTAATTTTAAAATAAATTACTTTATTTCAACAAAAATAGATGCAATTTGCATAAATACAAGTGAGGGATTAAAATAAATAAATTATATTTATTTACTTGCAAGGAATAATTTAATTAAATGTAAATTTAATTAAAATGGGAGAAAGGGAAATTAATTAAATAAAGTGATTTATTTAATTAAATGTTATGAAAGGTTTAGGTGAATTTAATCAAATAGATGAATGCAAATAATTTAATTAAACAAAATTTAATTAAATGGAGGAATAAGGTTAAAATGAATATTAAATATTCACTTAAGAAAGTGGTCATTTTTATACGTCTACATTTTGCCCCTCTTTGAAGTGACGTGTGTGCACATGTTGATTCAAAGAGAATTTGATGTGTCACCAAAATTTGATTGATGTTATGTCATATATCGAGATGTTGATGTCATGCCCTAGGTTTGATAAACACTATTGATGATGCCCCCTCGGAAGATGAATCAAAAAATATTTTGAAAATTTTCTTGAGTTGATAAGCATTTTTTATTTGCTTGCATTGTTGAATTTTGACTATGTTTAATGCAGAGTTATTGATTCATCTCCCAAAAAATGATGTTTTATAGGGTTAAAAGTGAGAACGAGAAAAATACATGCCCCACCTACTAACCCTATAAAAAGGTAAAAAGTGATTTCATTTGTATCATTTGCACCTTTTGACTTTTGGTGAGAGTGACACTTAGAGAGTGACAAAATGTCAGTTCCCTATGCTTCACACCGATTCGAGCGTGTTCGTCGACATCAGAGGCCCGCCGCATATGGTCCACATGTAAGTCATCCTAATTTTGTCCTGTTTGTTTCTGATTTTGTCAATTTTGGTCATGTTTTTAATTTTTTGCTTTTGAATTTCGCGGTTTAGTGCGTAGGATGCTTCCTCTAGCGCATACGATACAACAGTTAGCGCATAGGGGTGTTTTAGCTAGGGTAGCATATGGGAGTCGTTATGTAGTGTGTCGTAGGTTTATGGTAGCGCATAGAGGTTTCTAGCGCATAGGTGAAACAGGGTCATGCATGCGGTGTATCAGGTAGTGTGTAGGGTTGACCTAGCGCATAGGGTTCATAGGATAGCGCATGTCGAAATAGCGCATTGAATAGGTTAGCGCATAGAAGAAAGATTATAGCGCATAGGTGATTTAGGTTAGCTCATTGAGTTTATTAGCGCATAGGTGAAAGATTGTAGCGCATCGGTAATTTAGGTTAACGCATGCCTAGCAGCCTAGCGCATGGAAGGACTGCTTTAGCGCGTGGGATAAAAAGTTGGTAGAAAAATGATTTTGGGGAATGCATTGGGGGAAAATAGATGAGGTAGATGGCTTAGGGGGGAATCTGCTAGATGGTTTGGGATGGGGTTTGAGCCAATGTTTTTCCTGCTGTGATGATGTCCGAGTCTTGATATGATGATTGATAGTTTTTTGAAATTGCTTTTGTTGTTGAAGTGTCAAGCTGATTGTTTGTTTCGAGAATCCTGATATTTTGTTGATATGGAACTTTGATTTTTGCCTCACAATTGAATTTGATGTCCGATATGAGTTTTGATTCATGATTTCCAATATGGTTCCCGATATGATGCTTGCGATATAGGTTTTTTGAGTTTCTTGCGTTATGGGTCTTTGAGTTGATTTTGATATGGGATTGTGATTTTCGATATAGAACTTGATTTGATGCTTCGTTGTTTCAAGTTGATTTTGTTTTGATTTCGATATGGGACTTTGATTTTCGATATGGAACTTGATTGGATGCTTGTGTTGTTTCAAGTTAATTTGTTTCGATTTCGATATGGGGCTTTAATTTTCGATATGGAACTTGATTGGATGCTTGCATTGTTTCAAGTTGATTTTGTTTTGATTTCGATATGGGACTCTAATTTTTGATATGGAACTTGATTTGATGCTTTGTTGTTTCAAGTTAATTTGTGTTGTTGATTGATATATCAGATACATGTGAGGATTGATGTTTGGACATGTTTTTATTGTTATAGGAATGACTTGGCGTACTTCAGTCGCGAGAGCGATTTCCTAGACCATGGTCCTTGATTCCTCAGTTGACACAGGCCAATAGAGATATTATTGAGAGGTGTGGGTTATCCTCTTTGTTAGACATGTCTTAGTATAACATTAACCGAGGTTTAGTGACAGCTTTGGCAGAGAGGTGGCATAGTGACACGAACACCTTTCATTTGGCCACTGATGAGATGACAGTTACTTCTGAGGACTATTATCGGATTCTGCGGATTCCAGTGATTGGAACACTTTTTTCATATGAGCAAATAGAGGAGGGCGGGACAAAAGCTCTCCATCGGATATTTCACGATGATCAGATTAGTGGATATGAGATCCCATGACAGGAGTTTATAGATTTTGATTATGCTCCACTACCTTCTGTACTGGCAGGTTTCATAGGTGGCTTCTTGTGTCCCGACCGTAGGTCAAAGGGACTGGCAGTGGGGTGGGGATTGGTGCTAGAGGATATGGTGACTCAGGGTTGCAAGTTTGCATGGGGGTCTTGTATGTTGGCCCATCTTTATAGAGAGCTTCATCAGGTGGTGTATCTGGGATATACGAGTTTATCAACCGAGGTTTCGTTATTACAGGTGTGGGCTTGTGAGCACATTCCTGTAGCGAGGCCACTTGCAAATAGGGATAGGCCAGTTGGTCGAGCTTATGTATATGAGTATACAGGGATAGTTGTCCAGTGCAAGCTGGGCAAACTAGAGCATTGGAGGAGGGTGTTGGCTGACATTGATACAGTCATCTGGAGACTGTATATGGATTGCGAGGTGTGGGCGAAGGATGAGCTAGAGATGCCCTATGTACATATGTCGAGATACTTGATAGGGCGGATGCCCTTTATTATTAAGAGATTTTTGCATAGTCGTGTTCAGCGGCAGTATGGTTGACAACAGGGTATACCACAAGGAGCATGCTTATATGCTCGTCGAAGACAGGATGTGCCAGAGTGGGGGCCGACAATTGATAGTGCAGCAGCGGTGGAGGAGTATATGCTCTTGGCTGGATAGATTTGGGATTATGGGGTAGGAGTGGTCGATGCTAGGATGACAGAGGAGATCTTTGCTTACTTTGTGGTGCATGTTGTAGCATAGATATCTGATCCAGCAAAGATTATTCCCGCTTTTGATGATGATGAGGATGAGCATCCAGAGAGGTGAGGGGAATTGAGACAGAGAGAGGAGGTGGGGGAAGATATAGAGAAGGGAGATGATGGAGGAGATGGGAGAGGAGATGGTAGGGGGAGATGGGGAGATAGAGGAGGAGATGGAGGGAGGAGAGGAGATGCAGGGAGAGATGAGAGAGGAGGTGGAGATGGGAGAGGAGGTAGATTAGTCAGGCAGGTAGCTGGTGAGGGAGGGAGGGTAGGTTTGGTGGTTGGAGCTGGTGGAGTTGGCCAAGTTGGTGAGGTGATAGAAGTTGTGGGTGGGACAGAGGAGTTCAGGCGACCGACCCAGAGGAGGAGATCAGATGTATTACCTCCACCGACGCCTTGGACAGGGACAGGGATGGGTGGTACCATGACATAGGTACCCGTTCAGATCAGGGTACCAACCCACCGACATGACTCATAGATTATGTCCCTACAGGTTACAGTGCAGCAGCTTCAGGCACAGGTACTAGCTCAGCAGCGCCAGATTACCCAGATTACAATAGAGTAGGATATGATGATAGAGTGCCTAGGGCGGGCAGAGGATCTTGCAGAGAGACTGCAGAGAATGATGGCCAGTGCCCCTATGAGGGACACACTAAGGGAGATACAATACACGACCAAGGAGGCTGAGTACTACAAGTGTTTATACGAGGAGCTAGTCCCTAGAGAGCACAGAGCTCCTAGCTATACAACCAGTCAATCTATTCGGAGCCAAATGGGGACAAAGAGCAGAGGTGTTACAGGGCCTCCAAGACATGATCCACCTGGGGATCCAGGTGCTGGGACATCTGTTGCGAGACCCTCGGCCTCAGGAGATAGTCATACCTAAGAGACTTACATCTCTATTGTATTTTGAGTGCTTTGTTGTATTTTGACATACATGACATCCTGTGTATATTTTGACCATTTTTGAGATATATATGACACTGATTTTCTGATCCACATGTGATGTGTTTATGGATGATGATTTATGCATTGATGTGATGCTTCTATTGTTTATGCAATGCTTTTATGATGATTATGTGATGTTGTGATGAATTTGATTTGTGAGATGTATCTTGAAAATGTATGATAATGATAATGATGATGATGTGAGATGTATCTTGAAAATGTGATGTATGATAATGATAATGATGTGAGATGTATCTTGAAAATGAGATGTATGATTATGATAATGATGTGAGATGTATCTTGAAAATGAGATGTATGATAATGATAATGATAATGATGTGAGATGTATCTTGAAAATGAGATATAATGATAATTATGTGCAACTAAATGCAAATTTACATGATATGCAACTAATTGTAAAATGATATGCAACTAATTGATCATCCTCATTCTGTCGTTGTCATTCCTGTGTAGTCACATGTTTTTGCTTTGTTTATTGTTTATCATCATTGAGCATTTGATATGTTGGAAGTTTATGCAAGCATAATGGTATAATTGAACCATAATGACCCGAGTAAAATGTATATGGATTTTTGATATTGCAAGATGACACAAGCGTCAAGGTATAATTAAACCAAGAGGACTTGAGTGTTGCTTGAATATAAATAGACAAGATTGAACCATTTGTATGTGCAAAGTGGAACAATGCCTTCAGTGATATGTTTAGAATCACGTCTCGAGACAAAATTTGCACAGTACAAGTGATCGCCTCACAGACAGAAAACCAAAAATATCAGACTCTCCAGCCATTTCCTCTAGCTCAATGCATTGTTGAGAAAATTTTAGGAGATCTCTTAATTCAAAAATTTTAAATGCAAAATAGTCAAAACTTCGTGCGAGATGTAAACAAATTATATTTCATAAAATCATCCATCATGTGTGTTGAAGTTGTTAATAGGATCAATGTTTTGTTTTCTTGGCTATTGAGTTGTTGTTGACAAGATTTTCTTGGCGTGCTACGATTCTTGTTTGCTTGTTGTTGAAGCTAGAGGAATGTTGCCCCTAGCTATAGATACCGATCGATGTGGATATTTACAGTGATTACCAAGCCATGGTGGGATACAATGAACTAATCTTTAGATAAGCAAGGACAGTGACTATGCTAAGTATGTCCAGGATAATGTTGCATATAAAGTGTTGGGCGATGGCCTTTAGTTATGGCTTAAGATGCAAAAGATATGAGTAATGATAGATAGAGGAGTTGTTCCCTCACAAATAGCGCCTATTGCTAGGTCTTCACCACTTGTTTTTATTGTACCCTTTTTTTGTTTTTTTGACTTTTTTTGTATTTTTCTGATTTTTTCACTTTTTTAGTATTTTTCACTTTTTTCGTGCATTAGACCACTCAAGTATATAATTTCTTCAAATGGATGTTGTTGGTTGGTTCATCAAGCACATCGCCTTTTGAAGTTGTTAGTTGATATGTGCCTGATCCATAGGCTGATATGATAACATAAGGACCCAACCAGTTAGGTTCAAACTTCCCCTTCTTTTCTCGATCTTGTTGATTTCTGAGATTTTATTTGAGTACAAGATCACTGACTTTGAAAATCCTAGGGATGACTTTATGGTTGTAGCTTCTACACATGCGTTGCTGGTATGCTTTGAGGTGATTATAGGCATGTTGGCATTTTTCATCCAGAAGCTCGAGTTCTTGCAATCTGTTGACCCGATACTCCTCATCTAGAATGAGGCCTTTTAAAGATACTTTGAGTGATGGAATTTCTACCTCAAGAGGTAAAATTGCTTCTAATCCATATACCAAGGAATATGGCACAGCCCCTGTAGGTGTCCTGATCCTAGTCCTGTATGCCCATAGTGCTGGATTGAGTTGCACATGCCAATCCTTTCCTGCATCATTTACTGTCTTCTTTAGGATTTTTAATATTATTTTATTTGATGCCTCTGCTTGATCGTTCCCCTATGGGTAGTAAGGTGTAGAGAAACGATGTTGTATTTTGAATCGTTCACATAATTCTCGTACATCTTGATTTTTAAAAGGATGCTCGTTGTCTATTATAATAGAACTGGGGATGCCATATCTGCAAATTAGATAATTGAGAATAAAAGAGGCAATTTGTTTTCCAGTTACTGTGGTTATTGGGACCACTTCAATCCATTTTGTAAAATACTTTGTTGCAGTGATAATGAACTTGTGTCCATTTGAAGAGGAAAGATGTACTTTTCCTACTAGATCAAGTCCCCACTGACAGAAAGGCCAAGATGTTGTAAATGGCTGCAATTCTTGTGCTGGTGCATGGATAAGATTGCCATGGATTTGGCATTTATGACATTTCTTTGCAAATTGATAAGAGTCTTTCTCCATTGTTGGCCAGTAATATCCCATTCTCAGAAGTTTGTTAGCGAGAGTAGGACCACTTGAATGCGTGCCACAAATACCCTCATGAAGCTTGTGTAAAGTAGAGTCAAATTCATTACGATCAAGGCAACGAAGAAGAGTATCATCTAAACCTCGACGATAAAGGGTATCAGCAGTTAAGGTATAACGGGTGACTTGCCGGATAGGGTATTGGTTTTAAGATAATCATAGATTGTCCCATACAAAGGAGATTCCGAACCGGTTGAGGCATAGATAACATGGGATGCAGAATTGTCATAGGCTGGGGAAAATAGTTGCTCTACCAGAAACTCATAACGACTCTGTTGCTCTGGAATTTGTAGTAGTGAAGCGATAGTAGCCATTGCATTGGCTACTCTGTTGTCCAACCTTGTTATTTGCTCAAAGATGATGTGTACAAAATATTGTTTGAAGTCATCCACTATTCTTTTGTATGGCAACAGCTTGTCATCCTTTGTTTGATATTCATTGTTGATCTGATTTATAACCAGTTGGGAATCTCCATAGACCTTCAATTCTATGATTCTCCATTCCACGGCCATTTTGATTCCTGTGACCAGTGCCTCATACTTAGCGATGTTATTTGTGCATGGAAACATGAGTCTATATGATCTTGGTATGGTGTGTCCTTCAAAAAGTGACGAACAATATGCTGACACCTGAACCATGTTGAGTGTAGGAACCATAAAAGTATAGGGTCCATTTCTTGGGAGTAACAGTAAGGACATTCCTATTTAGAAATTTGACCTCCATTGGTTGCTTATCTGGTAGTGGTGCTTCAACTAATTGATCTGCAATTACTTGCCCCTTGATAGCCCGATGCTCTGTGTATTGGATATCAAACTCACTAAGAATCATGACCCATTTAGCTAATCTGCCTGTAAGAGCTACTTTGCTGAGTAGATACTTGAGAGGATCATTTTTTTCTACTAGCTTAATTGTATGAGCTAGCATGTAATGTCAAAACTTTTGAGAGGCGAATACCATAGCTAAAAAATCCTTCTCTATGAATGTGTAATTTAGCTCATATCCATTTAATGTTCTGCTGATGTAATATATAGCCCGTTCCTTACCTTCTTGATCTTCTTGTGCTAATAGTGCCCCCAATGATATGTTTGTTGTTGATATATAGAGAATAAGCAACTTCCCTGCTATTGGTGGTACCAAAACTGGTGGGTTCATTAGATATTGCTTGATTTGATAGAATGATTCTACACACTTGGCTTCCCATCTGAATGGTATGTTCTTATGTAGCAGATGATTGAATGGTAGACTTTTATCTGCTAATTGGGCTATGAATCGCCTGATAGACTGTAGTCGTCCTTATAGATATCTGAGTTGACTAATGTTCTTAGGAGGTGGCATCTCCATGATTGCCTATACCTTTGCTAGATCTACTTCAATGCCCTTTTCAGACACAATGTAACCTAGTAATTTGCCTGATGTCACCCCGAAGACACACTTCTTAGGGTTTAGCCTGACTTGAAATTTCTCCAATCTTTGAAATATTTTATCTAATATGCCCAGATGTTATGCCCGGATAAATGACTTAGCCAATAAATCATCCACATAGTCCTCCACGAAGGTATGCATCATATCATGAAAGATTGTCGTCATCACTCTTTGATAAGTTGCCCCAGCATTCTTCAAGACAAAAAGGCATGACATTCCAACAATACGTTCCCCAAGGATAGGTGAACGCTATTTTATCTTGATCCTCTAGAGCTATCTTGATTTGATTGTATCCAGAGAAACCATCCATTAATGAGAGCATTGCATGGCCTGCCGTGAGGTCTACAATTATGTCGATGCTGGGCAAAGGAAAGTCATCCTTTGGACAGGCTTTGTTAACATCTCTAAAATTTGTGCATATCCCGATGCTTCCATCTGGTTTTGAAACTGGCACAATGTTTGAAATCCATTCAGCATAGTCTATAGGTCGAATAAATCCAACATCTAATAACTTCTTTGGTTCAGCTTTGACCATTAATGCTACATGCGGATTCATCTTTCTTAGTTTTTACTTGACTGGCTTAGCTCCTGGAGCACTAGATAAATGATGCATGATTAAGTTTGGATCTATTCTGGGCATATCTACATAGGACCAAGCAAAATTGATTTTCTTTTCTTTGAAGAATCTAATAAACTTTGTTTTTTAATCTTCTATCAGAGATTCTGCTAGGTGTATGTTTTTAGCCATTTCTTTTGTACCAATGTTGATTGAATGAGTGGGCTCAATCAATATGGGTGACCGCTCCTGATAGTGTTCAAGAAGAGTGTTAAGTCTCCCATCCTTAGGTGCCTTAAAAAGGTTTTCACCCTCAAATGCGTCCTTTATTTTTACTTTTTTGTGATCTAATGTTGTCATTGACTAGTTTTCAGCATTAGATCCTTTATTTCTTTCACTTTTGTGACTAGGAGACTTGGCACACTCTTGATTGCAGATATCGTTACTTTGTTTGCTAGTAGAGCCTATTTCCGGATTGATAGTACATAGGTAATGGACAATGGATTCGTCATCTGGGAAAATAGGTATGTTATGGTGTTCAGGTTCATCCCAGTCTATGAGATCAGAAAATACGAGCAGTAAAGAGTCATTTGGTGGGTCGAGGTCGGTTGCGGTAAGTGTCATAATAGAGGTATCGTTAAGGTTGTCTAGGATATTGGGTAAGTTAATTATATTTTCAAGGTATTCGATGGTATTATCTTCTATGTAGACTTGTTCATAGTGTCACTGCTCATTTTCCTTAGCTTCGTAGATATGTTGTGGACCAAATTCAAGTAATCTAGACTATGTGTCGTGTCCTTCTTGAGAAAGGGGTGTATGAATAGCACCTTCAGGGATATCTTCAGTAACATTTGAACAAGTGCCCCATTCATAGTCATTAGAATCAGTTTCAAAAGTATTGTCCCAGAGTCTTTCAGTGCTCCTGACAAGAATGTTGTAAGGTGAAAAGAGATCCCTGATAATTGATACCAATCTGGTAGTTTTCTCTGATTCCAAATCAGATTCTGCTTGTACTCTTTGCATTTGTTCATATATTGTTTCTCCTTAGGGAGTAGTGATTTATTTAGGAGGTGATTCTGCCTTATTTTGGATAGGTTCTTGGACATGGTGTACTTCCTCATAAGCTGCTTCTTCTCTCTGAATGGCCAACTCCTCTTGTTGTTTCTCTTTTTTGTGGTGTTCTCACTCTTTCCTTATTGTTTCTGTTGTTTGGTATAGTGCCTCTTGCCATGAGTCCTCGTTGTATTTCTTCTTTGCTTTCCACTGAGGTTTTTGATATTTATTCTTATTTTGCCTTGGGGGTAGGTTGTGTCCATACCCCAATCCTATTTTATCTTGAGAAAACTATGAAGGAGGGTCCAATGGTTCGACGCTTTCCTATAGGTCCTTTACTGTTGTATCCCATCCTTTGCATGATTCAAAATCCTTTTCTATATTGTTGTGCTGGTATGGCTATCTCCAGAGTAGCAACATGAACTTCTTCCTCATCCTTGTATAGCCAACTAAGGATGTCTTTCTCTTTTGATTCATGTGCTAGTGTGCCCAATTGGATAAATTTACCATCAAACTTGGTGATGGGCTGTGTTGCTTGATGTGTCGATGCAAAAGGCTACCCGTGAGTTTTTGGCGATGTTGGCAATTTGGATAAGGACATAGGTTCGAAAGAGTATTCTCCCATGCCTTTCTCTTTGATTTTCATCTTTTGTTTGAAATCCATGGATAAAGATTTAAGCTTTTTTTGATGATGATCTAGTGCTGAGGAAATTTGGGGTTCCCTGTTATGTGGAACTAGGTTGTCTTGAGCTACCCCCATAGCATTGCAATGTTGAAAGGGGTTATTGTCAGCTGATATGGAAATCTCTTGTCCATTATATGGGAATTTGACACACTGATGGTAGGTTGACGACACTGCTTGCATTTCATGTATCCAAGGACGACCCAATAAAATATTGTATGTTAAGTCTACTTCTAAGACTTGGCACATAGTGTCCCTTTGTATCAGTCCTACCTGAATAGGTAGTATTATTGTTCCCTTAGATGATCTCTCTTCATCATCATATGCCTTGATGGTGATATTTTTGTGTGGATCAATAGACTTCTCAGAGAAGCCTAATGCACGGATAAGTTTTAAGGTACAGATATTAAGACCAACTCCTCCATCTATTAATACTCTTTTAACTCGATGTTTGTAGACTAAGACTTCAATATGAAGGGGAGTATTATGTGGATGGCTCAAAGAGATATTATCATGTTCAGAAAAGGTGAGATTATGAGGCCTTGTCATGTGAACCACCATGGCCTGAAATTTGTCAATATCCAGATCTTGAGGTACATTTGTTTCAACTAGCGCTTGTTCCAATATGTCCTTATGTTTTGGTGAGAGTTTGAGCAACTCAAGTATGGATATCTGAGCAGGAGTTTTTCGCAGTTGATCAACTAAGTTATATTGAGTCTTGGGGAGGATGGTTGTTGTTGATGTATGTCCTTTCAATACATAATTTTGAGCTCTGGTGGTTACATTGATCGACTCATGTTCGTGTTTGTCTTTGATTTTAATGACATTTACTTGGTTGTCATATGTCGATATATGATTGATGGTCTTATTGTATACGTTATTTATGTGAGCTCCTCTGGTATCATTTGATGATGAAGTTCCTTCCTTGTTGTAATTTGGAAGAGGATTTTTAAATGAGTCATGATCACCATTTGTTTTGATACCATCGATCGTTAAATCACCTCTATCAATCATGTCTTAAAAAATGTTTTTAAGCCTCATGCAATCATTTGTTTGATGTCCTTTGTTTCGATGAAAATAATAGAAGTGTGAGTCATTCTACCAAGGTGGTTTGACCTGGGGTTCCAAGTTGTTTATAGTTGGCAATGTGGTAATCTTGTTTGCCAGGAGTTCTCGGAATGCTGATTCTAAGGATTTCCCCAATGGCGTGTAGATGCATCTATTTGGAAAATTGTTGGTGTTACCCCTGGGGTTCGAATTAGTTCCTCAATTTGTGTTGTTGCCTTGGGTATTGTTGTTGGTGTTTGCATTTGAAGGTCCCTGATTGGTATTTGGCGGACAAGTGTTAGTGCCTTGGTTAATAAATTTTTTATTCTTGGTAGCCTGTAGATTACCTAATAAAGCCAACACTAGTTGTTTGGACTTCATATCATTAGCATCAGTTCCTCCCTCATGAACATTTTTGTTTCGGGTCTAGAATTTGGATTTGTCTATAGTGTTGTTATTTTGGTTGTTAAAGTTTGAGGAGTTATTTCCTTAAATAATTTTAGATTTCCTTTCTTGACGCAGGCTTCCTCTACTTGGATTCCGTTTTCAATTAGTTTGGCAAAAGATGGTATGCACTGGAGCTTGAGTAGATAACTCATCTCACTATTCATATTGTCAATGAAAATTTCCATCTTTTCCTTTTTAGGCACATCTTGAGGATATCTCGAAACCATACGTCTCCAACATTGAAGAAACACCATGAATGTTTCATTGTTTTTGTATTTGGTATTGCATACATCCAACATGGTGATTGCATGTTGAATATTGTAGGAGTATTGCATGATAAATTTGTTCACCAATTCATCAAAGGATCTAATGGGAGGTGTTAGTTTATGCAACCACTCCATTGTTTGCCCTCCTAAACTTCTTGGGAATAACCTCATTAAATAAGTGTCGTCATGAGCAAATTCAAGGCTCATGGTACAAAACTCCTGAACATGATCGCGGGGATCACTCTTACCATCATACTTATCATACTTAGGTATATTTGAATTCAGGGGAAAAGGTATCATGTTTAATCTCCTATCAAAGGGGTAAGGACAAATTTCATTTAAGGAATATCGTACTGTGGTCCCCTGTTGCATGTTCTGCATTTGTCTTTGCAGCATTTGCATTTCTTGTGTAAGAGCAACCATGGGTGCATTTGTTTGTCGAGGAAAAGGTTCTTCTCTTTCGTTATCCCTAGCTCGGGTATGGGTATGTTATGTTATGTTTTTTTCAGGGTCATGTGTTTCCTCTTCTCTCTATTGTTCTTGATAAGTGTAATTTCGAGACCTTGTCCTAAAGATTTCAGTATCGAAGTCTTTAGGAAGTCTAACTCCTTTGTTGGTTAGCATGAGCATGTATTTTTCTTTTTCAGCTTCTATGAGTCTTTCCATAAGTTTTTGGAATGAGGGGTTTTCTTGACATTCTTGAATAAGCTCCTCAGTGATCTTTGTTTCCCCTAGATCAGTATAATCAAACGGGTTTGATAATCTTCGACCCATACTGGACTTTGGTTGTGGTTCTCTTTGCTTGTTTCGTTGAGAGCGAGTGACAATGGGCATCTAGTAGAAAATCTTCGTGACAAAAGGGACAAATTCTTCTTCTACTTGTTGTTCGGGGGTTGGTGGTTCAAATCGAGTTATATTATAAGTGATGTAGACTTCTGGGAAGAAAGCGATATTGATCCTTCCTCCTTGATTTAGTTGTTGACTGAATGTTGTTTTTTGATGAAAAGCTCTGCTTGTTAAGGGTTCTTTGTCAAACTCGTTTGATTTGCCTTGAAGATATAATCACATATGGCACAAGAATGCACGATGTGATTTGAAGAGTTGATGATTTATGTAGAGAAATTTGTTTCATTTGGCAAGTGTTTTGGAACTAGGTTGTCATTTCTTTAACTTAGTGTTATGATGAAGACCTTTTCTTCTCAAAATATGGGGAGTGGCCATGCACGAGTGATCAATGGTTTCCTTTGATTTGTTTGGATTATGATACTTTGTTTGAAAACTTAAGCCTACTTTAATCGAGTAGAGGTTTAGATTCATCTCCATGACAAAATGCATCAAATGATATGGATAAGAGTTTCCCGATATGGAGACTCGATTTGATGACTTAAGTTTAAACTAGGTATGCTTGGTTGATGGAATTCATTTAGTTGGCGGACCTTTTGATCAATGTGATGATGTTACTTAATTTTGATTTGAGAAAGTTTTATCTCTAGCTAGTTTTGGATTCGACAATTTTGCTCCAAGGATGCTTGTTGGATTGTTGAAATATTTTCTCTGATGCTTTGGTTCAAATGTTTGATTGGTGAGTTTGACTAAGGATCCAAAAGGGTATTCAAGACTGATGACAAAAATTTTCAAAAATGCTCAGTTTTACTCTTTGTTTTTCTAGGTTTTACCTATGCGCTAAGACAGAGACCCAATGTGCTACTGTGTGATCTAGATGCACTTATAAAAGCCACCTATGCGCTAAGCTTCCTGTGTTACGCCCTAACTCAGTGTTTTTAAATTTTTTTTGATTGGGATGATCAAGCGCTATTATGTCCTGACTATGTGCTAAAGTTCTGACCCAAAGCGCTAAGGTTTGCCCCCAATGCGCTAGACTGATGCTTGAAAGATCTCCAGAAGTGCTAGTGAAATGTTTATCAGGATAAGAAGTGTTATGCGCTAACTTTATGGATAAAAGCACTGAAGTTGGGTTGGTACGCGCTAGAAAATGCTTCCAATGCGCTAAGAGGTTACTCTTATGCGCTAAACTGTCATGATTGCTCTGTTTTTGGTCTTTTGATAATTTTTAACATTTGTTTGATTTTTGATGGATGATTTTCTAAGAATATAAACTGAAAACACAACATGAAAAAGACAACCAATTTTGCCTATACTAAACAAATAGTGTATGTTCTACGAGGATGTGTTCAAATCCTCAATGTTTTCACAAGTTTGGATACAAAGAATACAAATTAGATAGACTCTTTATTCAAGGGTCATCAACAATATCATAGCCCACTAGTCTCGATACTCTGTCAACTCAAACAGTCGTGTCACCCCTGGGGGCGCCCGTTTTTTTGCCTTTTCTAGAAATTAACCCAAAGTGAATTGCTTCACAATTGGGTAGCTATCTTGGGAGATATATGGTGAGTAATCTTGGGGGCAGATTCTTCCCCACCCTTGCACTATGATATTTCCAATGTTTGGATACTAACCTTGCTCAAGGTTTCTATTGCTAAGGTTCGTAATCAAGCTTCTTGTTCGGTCTTCAGTGATAAACTTCTTCGAGAGGCTTCCCAACCTTTAGAACAAAGGATTTATGTATCGTAAAGATACTGGGGGAAGGCCAATCGCTGAACAAAACCGTTGAAGGGACTTTCATCAACATCCACTTTTGATTATAGTGGGTTGGAACACTTGGCAATAAAGTCATTTCTCACTTAGGTCGCTCCCCTCTCACCAACCATTTAAATGGCGTTCTAAGAGAAACTGGGGAGGGCAGGCCTGCTAAAGGATTTAAGTACTTTGAAACACTGAAAGCATGAAAGAGTGGTTTGGCTTTTTGGTCACCCAATTAAGGGGAGAGCATATACCTTCCACTTTCGAGACAAGGCACAAAATGGTTCTTTTTAACCCTTAAATTCAGTGATTTGCTAAAGTCTATTTAGAGATGTTGCTCCAAAAAAGTATGGTGTTCTTTTTAACTTTCAAAACAGTGATTTTTCTATCTAAGTAAAGAAGTCCTGGTCAACAAAGCAAATTTTTGATATTGGGTCAACAAATTGTAAAGTCAATAGGGGAAAGATTTCCCTCTTTTTGCTTAAAGATTAAAGATGGAGTTCATTTACCTTTGCAAAATAAAATTGACCCTTTTAGACACCAAAGGATGGTGAGGTTCGTTTTAAACTTTGCAAGAAAATAAACGTTGTCTTGTTCTTTTTAGAGCTTCCAAAAATGAAGTGTGTTCCTTTTTCTAATTTGCAAGAAAGCAAAAAGGTGAATGTTGTTGTTCTTTTTACTTTGAAAATAAGGAAATATGAATCTTCTTTTAAGCCCCAAAAGGAAATTTGATGTTCATTTTAAGTACTCCAAAATGAAATGTGCAGTTTATTTTAACTTTGCAGAAAACACAGAGAGTAAGTTCTTTTTAACCAACTTCCTTTTGAGAGAAAGTAAAATTAAAGAAATTAAAAAAAATTCTAAACTAACTCCTTCCCCTGCATAAAAGATTAATCCTGCACATAGTCAATGATAAAAAAAAGTTAGTGTGGGCTTGCACAAGCCTAAAATAATTTTTCCCGGTTACAAACTTTTTCTTTTGCTCTGCTAACCTATGTGCTAAGTTGTTACACCAATGCGCTATAGAACAACACAGAACCACCACATAAAAGACCCTATGTACTAAACTGTTGTTGGGATGCACTAGATTGACTTCCTAAAGCGCTATGATTTTACCATTACCAGTGGAATAATGATGCGCTAATACAACTACTCAATGTGCTAAGGGTAGGGTCTGATGCGCTAAACAGTGAGCAATATGTCCTATAAAATGGTTTTTATAAGCAAGTGAAGGACTCTTGTGCACCAACTCAGCTTTTCCACATACCTGTAATATTAGTCCTGCATTAAAAACGATGTTATTTATGGGGTTCAGCCCCAAGGTGGGCGCCAGAAATGTGTGTGGGAAAACTGGGGTGATGAAACTAAAAATGTGATTTCAAACTGGTCCACACACCAATGGGACTCTTGGTGCAAGTTATGGAGCTATATTGAATAACTCAACTTCCCAAGGGATGTTCCATTATTCTCTATCTCACAAGACCCCTCAAGCCAATGCCTTTGCTCTCAGATCACTGAGCAAAGTGACTTAGGGATGACAATCATGAGAATGAAGGATTTGATCAATCTAACATGAATGCAATCCTAGATGTGAATGATATTAAACATAGCATAAATCAAACTAGCATGTATATGATGATTAAGATGAAAGGATTAGTAACAAAACTATCCTAGCATACTATACTAGTCTAACATGATTATTATGATAATAGAAATGCCTATTTAAGATGCTATGAAGATTATTTCTATCAAAGAGAGGCTAAATACTTTATAAAAATGAGTATAAATTAGATGCATGAAACTTGTATTAGTTGCTTAGTAAAGTGTCTATAAGTTTGATACTAAAGACTTGGATATGAAAATGGAGGAATGAAAGCTCTATTTATAGGAAAAATAGGGCAATGAATGGTCAAGATTGGATTATCTTATCAAGGGTCAGGATAGAAAGTTATCAATTCATGTTTACAATTCTCACCAATGAAATGGTGACAATTGTCAACATAAGACTACTTGAGAGGGGATGTAAGAAGCATTAAATGCTTGAGAAGACCTCATGGTTACCTTAGGGTATGTGTAGGATCATGGTGTGCCAAAACAGGCCCTTAAGTGGCAATGAAATTTCAGAAAATCAGAGTTATGCAACTTGACATGAAAATTTGAATAAGTTGTGAACATTATTTTGAAAATATGTAAGAAGAGAATATATAGAAAATTGAATGTACTTTCTAAGCTACTAGTTGTTTTTTGGAAAAAAAAAATCCTATTTGATGAAAATTTCAAATTTCAATGCAGTGGTACTAAAATTTCAGGGAAAAAATAAGAAGTACACGTATGTCTGACCACCCTAATCACAATCAAATCATAATATTTTTTTATAATATTTATAATATAAGTATTAGACTTATGTCCGGATGTGACACATATTTTTTTTTAATTTTTTAAAAGTAAATAATTATTTATGAATTTTTTACTACAGTTTTTCAGAAATTCAGAAACTCCTACGTCTGACCACCTTAACTTGGTCAAAACCTTATGAAATTTAATTTTTTTTAATTTTTTGTGATAGTAGACGAAGCATAGGATCTGATGCATGTTTCAGATTCAAAAAATGTTATACCGTTTGAAAGTTATGAGTTTTTTTCAATCAGTATATCAATCAGAACTATTGTCAGAATTCAATTAGAAAATAAATAATAATTATTTATTAAAGTCAAAATAAGACAAGCCTTATATTGTTGGAAAGTTGGGAATGTCCTTAAAAAACCCTTATTGTTTTATCAATTTTGGCTACCAAAAAAGTCATCAGCCACCAGTGTAAAGTCTGGAAAATCAAGGAATATTGAAAAACACATTTTTTTAGTTGACTTTCCAGGCTTGTCACTTCCAAGCCAAATACCAAAGCATTCCCGAGCTGAAATTTGAAATTTGAAAATTTACTGATTAAAATCAGATATCCGATTATATCGAATATCTGATTTTAATCAGTAAATTCTCTAACTAGATTTGTTTATTAATATATTAATTTATAAATAAATTAGTATATGATATTAGGGAGAGGGAGAGGGAGAGGGGGGAGTGGGGGGAGAGAGAGAGAGAGGGGGAGGGAGGGGGGGAGGGATAGAGAGAGCTTAGGGGGGGGAGAGAGAGAGAGAGAGAGAGAGAGAGAATAGGGGAGAGGGATAGAGAGAGATTAGGGGGGGAGAGAGAGAGAGAGAGAGAGAGAGAGAGAGAGAGAGAGAGAGAGAGAGAGAGAGAGAGAGAGAGAGAGAGATGGGGAAGGGAGAGAGAGAGAGATGGAGAGAGAGAGGGAGGGAGGGGAGGGAAGGTAGAGAGAGATAAAGAGATTAGCGGAGAGAGAGAGAGAGAGAGAGATTAGGTGACAAAGAGAGATAGAAACAGAGAGACAGAGGGAGAGAGATGGGGAGGGGGAAGGGAGAGAGACAGAGAGACAGAGAGAGATTAGGGGAGAGAGAGATAGATGGAGAGATTAGGGGAGAGGGATAGAGAGAGATTAGGGGAGAGGGAGAGAGAGAGATTAGGGGAGAGGGGGAGAGAGAGATTAAGACACCATAGGACCCAAAGCGACACAATATGGTGTCATAACAGGTCATATGGCATCCTAAGGGGTCATAAGGGTTCATGGGACACCATATGACCCCTAAGGACAACATACGACCCCTTATGACATCATATGGTGTCATTAGGGGTCATATGGTGTCCATAGGCATCATATGGTGTCCTAGGACACCATATGGCCCCTTAAGACACCAAATTGTGTGTTATGGGTCATATGTTGTTCTAAGGGGTCGTAAGACACCATATGACCCAAAGCGACCTAATATGGTGTCATTAGGGGTCATATGGTGTCTTAAGGGGTCATATGATGTCTTAAAGGGGTCATATGACACAATATGACCCACTAGGATACAATATGACCCATAACGACCAAATATGGTGTCTTAAGGGGTCATATGGTGTCCTAAGGGATCGTAGGACACCATATGACCCAAAGAAACCCAATATGGTGTCATCACGGGTTGTATGGTGTCCCAAGACACCATATGACCCCTATGGACACCATAGGACCACTTAAGACACCAAATCATGTCGTTAGGGGTCATATGGTGTCCTAAGGGGTCATATGGTGTCCCATGAACCCTTATGACCTCTTAGGACACCATATGACCCCTGATGATGCCATATTGGGTCTCTTTGGGTCATATTGTGTCCTAAGGGGTCATATTGTGTCCTATGACCCCTTAGGACACCATATGATCCCTAACAACATGATTTGGTTTCTTAAGGGGTCCTATGGTGTCATTAGGGGTCATATGGTTTCCATAGGGGTCATATGGTGTCTTGGGACACCATATGACCCCTAATGACACCATATTGGGTCGCTTTGGGTCATATTATGTCCTAAGGGGTCGTAAGACATAATATGACTCCTTAGGACACAATATGACCCAAAGTGACCCAATATGGTGTCATTAGGGGTCATATGGTGTCCTAAGAGGTCATAAGGGTTCATGGGACACCATATAACTCCTTAGGACACCATATGACCCCTAACGACATAATTTGGTGTCTTAAGGGGTCCTATGGTGTCCCAAGACACCATATGACCCCTAATGACATGATAGGAGCCCTTAAGACACCAAATCATGTCGTTACGGGTCATATGGTGTCCTAAGGGGTCATAGGACACAATATGAGCCCTTAGAACACAATATGACCCAAAGAGACCCAATATGGTGTCATTAGGGGTCATATGGTGTCCCAAGACATCATATGACCCCTATGGACACCATATGACCCCTAACAACACCATAGGACCCCTTAAGATACCAAATCATGTCGTTAAGGGTCATATGGTGTCCTAAGAGGTCATATGGTGTCCCATGAACCCTTATGACCTCTTAGGACACCATATGACCCCTAATGACACCATATTGGGTCGCTTTGGGTCATATTGTGTCCTATGATCCCTTAGGACACCATATGACCTCTAACAACATGTTTTGGTGTCTTAAGGGGTCCTATGGTGTTGTTAGGGGTCATATGGTGTCCATAGGGGTCATATGGTGTCTCGTTAGGGGTCATATGGTGTCCTAAGGGGTTATATGGTGTCCCATGAACCCTTATAACCTCTTAGGATACCATATGACCCCTAATGACACCATATTGGGTTGCTTTGGGTTATATTGTGTCCTAAGGGGTCATATTGTGTCGGGACAACCATATGACCCCTAATGACACCATATTGGGTCGCTTTGGGTCATATTGTGTCCTAAGGGGTCATAAGACACAATATGACCCCTTAAGACACAATATGACCCATAACGACACCATAGGACCCCTTAAGACACCAAATCATGCCGTTAGGGGTCATATGGTGTCCCATGAACCCTTATGACCTCTTAGGACACCATATGACCCCTAATGACACCATATTTGGTTGGTTTGGGTCATATTGTGTCCTAAGGGGTCGTAGCTTTAGGTCATATTGTGTCCTAAGGGGTCATATTGTGTCTTACAACCCCTTAGGACACAATATGACCCAAACCGACCCAATATGGTGTCATAACAGATCGTATGGTGTCCCAAGACACCATATGACCCCTATGGACACCATAGGACCCCTTAAGACACCAAATTGTGTCGTTAGGTGTCATGTGGTGTCCTAAGGGGTTGTAGGACACCAGATGACCCAAAGCGACCCAATATGGTGTCATAACGGGTCGTATGGTGTCCCAAGATACTATATGACCCCTATGGATACCATAGGACCCCTTAAGACACCAAATCATGTCGTTAGGGGTCATATGGTGTCCTAAGGGGTCATATGGTGTCCCATGAACCCTTATGACCTCTTAGGACACCATATGACCCCTAATGACACCATAATGGGTTGCTTTGGGTCATATTGTGTCCTAAGGGGCTATATTGTGTCTTACGACCCCTTAGGTCACCATATGACCCCTAGCAACACGATTTGGTTTCTTAAGGGGTCCTATGGTGTCATTAGGGGTCATATGGTGTCCATAGGGGTCATATGGTGTCTTGGGACACCATATGACCCCTAATGACACCATATTGGGTCGCTTTGGGTCATATTGTGTCCTAAGGGGTCGTAAGACACAATATGACCCCTTAGGACACAATATGACCCAAAGCGACCCAATATAGTGTCTTAAGGGGTCGTAAGACATAATATGACCCCTTAAGACATAATATGACCCTAACGACATCATAGGACCCCTTAAGACACCAAATCATGTCGTTAGGGGTCATATGGTGTCCCATGAACCCTTATGAGCTCTTAGGACACCATATGACCCCTAATGACACCATATTGGGTCGCTTTGGATCATATTGTGTCTTACGACCCCTTAGGACACAATATGATCCAAAGCAACCCAATATGGTGTCATTAGGGGTCATATGGTGTCCCAAGACACCATATGACCCCTATGGACACCATATGACACCTAATGACACCATAGGACCCCTTAAGACACCAAATCGTGTTGTTAGGGGTCATATGGTGTCCTAAGGGGTCGTAGGACACAATATGACTCCTTAGGACACAATATGATCCAAAGCGACCCAATATTGTGTCATTAGGGGTCATATGGTGTCCTAAGAGGTCATAAGGGTTCATGGGACACCATATGACCCCTAACGACATGATTTGATGTCTTAAGGGGTCCTATGGTGTCTATAGGGGTCATATGGTGTCTTGGGACACCATACGACCCGTTATGACACCATATTGGGTTGCTTTGGGTCATATGGTGTCTTACGACCCCTTAGGACAACATATGACCCATAACGACACAATTTGGTGTCTTAAGGGGTCATATGGTGTCCTAGGACACCATATGATGCCTATGGACACCATATGACCCCTAATGACACCATATGGTGTCATAAGGGGTCATATTGTTCTTAGGGGTCATATGGTGTCCTAAGAGGTCATAAGGGTTCATGGGACACCATATGACCCTCTCTCTCTCTCTCTCTCTCTCTCTCTCTCTCTCTCTCTCTCTCTCTCTCTCTCTCTCTCTCTCTAAAATATGAATAATAAAATCCGATATCGGATTTCTACCATGTGGCAGTTTAGTAAATAAAAGGCGGCAACGGGAAAAATTTTGGGGACCACAAATTTTTGTACTAAAATCGGATATCTGATTTTAGTACCAAAAAAAAGCAAAAAAAGCCTTGTGGGCCATTTTGTAGATTCCAACGGCCTATAGTCTGCATATTCTATTTTCTGTCGAGGATCACGGGTTTTCAAACAGGTAGAGACAAATTTGTACTTTTGGGAGATTCTTAAAGTGAAAACTTACATTGTCAATCACGTAGGAGCATATGTGTGGAGGGAAATGGGGAGTAGTAGTCGTTGGAAGTCTAAACGCAAAAGAAAAGTTTCAAATGACCAAATTGAAGTGTATAGAGAAAGAGATAGAGAATGTCATAGGAGGAGAAGACAAGGTATGTTAAATATTGCTAATGTTACTTCAACTGAAGAGGAAATTGAATTTGAAAATGTGCCACATGTTATTGAAAATGAAAATGTAGATTTTGAAAGTGAAAATATTGAAAATTTTGAAAATGTTGAAAGTGATAATGAAAATGCTCAACATGTGGAAAATTTTGACATAGGAGGTGAAAATGTGGAAAACTTTAACATTGAAGGTGGAATTTCTCAACCGAGTGAACCATATGTAACACCTAATTACTTTAGAAATGAAGACCCTCTCATGGATGAAAGACAAATTCCAAATCCAAGACCTTCAAGAATCCCAAAATAGTTATTTGAAATTGATGAGAACATTATTGTGAATCTTGAAGGAAAGAGGTCAACAAGAACCATTCGGTTGTGGGCTACACAACTTTTCAACCAAAATTTTAGCAATAAGACATTGACCGAGCAATGCCAACTCTTTGTTCAATTGCTAATGATGATAAAGATGAGACCATTGCTAAACAAATTGAAGATTCGTATGAACAAGAATATGGAGAGAAATTCTATTATTGCAAAAAATCTATTTGACGCTCTCAATTCTATTGGAAAGAATACCAAAGAAAGAGATAAGAGAGTCACTCAAAGGGTGATTACAACCTCCTTAGTAAGCCATCAATTGAGGAAAGCTCGTCAAATGAGACAAACTTGTGTTGATTTTAACATAAACCGTAAAACTTTGGATAGAGCACTTGCACGAAGACAAAGACTTGGCGATCCACTTCAATAAGATACATGGGCATTTGGTGGGAGGCTTCCGCGTGTTGATAGAAAGTTGACTGACAATGTGAAGGAAGAGATTCAACAATTTTGGCACTCTAATTCTATAGTGTCACCCAATGTAAAGGACGTTTTGAAATTAAGAATCCGCAACTGAGACGACACACCACATCCCAAACATTTCTTGGAATCAAGCCAAACAAAGTTGTACAAAATATTTTGTGAATTACATCCAACTTTGCAAATATCACAAAGGGCCTTTGAATCTTTGAAACCATTTTATTGTGTTCCTCTTAAGATTCACAATACCTGTTGTTGCAAGTACCATGTGGAGTTTTCAATGTAGCATGAACTTTTATGTCATATTCGTTCTATGATGCATACTAATGAGATGTTGCAGGAGTGTGGTGCAATGCTATTTCCGAGATCATCAAGAGACTTGCAACATCTATTTTTATGCCCTAGAGATGATGGCTGCTATTTCTATAGAAATGATTGTTTCATGTTTTCATGAGGGCAGTGAACACGAGTTTGGAAAGAATTGTGTTGAGAAAAAAAGATACGAGACAGTGAAATATACTTTGAAGAGTGGAGGTGAAGGTTCTAGATGCGAATTAGTCTCAAGAGAAGTGAGTATTGCTGATTTTATTTTGGATTTTAAGGAAAATATTTTCTTCAAGTATGCAAGGCACACCCATAGGTCTCAGTGGTTGGATCAACAGTTCAGGATGTGTAAGAACTCTTTCCTGATTGGCACTATTGTATCGGTGGTTGATTTTGCAGAGAACTATACATTGCAACCACAAAATGAGGTACAGTCTCAGTACTACAATTCAGTCCAGATTGCTATTTTTGTTCACATTACATATAGACATGCTCCTGATAGTACAGAAGAGGACAGGAAGATAATCAGGGAGTATCATTATTATATGAGTGATGATAGATCACACTCCTCCGAGTATGTGCAACATTCTTTCATGATTTTTTTTGAGTTCTTGCATGAGAAAGATATTGCAATTGACCGACATAATATGGTCAGATAACTGTACGGGTCAATTAAAGAATGCCCGTATGTTCTATTGGTTGAGTACATGTGGAGAGGCGTATACCTCATATTTGGTGTTTTTTTTAGGCAGGGCATGGGAAGGGAGAGCATGATGGAGCAGGTGCATGTTTGAAGAGAGCTCTAGTTAACGAGCAATTGAGGATTTCAGGTGCAAATTTCTCTGATGCACGTTCTATTATTGATTGGTGTAGTTCAACATTGTCACATGGAGGTACTCTTGATTCAGCAGTGAGCAGATTCTTTTGGTTGGTTGAGGAGGGAACAATGGGAGATAGATTGGATTGTCAAACAATTAAAGATTCTTCAAAGGTGCATTCATTTCTCAGCTCAGATGCAAGTACATGGACCATTTGGACATGAGCGTTGGCTTGTTTTTGTCAGAGTTGTGTTCGGTGTGATTGGGATCTGTGCAAGTCAAGTGAGTGGGTTGATACATGGGTTCCCCACTAGCTAACTCCTTTATCTCAAACAATATCCTTGTCAAACGATGACATGGAAAGTTCACTTGAGTATGATCGTCTATCGGATCTTGTACAACCAGGACATATTTTTGCAGTTGTTGCACCGCAAGGGAATGAAGAGAGATCAGAATATTGGTTGGCACAATGTGTACAGGGAAAACAAAAGCTAACACAACCAGTGACAGATGATGATGGGTTCACATATCCTACAGGTTCAGTTGTTGTCAAGTGGGAACTTGGTTGCGAACATACATGATTAGAAAGAATGGCATACCTGCATTTGAAGACTATGAGAGACACAAGACCATTATAATGTATTCACACCTTATTATAGCTACAAATGTCAAGTTGTTGAAGCATCAAGCAAAACCGAAGACCAAAGAGCTATGGACAATGACTACTGTTGATCATGAAGCAATACTGGATACTCTTAAACAAAGAGATGACCCTTCAGGCACACTTGAGTAGTAGGTCTTTAATGGTGCCTTATTTTTTTATCATGCATTTCATTTCAAACAATGATCATTAAACCTTAATGATCAAGTTTGTTACGTGTGTATTAAGGATGTGTTGAAAATGCAGGTCTATTGATGAACGTTTATTTTTGGCAACACGGTTTTTGCATGCACATAGCGGGTACATGATAAAATCGGAAGGGATGTATTTTTGCAACACGACTTATTATCATGTATTTGATGAGCTTTACAATTTTTGTTATTAGAGAACACTATCTAACAATTTTTGATGATATAATTACCGCAAAACCTTTACGCTCATGCAGGTCTTTTTTGATGATATACAATAGTATCACATTATGATTTTTGATGATATACAGGTTCATGCTAGATCATTCGCCGTTGACAAGACCCTCTCTTGGTGATGGTACATATTTCTTTGTGCATTAATGAGATAAAATTTTGTGCATAAACATTAAGTCAAGTGAATGTATTGCTATTTAGAAATGACCATATCTACCATCATCTTTAACCATGCAGAGAAATGCAGTGAGAAGGGCTTTAATCAACATGCGTCTTTCTTCAAAGTTATGCTTGTATACTTTGCAGAGAAACTGGTAAGTTTCGTAATTATACAATCTTGTGCATCTTAAAAATGTTTGAAATGATCTATTTATAATTTGCCAAACTAATTTGTATTAAGTGTTATAATTTGTTTCTTGTAGCACATTCATTCTGCATAAAAAGGCTACTTATTTTGGTCTTCATTTATATGCAGGCATTGTTGTACGTAAGTTTTTCTCTTAGGACATGAGGATGTCTGATGCAGATGAAGTGGGATGTTGTATTTGTATATGGATATGAATTGATGTAACATTGTTATGATGATATACAATGTCCATGAGCAAATTGGTTTAGTTATATTGATGATAATGTCCATGTATCTGTACATGAGTACATTGGTGTAGTTGTATTGATAATGAAAAAAAAATTCATGTTTGCATATCCCTTCATGGATGTCACATGCAAGTGTAATGGTAATTATGTGTATACAATACGTGGAAATATTGATGATCATTATGTGTCTACAGTGTAATGCTTGTTTATATATAATTTTAGCAATTAGGGCGCTCAAGGGACGACACCGATAGGGTATGACCCCGAGCGTTCGATCGAGTGGGGGGGAAAAATAGGAGCATGCGTAGGGTAATAATGCCTAACTGGACATGTCGGAGCCGACGGTCCATCATCATGACGAGCAGAACGAGAAATCGGCCACGCGACAACATTTGATTGAGTGAGACTAACGATTTTTTTGCCAACAGAAAAATTGTTGCCCTAATAAAACTGTAGGGCAACTTGAAAAACCGAGATAGGATTTTGTAGGGACCCCTCTCGTGGCCCCGTAGGTTCAAACAGATCGTTCGCAGGTGCCACGGATTCTAAGTTAGGGCTCGTCAAAGTTTGACAATTTTGAGCACTTAGGGCGCTCAAGGGACAACGTCGGTAGGGTATGACCCCGAGAATTCGATCGAGTGGAGGGGAAAAATAGGAGCATGCATAGGGTAATAATGCCTAATTGGACATGTCGGAGCCGATGGTTTTTCATCGCGACGAGCAGAACGAGAAATCGGCCACACAACAACATTCGATTGAGTGAGACTGACGATTTTTTTTGCCAACAGAAAAATTGATGCCCTAATAAAACTGTAGGGCAAATTGAAAAACCGAGATAGGATTTTGTAGGGACCCCTCTCGTGGCCCCGTAGGTTCAAACAGATCATTTGCAGGTGCCATGGATACTGAGTTAGGGCCCGTCAAAGTTTGACAATTTTGAGCACTTAGGGCGCTCAAGGGACGACGCCGGTAGGGTATGACGTCGAGTGTTCGATCGAGTGGGTGGGAAAAATAGGAGCATGTGTAGGGTAATAATGCCTAACTAGACATGTCAGAGCTGATGGTTCATCATCGCGACGAGCAGAATGAGAAATCGGCCAGGCAACAACATTCGATTTAGTGAGACTGACGATTTTTCCGCCAACAGAAAAATTGTTGCCCTAATAAAACCATAGTGCAACTTGAAAAACCAAGATAGGCTTTTGTAGGGACCCCTCTCATGGCCCTGTAGGTTCAAACGAATCATTCGCAGGTGCCACGGATTCTGAGTTAGGGCTCGTCAAAGTTTGACAATTTTGAGCACTTAGGGCGCTCAAGGGACGACGTCGGTAGGGTATGACCCCGAGCGTTCAATCAAGTGGGGGGGAAAAATAGGAGCATGCGTAGGGTAATAATGCCTAACTAGATATGTCGGAACCGATGGTTCATCATCGCGACGAGCAGAACAAGAAATCGGCCACGTGACAACATTCGATTGAGTGAGACTGACGATTTTTTCGCCAACAGAAAAATTGCTGCCCTAATAAAACCGTAGGGAAAATTGAAAAACCGAGATAGGCTTTTGTAGGGACCCCTCTCATGGCCCCGTAGGTTCAAATGGATCATTCGCAGGTGCCATAGATTTTGAGTTAGGGCCCGTCAAAGTTTGACAATTTTGAGCACTTAGGGCGCTCAAGGGACAACGTCGGTAGGGTATGACCCCGAGCGTTCGATCAAGTTGGGGGGAAAAATTAGGAGCATGCATAGGGTAATAATGCCTAAATGGACATGTCAGAGCCGACAGTTAATCATTGCGACGAGAAGAACGATAAATCAGCCACGCGACAACATTCGATTGAGTGAGACTGACGATTTTTTCGCCAACAGAAAAATTGTTGCCCTAATAAAACTGTAGGGAAAATTGAAAAACTGAGATAGGCTTTTGTAGGGACCCCTCTCATGGCCCTATAGGTTCAAATGGATCATTTTTAGGTGCCACAAATTCTGAGTTAGGGCCCGTCAAAGTTTGACAATTTTGAGCACTTAGGGCGCTCAAGGGACGATGCCGGTAGGGTATGACCCCGAGCGTTTGATCGAGTGGGGGGGCAAAATAGGAGCATGCATAGGGTAATAATGCCTAACTGGACATGTCAAAGCTGATGGCTTGTCATCGCGACGAGCAGAACGAGAAATTGGCCACGCGACAACATTCGATTAAGTGAGATTGACGATTTTTTCACCAACCGAAAAATTGCTGCCCTAATAAAACCCCAAGCGTTTGACCGAGGTGGGGGGCAAAATAGGACCGTGCATAGGGTAATAATGAATTGTATCAAATATTGTTCATTAAATGAAATTGTATTGTATTGTTCATTAAATG
The DNA here is from genome assembly GCF_030272615.1 of Cryptomeria japonica. Classification (NCBI taxonomy): domain Eukaryota; kingdom Viridiplantae; phylum Streptophyta; class Pinopsida; order Cupressales; family Cupressaceae; genus Cryptomeria; species Cryptomeria japonica. The sequence goes on along the minus strand of NC_081412.1, from coordinate 49,270,858 downwards.
AATTGTATTGTTCATTGAATGAATTGTATTGTATTGTATTGTTGATTAAATGAATTGTATTGTTCATAAATTGTATTGTTCATTAAATGAATTGTATTGTATTATTCATTAAATGAATTATATTGTTCATTATAAAAACAACACTTACAATGAAATGAATTGTATTGTTCTTTAAATAGCCATTATTAACCATTGTTAATTATTGGAATGAAGATTAAAGATTTCCATGATAACACCACGCACAGATGAGCAACAATTTATATGATCGAATATCAACTTCTGTATATATAAAAATGTCAAATGATTACAAATGTATGTCCACACACAAATATGGCATAAACGCCAACTGAAACAAAATGTATGTCTAAATATGTGAATGTATGTCCATATACAAAATATACATGCCAACTAGACATGTAAGCATCCCAAAACTATCTATAACATCCTAAGCTGCTGATGGATCGTCAAAATCGATCCTCTTCGCTGCACTGCTCGGCTCTGAAGGATCTGCACAAGAAAAACAAACCATGATTAATATTAGTTATATTATATAATTCACATTCGAAAAGTTAACATAAAAATGAACTATAATTGAACTATTCATGTTTACCTCATCTCCACGTTTTCTCTTCAGCTTTGCAGGACTCTTGATGTATGTCTTCGGTAGAGGAGGTATGTTTTGAATATTTTCATACACAACCTACATATGTTCAGAAACATGACATTGATACAAGTTAGCATATAATTGTCACTGATAATAACAAATTATATCTACTAATCAAAAAATAAAATAAACACACATCTACTCGAGGTATCTCTTCTTCTTCTTCAGGTATACTGGGTGTAGTCATCAAGGATGTGAAGCCAAGAATTCTCTGTATATATACATAATAAGTATATGAAACTATCAATCTATGTCTAGACATGTATAATCACTATAAGTTATGTAAACTATTCATTCAATCATATTTGCATTCAATTACCTTTCCCTTGTCTCCAACTACACTACCAGATCCTAAATTACACTGCCCTGCACTCGTGCTGCTTGTGCCATACAAGAGTAAAATAAGATATACATGCAAGTTACTACATAATTTAATTAATACCAATATAAATGATGAGCATGTATGTACAATAAAATACAAACGACTAGGTGCAATAAAATATGTACCGTCAAGCTATCAAGGCCAAATGAAATGGCCGACAAGGTGCCCTCCTGAATCTGTCTCAACTCATCCTCGGTCATCAACTGTTAAATAGACCATGTAAATAAAAATTAGTACTTAATATTATCTAATTTATAAATATTTTATTAAAATATAACATGAACTATGAAAATACAAATCTTACCACTACATCATCAATGTATGATGACGATGCCTCCTCGCCTCTAGCATGTGAGGACTCCCCAGGGTATCCTCCAGTTTGTGTAATAATATCTGGTGCATCATGTATCTCATGCACCTCACAATCTGCACTATCCATAGGAGGATCAACAGGCTGTCCAACTGGACCCAAGCATACGTGCCCACACATGACACAACTATGGGGCACGCATATGTGTGGAGCTGAGGATGATGTGTCAATGCCACCGAATGCACCGCTACCATCAAGAGTAGGTTGAGCTACTGATGCAGCCTAAGAAACCAAAAGGCTACTCAAAGAGTGAATACTGATATTGTTGGCATTATAACAGACAAAGGGAGATTGTTGGCATTCCAATTACAAGGAGAGATTGTTGGTATTTCAATAAGGATATTGAGAAGGTTGTTGATGTCTATGGATATAACTGATTAAGGATGTTCGTTGTCTTAATATTATTATTTTGTCATTGATGTCAAGAAATTGATTTTCTGATTCAGTATGATGTTGCCATATCTTACGAAGTATGTTTTGAAAAGAGTTAAGATGTCGGTAAAAGACACAGAAAGAATGTAATGAATATGGGGAGGAATAAGTTATTCAATGGGCAACTATTACCGAGTTAGACAATGATGAGATCATGATGTTTAGATTGTTTTGATAGCCTACATATGCTATTGTTTGTAAGGTTAATACTATACTATGTTACCGAGCAAAGAACCTAGTCGGTAAACCCTAAGGTTATCGCTATCGGTTAATGAAGGCAGAATGTCTACCAAGTGAAGTTTAGTATTTACCGAGTTGCAACCGAGTAATAATAGAATGCATTAAATGTATAAATGCATTATTTAATGAAGGAAGCTGATGAGCTGGAGTTGATTAAATGATTGGTAAGTCATGCATGAAGTTTGTTAAGGATCTATGGCAATGGAAGATCGACAAGAAGATCTACAACTCAGATTGAACCGCAATACCTTAGCTCAAGTTCCAAGGAAGGAATGCAAGTTCCAAGGCGAGGTAAAATGTTTTCAGATCAAAGGATACATTGAACCTGGTCAAGTTTGAAGATTTGATGGCTATGATTGATCATGGGAAATGTGTTCAAGGAGATTAAATGGTTGGCAAATTGTTTATAAATAAAGAACTATTGATAAACAATGTATGCGGGCAAGTGTAAGCACATGAATGCTACATAGTGATTACCGAGCACAGAAGCTTGAAGACCTGTTTTGATAACAGAGTATAGAGCCCAGGAGAGGGGCAAGATAGGTCCTATGACTAGATTGTATTGAGCAAATAAGAATCTGCTTTAGCATTTTTAGATGTGAAGTTGCAGATATATTTTATTACTGTTATTTTGTGAAGTAACAGAAAATCTCTTAACCGAGTGGACTTAACAGTCTTATTTGTAAAACCCTCTAGCAAGGTGACATTCAGATTGAGTGTTTGAAATCCTTTAACAAGGTCACCTCTAACAAGGTGAAGATCCTAACAGATCTGAGGGAAATCCCTTAATCGGGTCACATCTAGCAATGTGTTTGTAATCTTTAACAGAATTTGCTTTTAACCGAGCATACTCTAGAATAGTATATTTCTTAGTGGGTCCGAAATCCCACAGTGGTTTTTCCCTATTTGGGTTTCCACGTTAAATCTGGTGTTATATGTTGTGTGATCTTATCTGTTTATGAGTCTGCATGCTTTACATTTTTCTGATAAGTTTACCGAGGTTGAATCTGTTGTTTTTATGGAAGATTAAGTGTGTATGATTCCCCCCCCCCTCTCATCTTGTTAGCTTGGCATCTGTACTAAACATTTAGTATCAGAACTATCAAATATGGTATGTGAAGCCGCCTCACAAATGATATTAGGATGTTGCACTGCAGGTGGGGGATCAATAGGAGGAGGGGGGACATATGGGCCCTGGACTACTCTGACTGCCCCAGGTCTATTTTGGGGCATACCTAAACCTACACCCTAGAAAGGTTGGATGTCAAAGTAGTTCACATGTTTGCATAAAACAAACTCATCATACAATTTTTTTATGAAATAGAAGGGGATATCAAGATTGTTTTTGGGTGGTTTATCGAAAACCATCCACCAACGATCCCAAAAGTTTTTCACAATCCCATCATTTGTGCACCATTTAATAGAAAGTTTTATTTTTTGGGGATCTACGGGCTGACCAGTGCGGGGATTGACAAACAATGAGGCGATTTTGGCCTTGGATATCTCGAGATCCTTGATATCCTTATACGATAAGCCATCTGCATATTTTTCCCTCATAGAATCTCGCCACAAAAGGGCGGCATTGTGCTCCTCAGTCATAGTTTCCATACAGTCATAGTTTCCATACTTTTTATGATCAACGTGAGAGGATCAAACATTGGGTTTAGACGAGGGATCCTATGACATACTTCTGCAATCCCCCTCAATTCATTCAAATTTTGTGCAATGAAATCCTGAATTGAGGGGGGGTTTGGCAAATGAGGGTTTGGTTGTTGCAGTTGTGGTTGGTCAGTGTTTTCATTGTTATCCCTCATTTTTAACCTAATTGAATGTAAACAATTAAATTTAGTTAACAAATTTAAACAATTAGGTATTTGATTTTAAAAAACCTAGTTTTCATGAAAAAAACCATATTTTCAATGAAAAATCAAATAAACATTAACAAAAAATGAATGAAAATGATTGAAAACGATAAAATTCTTACCTCTCAATCTATTTTTTAGCAATGTTTTGCCAAACACAGGATATCGGGTGCACTGGATATCGGATTTTGATAAAATCCTACAGCCCGTGAGTTAAAAATGACTCACGGGCTGTCACTGTTGAAATAGAAAAGTCTCAGAAAATCGGATATCCAATAAAATCAGATATCTGATTTTTATACTTAAATTATTTTTGAATAACATATATAATATAATGATATATTATATAATATATTATTATATTATATAATACATATTGTATTATTTTATATATATATTATAATATATAATATAATATTATATTATATATTATATAATATATAATATTATTATATTATATTATATATAATATAATATAATATAATATTATATTATATATAATATAATATTATATAATATTGTATTATATAATACGTATTATATAATATATTATTATATTATATTATAATATAATATAATAATATATTATATAATACGTATTATATAATATATTATTATATTATAATATAATATATATAATATAATATATTATTACATTTTATATATTATATAATATAATAATATATTATATATTATATAATATGTAACATATAATATATATTTTAAATTAAAATTACAAATAAAAATCGGATATCCGATTTGCATAGGTAATTACTAGACCAAGGTGTACTGACACCCAGGCCAAGCAAAAAGTCAACATGGATTTTCGCATTTTTAGGCGAGTGAAGAAGGCTATTTTTTTCACATCGCCACTTTTTGGCCCCCCTTGATCTTGCACTAACCCCTTAGGAGATAAGGGTTAAGGTTAGGTTAGGGTTATCCAATGGATAAAGGTTCTACCCAAAGGATAAACTCTTGTGCAAGGGTTAAAGGGATAACCATGGTCAAAGCAATGAATGCTTGATGAGACCCTTAGGTTGATGAGGGTTGACTTAGAGAGAAATTCTCTAATCATGCAAGAGGGTTGAGTTAACCATTAATGGTTTGGAAGACTTTCAAGGTTAACTTGTTGAAGACACAAAGCCTTTAATGGTTTTCAAAGACTTTGAGGGTTTGAGAAGTGACTTCCCTTTGCTTAGGGATGTGACAATATTTAGGGGATGGGTTAGGCTAAATTGGAAGGGATTATAAGAATTTAGAAGGGGGTTAGAGAGGCAAGTGGGAGATGTAGGAGAATGCAAGTGGATGGAGGGTAATTTTAAAATAAATTACTTTATTTCAACTAAAATAGATGCAATTTGCATAAATACAAGTGGGGGATTAAAATAAATAAATTAGATTTATTTACTTGCAAGGAATAATTTAATTAAATGTAAATTTAATTAAAAGGGGAGAAAGGGAAATTAATTAAATAGAGTGATTTATTTAATTAAATATTATGAAAGGCTTAGGTGAATTTAATTAAATAAAGTGAATAATTCATTTAATCAAATAGATGAATGCGAATAATTTAATTAAACAAAATTTAATTAAATGGAGGAATAAGGTTAAAATGAATATTAAATATTCACTTAAGAAAGTGGTCATTTTAATACGTCTACACATACTGTGCATGTTCTATTTTTAGAGACTTTGAATTCTTTTGTTTGTGAAGCTGGAAAACTCTATTTATAGGGAATCTTTGTATTCTTTTTATTAAGCACTAATATAGAATGTGTGTGTTGTTCTAAAAACAAAGCTCTCTGTTTTTTAAATTCTGAGTGGTGTTTTATTTTACCTCTGCAATTTTTATTGGTGTTAGTTGTTTTCTCTGTTATTATATTTTCTTAATCAGCTGGCTATAAGAACAGGGGTAGTTTTAGATTCTACAAGTGGTATCAGAGCAGGTAAAATTGTTTTGGGTTAAAGTTTATTGTTGGAATTTTGCCAAAGTTAATCATGTCGAATTCTAACCATTTGCCCATTCTAGAATTTGATGGGAATGGTTATGATTATTGGTGCATTAAGATGATGACCTTTTTTATTGTAAAAGATTTGTGGGAGATTATTAAATCAGGTTATGAGGAGCCACCTGATTGGAATTCCCTTACAACCAATGAAAGAATAGCAAGAAAGGAAGCAAGGAAAAAGAATTTATCAAGCTTTGTTTCACATTCAGATAGCTCTTGATAAGAGCTTATTTCCAAGAATATCAGGAGCAACAACTGCCAAAGATGCCTGGAAGACTCTACAAGAACCTTACCAGGGTAGTGATCAAATTAAAGTGGTC